>NC_056734.1:359104149-359474149 GCF_019279795.1 Protopterus annectens
TGTGTGTGTGTGTGTGTGTGTGTGTGTGTGTGTGTGTGCATACTACACTGACTTTAAAGCTGGCATTGCTTTGCTCTTTTTAGTTGTTGCAGGCCTCCAAACTCTCATCCTCCACAAGGCCTGCTGATGTCATCTACTATAAGACTACCTAAAGCCAAGAAAAACACAAAACCACCTCATGGAAGTGAGAGGAAAGCCCAAACAGTCAATGGAGTGTAAAGAGTAAGTTTAGATGGCAATTAATTCTCAACGCCAACACCCCACCAGGAATGAATGAACACATATTATTGATGCCAATTTTAAGGGATAGGTCATCTATTTTATAATATAGGTCATAATTTCTATTGAGGCAGTTTTATTAATTGTTGATAACCACACATTCAGTGTTTTACTTGTATATATTTTTACTAGTTAATGATGGTTCTTATGGGCTTGTTTAAGGCTGTTTTATGGATATCACTTTAATTCTTGATTGTTTAACTAGTGTTGTGCTATTTAACTGTTGCAAGTTGGCAGACACTTTGTTTCTGATAAAGTCCTATACTTGTCAGGATGAAAGCGCTTACCGAGTCTGAAGTGGATTTAATAAATCTTCTTGTGTCTACACTCCATTGACTGTTTATCTGGGCTTTCCTCTTACTTCCAGGAGGTGGTTTTGTGTTTTTCTTGGTTATTTTCCACCCAAGCTACATTGTTTACTACCTAAAGTCATTTTAATGTCAGAACTAAGCTGTGGCACATGCGATAAGTACTGTGATCTGTAGTTTGCATGACTAGATAGGTAGGGGTTCTAATCTCCCTCCCACCCGCTATGTTTGAGTGTGTATGTGCAACTTCCTCAAAACAAATATGAATACCACACACTGGCTTACAAACAGAGTTTTCAACTCTTTTGGGTCCAGCAGGTGATGCAAACCTCCAACCTCTTGTCCCTCACCAGGCCTGCTGATGTCATCTACCATAAGACTACCTAAAGCCATGCTAACATAAGACTTAAGCCGTGGCCAGTGCTTTAAGTATTCTGATCTGTACTGTGTACGACTAGATAGGTAGGGTGTCTAATCTTATTGCAGCCAACTGTGTGTGTGTGTGTGTGTGTGTGTGTGTGTGTGTGTGTGTGTGTGTGTGTGTGTGTGCAGTGTTCTCACTGCAGCCAAGTTTGTGTGTGTGGATGTTAGAGCATTTTACATCTGCCTATGAGATAATAGGCTCAATGGAACTTACTTGGCTAATGGCCCTAGTGCCCTTAAAATCCTAGCCAAGTTGTTACCCTTATGTAAACAATCAGCACCTATTGTCACTCTCCAAAAGGGACATAGGTGGAACCGCCATGGTAAATTATGCTCACCTATTGAACCGTATTGACTGCATTTAAAGAGGGCTAGTGAGGTGCTCTGTTTGACATGATGTGAGAGTCTATCCAAAGGTGTGTTAAACTCTGGTAGACAATTGTCTCTCTCGAGGAGGTTGTATTAATGTCACATGCCAGGTTAAGGTCTATACAGTGAGTAACCCGTGTACCATTTAACTTACAGATATGCAGCATTTCCAATACAGCAGGGTCAGAAATTGCCTCATATGCAAGCCAGAGATCACCTCTGAGTAGTCTACATGACAGACACTAAAGTGGCGGTGATATCAAATGATCACCATGGACAACTGCTGAAGACATGAATTCCCCTTGTGAGGAAACTATGTAGTCTCTCCAATTGCTACAGGTGCTTGGAAAGGTGCATACCAAAAGGGCCGTTGCACTCAACTTTTGGTTTGCAGAGGGAAGAGGACATGGAGGTTATGACATCTACTTTTGCTGGAGACAATGCCTCACTTATTACATGAGCATGATAGGATGTCCTTCTTACTACTGCAGAGACATGATCTAAGGTAAGTTAGCTGTCAACCTGTGTGTCCTGGTCTCCCACCCCTGAGTATTTATGCCAGGTGTTACTACTGATGTGGTACTTAGCAGGAACATCATTGTCACCAAAAGCAATGATAATGCATATATCTGCATTGCTTTTAAGGCCATGACTTTGGCAACAATCATTTGCTCAAGTAAGACCCATGTGTAGGATGTTGACATACCCTGGAAATTCTATGACAACTCCAAGTTTGCAGGCATCAGCAAACCTTGTCAGCCACAGACATGTACTTTGTGCTTGTACTTTAGAAAAAATGGATTCCAAACAGTAGAGGGCCCACGACTAAATTCTGTGGAAGACCACTGGCTAGATATTTGACTTTTGGAGGTTGTCACTCATCTAGTCAGGATCATGTAGACAGACATTGTGGGTTCTCTTCAAGCAGCTTTATTATATACAAACATAAACATATATATATATATATATATATATATACACACAAACTAGTTGTCTCATGCATAGATGTTCACACTCTGGCTGTACTCACAAAATGGCACTGAAGCTAGTACATGCCTGCTATTTATATATGCACGTTCAGGTCTTAGGAATGCTTCTTAAAGATACAACACATATGTTATTCTATGGAGGTGGATTCCCCCTTTTTGATTACATGACCTCTATTGCTGAGGCAGTGAATGACCCCTCTAATAATATAAGAGTTGATGCTTAGTTGTGTGCATTTGTCAATGATGGCTGAGTGGGGGATAGTGTCAAATGCTTTGGCTAAGTCCAGGTAGGCTGTATGCACATATTTCCCCTCATTCAGGTCTTAGGTGGCTGTCTCAAAGATGTCCACCAGGTTTAGCAGGCATGATCTCCCTTTTACAAATCCAAACTGTGTAGGGTCAACTGTGTGGAGATTACCTATATCTCTGTTGATGTCCATGATGATTTGCCCAATGGCCTTGCAGATATGGCTAGTCAGGATAGTAGGTATATAGTATCTGGGGTCAGTGGATGCAACACCTCTTTGCAAGCAGATAATGACTGTTTCCATTCAGCTGGGACAAAGCTGGTGGTTATACTATGACTGCAAAGAGTTTCCAATGGTGTTATCAGGTCCCATAGATGCTGTGTTTTTGTCCATAGAGAGGCCATTTTGACCTGCTCTTTACAGATACAAGGTAGGGGACACATGGTAGGGATGTCATGGGGTACATGTGGTGGGGACAGCGGAGTGATGTTTTCACAGAACCCGTCAGCCAACATGTAAGCTATGTTAACAGGCTCAGTATATCAGGTATCACACACATGTGGGCCTTTCCTTTTGGGTTACATATGTGACCGTAGAATGCCTTGTGGTTGCCCTTTGTGGAGGAGGCTAATTTGGACACATACATTGTTTTGGAGGACTTCACAACAGCACTTATTTGCTAGTTTAAGCTGAGGAGGGAATGTTTCCAGTTTAGGGGGACTCCCTCCCACCTACCTTTAAACAGCAATGTATTCCTATTATTGTAAAGCCTGTTATTGTCAGTTGTCCACCAGGCAGGTTTTCTTCACCATGAGTAGCTTGTTGTGCTCATGTCAGGTACAGCCAAGTCAGTGCAGTCATACAGGTGTTTGTATAAAGCGCTGGTGTAGAGCTCAGCATAGTTGCCAGTTACATCTGAGGAAGGAGGTGCAAAGAAGCTATTTATATCATCCCATAGGGGGTATAATCTGGATTAGTGAATGTCTTTAGTGTATTTGCTGAAAGGGGGTGTCAGGCATGATACCTACTTTGAATGAGACAGATTTGTGGTCAGATCTCAGCAGGGAGGCCCTCACAGTGGGGGCACTACAGTGGTAGCCCATATTGGTAAGCACCCAATCAAGTATGCTAGCTCCCCTTGTGGGGGTGTCAACCATCTGGTCCAGGACATTGGAGATAATGAAGTTGATTAACCTTTGGGCAAGTGAGTTTGAGCACAACTGAGCTACCCAGTCGGTGGGTAGTAAAAGTCACCCCAAACCATGGTGTCCACATGCACCTTGATAGAGTCGTGTAGACCCAAATAAGCAGAGTTGGTGTCTTGATTCATGGAATGACTCCCGTAGTTGGCAATTTCTTGAATAGATGCCCCACAAACAGTCAATAACACCTGAAGGGTATCCATGGAATAATATTGTGTAACCAATGTGGATGTGTGTGTATCCTTCATGAATATTTATGCACAGCCAACATTAGTCTGCATGCCTTCAGTTTATGGTTTGCATGTGTGGAAGGCGATGTAGTATAGTATGTCTGTGGTGCTCTCAACAGCCTTGAACCAGGTGTCATTGACTGCATAAAGGTCTGTGTGTTTGAAGATGAGGACAGCTTCCAGTGAGTGCAGTTTCCTGTTGACACTTCTAGCGTTTAGCAGCATAACCTTGAAGCTGTTTGTACATGGAGTTTTTACATTGGAAATTTTGACCTTGAGACACCACCTAAAAAGGGCACTATGGAGGTGGCAATAGCCTTGTCCAGTATCCAAAATCCTAGGTGTGACAGATGAAGTCCATCTATGGCAAAGCATCGAGGTTTGGTGAACATGTCATCCCAGGCTGACAGATAGTGGATTCCCTTATACTGACACCAGATGCTAAGATTATTATTGAAGTCAATCATCTTCTGTTTGTACTGAGGCATCATTCTAGCTGAAGGTAAAATGCAGCTAATGGCCAAGGGCATACCTGCCTGAGACATATAGTGCAAGAGCTCAGTCATGTCTGTCTTCACACAGCCCAGAGAGATATGTCTCAAGTGTTACACAACAACAGGAACTATGATGCAATCATAACAGCACCTATTGTTCACAGATTTGACTGCATGTGTGATATGCAGTATCCGGGCACCTCACAGACAGTTGACCATGACCTTTACCTTATCCAGCCTGGCGAGAGGGACATCAGTGTGACTCACGATGTAATCACCTATGACTAATATGTTTGAATTTGAGTTTTGCGGTAAGAGTTTGACCAGGGAGACAGTGGTGCATTAGCTTTTATGTGTACTATGTCCTTCAGAGGTAGTATTATGTGTAGTGTGCTTGCGTTTCTGTTTGTGAGGTGTCTCATGTTTAGATAGGTTTCTGGCATATGTAGATGTGTGATGTGGGTTTGGGTAGAGTTGGAGGTGAGGTGGGCATGTTGGCACCCCGCTCATTGTCATATGTACTGACAGGTGTGTGAGAGAGCATGGATTCAAGGTATTTAAAGTAGATGCATCTCTCACACATTGTATTTTTGTGGGGTATGGGTAGAGGTTTGGGGACACTGTCCACATCTCTGCAATAGTCAGAGGTAATGCCATTAGCAATATATTATTGCTTGTGTATACGTCACAATAGGCCATGGTTAGGCAGTGGCCTGACAGATGCTTATATGTAACATGTTATTTCCTTTATGGTGTCATTCTAAGGTAAGACAGTACCTGACAGTGTGGGATAGCATGGTAGATTGAGTACACTGCTTTGCCAGGCTTATGGCACTTGAATGAACCATAATACTGTTATCAGGCAGGGTCTCAAGACTATACTTACAAATGTGAGAAGGTACAACTCCAGCAAAGTAAAGGTCATGATGCTACACCCTTGGGGTTCATGACCTCAAACACACTCTCTGCAGGCACTCTTTGCAGTGAAGATGTGCATGTCCATGCATGCACAGAAAACTTGTCCAACTTTGCTGTCATTATAATAGCCTTGCAAGTCTACAATGTCTGCAAATGTATGTTGTGTGAAATGATGTAGGAACACAGTTTAGTGTTACAGGAATGTAGATGTATTGTACAGCATACCAAGGACATGTGGGTGGACAGACACACTGCCCAAAGGTGGCCACCTGTCTGCAGTTGGCCTGACATCCATGTCATGCAGATCACCACCATTACTCTGTTGAAGGCCAGACTGCATGAATTGCTGTCAAACTGTCACCTAACATGGATCGCTGCCAATGTGGAGCTTGATGGAGCAACCTTGGACATCTATGTCGCCCGAGACTTAACCTTATATTGGGATGCAGCAGCTGTGCTCCTAATCACCATCAGGTCAGTACCTTAGTCAAATGCTAGTAGCCTTAGAACCCAAGGCATAATACATGCAAACATCAAATGATTGGTCTGATTGCTAATTAAGGCATCTACCTGGAAAAGGCTACAATTAGCCTACAGAGCCTTGCATCATGTGTGACAAGTGTGTGGCTCAACAAACATGCTCTGGCCCACTTCTGATCTTGGGTGTGGTGCTAATATTTTGCTTCTGGTGAGAGACAAAGAACTACAGCTTTGGATCCCCCCATAGTGAGGTCATGTTGACGCCGGCATTAGTAGCAGTGAGGCAGCAACAATTCAGATGACTCCCCTCTTTTCAACATTCTTCATAAGGTAATTGTTCTTTCCCAGTATGCACTGCTTGATTAGTATGTAACTTCAGAATAACTGCCTAAATATGCCATCCTTAAATTTACAGGGCAGTGTTCTGTGCAGAACCAGAAACCTTGGGTGAAATTTTTCTCTGAAACTATGATGGTATTTACACTAGTACCGAGTTGCACACAGGACAACCAGCATGTACTGTCAAGCATTGTCCCCATAGTTGCGGAACAGATACTTGTGACATTGAGTGATATTCTCAATACAACTGTGCAATCAGTAAGAAAGGATCTGTTATCATGGATATGAGGATTCCCACTGTGACCTTTATCACCCTGGTGGATATGACCATCCTGAAGCAATGTAGAAATCGCAACATGTTTACCGACAACCACTTCATTATCAAACAAACTGATATGGTATAATGTGAGAAATGTATATACTGTACACAATATCACTGGAGGCAAAGCTCTCACCTAAAACTACTCCTAATGTCAATAAGGTAATCAGTGGTTCACATGCTGCGGCCTTCACACAAAATCTAAAGCAGACATGAGCTGAAGCACTGACATGTAACCTACATAATTCACCAAATACCTCGTACAGGAAGCCCAGATAACAAATACCCTCAGCAGCCTCATATGCACTCTGTGAAAACAGCACACATATCAACACATAGAGCAACATGTCATGGAGGAACAACCTATAAGCCCATAAGTCAAGCAGACACACAATCCAACATTCTATTCATCACTGACTTCATGCAAATGAGAAGCTGTCATTGAATCCCACACCACACAAATGTTCTCCAGGAGGGGCTGACACAGACTTATAGTTATCATCAGAAACATGGGCTAACACTAAATATCAAGAAAAGCACAATACTGTCCTTTGGGAAGTCATCCACCCCTGGTAACTATCATATTACCAGCACACCTTGAACAGTTCACTGGGTAGTCAATGACTTATGGACACAGATAGTGATCTAACCTTTGACTTTCACATGTCTGTAATATTGTGGACATCATTCTATGTTGCACAACCTATAAAAAAGGTATGGCACGTAAATCCAAGTAAGCCACTGTTCCACTGTACTTGGCATTCAACAACCCTATCACTGGTGCAATGCCACCTTTGGTATGTAAGCAACCAGGCATATCTGACAACTGTAACATCCACAGAGGTTCCTCAGTACAGCACAGCACTACATGGTGTACGTAACATGTCCTATATAGACCACATCAAGGTCCTATCCATGTAGTCTGTCTCCTACATGCTTTGGAGGGGTGGTGCATGCCTGCCATACAGGGTGGTGTCAGACCCCACTGTGGACCTCTTGCATATCCACGATACAACTAGCACCAGAATTACATGTTCTACAGACCTATACCTTGACAGTGGCATATATAGGGCATGCTGGAGAGACAGGTATGTAACCTGGAAACTACACCCTATATGGAACATTCTACACATCAATGTGAAGCACATTTCTGCCCTAATGCAAATCAAGTGCAAGTTACACAACTGGATGGGGAACAGGACAATCATACCTGCTTGCGGTCCAATGTCTACTATGGACACAGAAAAACTGTGGATGGTTCAACCCCCATGCCCCAGCTTGCAGATGTTTCAGCTTCCATTATCAATGGTATCATTCTTTGACAGTGTTTAGGGATGCAGGTTAGGCTTAAAGGAGTCTTTGTGTTTGTTAGCCAATTAAACACATATGAACCTATGAACTCTGGTACCTATACTGTGTTACCTTTCTGATGACATTTGTCTTGTGTGCTGACATTCAACTCTGTGCACTGACATTGATGGGTTGATTGTAGATGTGTACCCATAGGCGTGTCCTACACAATCCTGAAAGTGAGACATAAAGATTTCTGTGTGACACCTGTCATTCTGTGACTACACAACCATTACAACAGCATCCATCATAACTTACAGACACTATTATGGTATATTCATTATAAATGGCAATGTACAAATTCTGTAAATGAACAGTACAAGTAGCATGTCAAAAGCAACAGTGGATGAAACAAATTCATATTAATATAGAGAGTCACCCTGTGCATAAGACATGGAGCTTTATTTCCCCTGCATCCATGAGAGAGATGAGAGGGATGTGGCACAGGTATCATCACTTGCACAGGGTATTGTGTGGGGGTGCAGGAAGCCTAGGATGACCCAATAGGTTGGCAAGCTTGTATGTGAGTCAGGAAGGGATGCAGGCAGAATGGACCATGGAAGTGTGGCATGTGAGTCTGTAGGTGACCTAAATGTGACAGTGGTGTGTGAGAATCTGAGTATACACAGCCAATCTCAGTGCTAGACATATGTGTCTGTATGTTGGACAGCTGTAAGCCGTGCATGGTAGAGCTGGCTCTGCCAGGAGCTGCAATGGCACCTCCATGCCCAAAGTCAGATGCTTTGCTACTACCTGAGGGTGACTGCTGTCTGCTGAGAATGTGTCCTCTGTGGGACCACTCAGGACCATCAGCCCATGGCCTGCCACATCTTGGTGTGGACAGCACACTCACATCTGGAGCACTGGATGTACTACCACTATGGGAGTGTGATTCTGCATGGTCATGTTGACTCTCAGCAGATTTAGTTGCTGACCTACACCCACGAGGCCGATGCTCAACTCCAACCAGACATTCCATCACAGACGTGTTCCAAGACAGATAGTGTGCAATCTGTTTCAGACCAACATCTTTCCACTGTGTCAATGAACCGATCCAGGGTATCAGAAATCTGGTGAAGACAGTCATGGATGTCAGACTGCACTACATCCATAACCCTGAGCATTCATCTGGAGTTCCTTTCTGAATATGTCTGTGCCTCCATGACGGCCCTAAACATATGCAGAGTGACACGAGATGAGACACCTACAACAGGTGGTGGAGGGAGAGTAGGCCTCCTATGAGCACCCCTATCAATCCGCCTGTGTGGAACCTCACCAACTGTTTGGCTATTGCCAGTGTTGATGGTCACTGAAGCCACAGTAGCCACACTTCCCTTATCAATGTCAGGGGACTGGGTATGCGTGGGCATACTGGCTGTGTATGGTGATAATTAGGGCAGACAAGGGATGTCAACCTCTGTGTCAAATTCAGCCCCTGCAAACCCCAGCTGTGCCTCACTTTGCTCACCACCATCATCAGAATCTGAAGAGACACTGACATCAATTTGTGAAGGGGACAGAGACCAACCTCCCAGGTAACCTATGATAAAAAGGAAAAAACATTACCTTAATACCTGCACTACCATGCTGTGCAGTACTATGTTGCAATATATGTTAAGCTGTATAGACTGCTGTCACTTACATACGTGTATAACCCACAAACTCATACAATAGGACATGAGACATTATTTTCTAACCCACATCTGTAATCATTTGAAAATGAATGTTATTTAAACAGGAATATCATGAGCAAAACATAAATGATGTACACTGTTGACATTCTGCTAAACTCAGCACAGTTGACAGTTATGGCAATCTGTAATGCCCTGAAAATATTGTCAAATTAATCACGTGGTCCCACCTACAAGGCATAAGTATGAGTCTAAACTGTGTACAGAAAATATCTGTACAGTTGGCAATCATGCTGACAGTACATCAATCCAGCCAGCAGGCCTGTTATGACATTTGAGCAAATACAGTAAATAAATCTTCATCTCTGACAAAACAGTTTTGTGCTTACCAGCAGCAGGAGCATTGCCTCTTCCTATTCCTGATGGTCCTGAAAAAATGTGAGGGAGAGGTAATGTACACAGCAGTGCATGTGACAGTATAACAGAGCTAATACTTCAAAATACGTATGTCACATTTACATTAGCTGCTGTGTTAACAGGTATGTGGGTCACAAACTGTGCATGAGCTTAAAACTGCAGCTAACCTTCCCCCCAAAACATCTGACACCCACATAAAACTACATGCACCCTGACATGCTGACTGCTGCAGTATTCCAATGATGATCCAACTAAGCATACCTGGACACTCCTCTTGAGTGGAAACGGTTGCACCTACATCCATGACATATGGAGTGATGAATTCTTGGGAGCTGTCCCATGTTGCAAGGTTCACAAGGAATTTTTCAGTGGCTGATAGAAGTTGTTCTGCTGTAGGCCCACAACCTGACGATCCTTGGCCATGTTTGCTGCACATCTGTGTGCCAAGTTGAACATGTCAGTGGCATGGTGTCGCACCTGCTCATATGTGTGATTCTGGTGACTCACAGCATTATTGTCGTGCACCAGTTCATCCCACAAGGCTGTACGCTCTTGCCTATTTATCCTCCTTCTGAACAGCAGGACTTGGAGGGTGTTGTCTCAAGGCCTCAATAATGAGGTTGTTTTCTACCTCAATTAAAGGTGGATAGTGTCTGGCATGCATGATATCTCCTGAAATGCAAATAAATGAAAACACATGCCAGGATTACATATGTGGGAGTACAGTATGTAGAGATACAGCAATAAAGGAACCCTATGGGTATTCCCTGCTTGATTACACATCTCTTAATCAACAGTGTGCCAAACATACAAAGGTTGAGGAAGCAACTAGGATAGTAGCAATAGTGACCCACTGCTGTTTGTGACATGCCAGATACTCACGTATGATCACACAACAAACACAGGAGTCCATTGTAGTGTGCCCCATAGCAGGGGAAACTTCCACCCATAACATATGTATAAACAACAGTGCCAACTAAAAAGCAGGTTATTGCTGCAACTGCTAACAAAGGAAGTATCCAGGAGACCTGTGTACCTAGTTAATACAGAGCATTATACTCTTGCTGTACTCTACACCCCCTGTAGATGTAATACAGCTGGAGATCAATGCCATGTCATCAGTACATTTCTAAGAAAGGCTTACTGATGTAATCCCCATCCCCGCTAAGTATATTCAAACATATGCATCATGTTGAAAACAAAATGGTTACATACCTGATGGGAGTACAAAACTCCTCTGTTAAAACATGTAGCTATATGAGTACTGCGTGAACAAGTTAAGCATACAAACTCTCATACACCATGGTTCACCTAGCTAGGTGTTTGCCTTTTTAAGAATGGTCTCATTAGCAGGTGATTGCCTCTGAACCAATCTGTGGTTTAGGAATGCTACATGCAGCATACACAGCTGATTTGCAGTATAATCAACCAATCTCATGCAAATACTCAATAATATATAAGACCTCAATATAGATTCCATCCCCTTTCTCACATTTTGGGTTGGAAATTACTGTGGTAGGGATTATGTCAGCACAGAGAGAATGTTTGTAGCAGCTACTTGTTACATACAGATGTATGTGCTACAGGTTGAAGCTGATGTTGCTGCTGCAGGCAATAGGCATAGTTAGAGAGGCTGCAGAATGTGCAGGGCAGCAACACTTTAAAGTAACTGTGTGACCTGTGGCAGCCTTGGTGTACAACCAGAGCCTGACTGAGGGAACCCATCCTACTGGAAAGTAAGGTATGTGTTTAAGGTAAGTATGTTAGCCAAAGGAGAGTAAAAGGAAACATGCTTGTTGTATCCTAGAACAAGATAGGGGGGTACATTAACCATTATGTCAACTAGTCAGATAACTTACAAGTCATGTGTTATGTCATAGTAGTCATCTGTAATGTGTCTGCTGCCAACCATTGCTTCTAGCACAAGCTCCATATATGTATGTAACTTGTGCCGCTGTGGTTCTCTGTAATATCACTTGCAAATCATTGTGAGCTGCAGTCTGTTATGACTGGGCCTGATTTGAATTACATACTTCCAAATCCTCTGGGAATTCATACTGATGCATGACCTGACATTCTATGCACGTTGTGGTGTTGTAATAGGAATAGTTTAAATGTGGTCCTATATGTAGGCTTTTGACTGCCATTATTTAGAAGCAGACCTTCGATCTGTACTGCTTGGGTGGATAAATGAGACAGTCATACATATCAGAATGTATACTGGTGATGTACACATACATGTATTTTAAATGTTAGACACAGCTGTATTTAAACCCAGGACCAAAACGTAATGTTTTCACAGCATTTAGCAGCTTGAGCTACTGAGGCACTGTTATAACAGGTGTATTTTTACATATTGTATATATAGTTGCACACTTGCCTGCTGTTACACTAACATCTATTATTATGTGTATGGCTTTATACTGATGTATTTCTCTACCAGAGACACAGTTACATTCCTATTTTTCTATTACTCATGTAGCAGGTGTACTTTTACATGTAGATATAATTGAACAGTTACCTGCTGTTACATACCTCACTTACATCTATTCTTATGTGTGTGGTTTTATAGTGATGTATTTCTCTACCAGAGTCACAGTTACATTCCTATTTTTCCATTAATCTCATAGCTGATTTGTGTGATGCACAGCAGCTAAAACATGCTTAATGACGGGAACCTGACAATTGCTATGTTTTGCTTAAAACACCCGTGTTAATTAACAGCTGTGTGGCTTGGCAGGTTGATGCACTGTTCTGCAGGTGCAATGGTTCTGGGTTCAAAATAGGGTGCAGGTGTAATTTTTGAACGTGATTACTATTTTTGCAAAAACATATATCGATATACCACCATTTAGCTTAGCACACAAAAAGTCTTTATAGAGAAGAAAAATTGGGAGATAGGACAGTGGTGAGATGGGGTGCAACTTCAAGCAGGGGTGAAAACATAGTGAAAAACAGGTAGGTATGTGCAGGAAGGGTGTAGGAAAGAATCATAGCCATCCATTTCTTGTGCAGCAACAAGTTTGCACTTTAACAGATTTTTTTAGCTGAATTTGGACTGTCACCCTCAGAGAGAGAGAGATGAGGACAGCATAAGTACATTGTCAAGCCAACTGGGCCAAATTAAGTGTGTCTAGTGGACATGTGTGCAAAATGAAGAGCTATGTATGGAACAATTTTTTTTTTAATTGGGGACAGGTGGCCATTTTTTTAAGGTGAGAGTGAAATGTTGGGGAAGGCATATGGGTATGTGTGGGGGAGGCAAGTTAGGAAGGTGAGGAAGCTTTTACAGATGGACAAGACAGACAAGACAGCAGACAGGGTTGGTGTGTGATACAAGAGGAGGGTAAACACCTTAGTTGGGGAGGGTGTTGTGGAATCCCAGTCCCATGGATGTCAGACATGGTAGCAGTGTAACTCAAGTTCTCACCCATGGGACTGTCAGCGCTGAACCATCACTGCTCCTGTGGAGGCAGTGGTCGATGTCGCTGCCTGAAGCAAACTGCCCCACCAGGATGGACAACATTCTCTCCATCTGGCATAGGTGTGCACCAACAGCTTGGCGCAGCAGCCCATACACCATGCCTAGCAGTTCATTGTGGGTAACAAAAGCACCCCTCCATCTCCAGTCCCAGAGGGGTGACCACACCCAGCCAGTGGTGCAGAAAGTACATTTGTGTACACTTACCATAAATGTAGATGTTCAAGTGTATTCATTGTTGCAGTCCTAACTAATGGGTTATCCAGCTCCCGGTAGCACTCGATCGGCCAGAATACCAAAGGTAAGTAAAAATGACGTCAGCTACCATTGGTTGTAAAGGACGTCAGGACATCCAATACAAAAGGAGGCAGCCAATGTCACTTCCTCAGTCTTTCTTGCCAAAACAGTCAGACACCCCCAGAAAAAAGGCTACACCAAATGCAAATTTGGCAAATAATATCCAATTCAGCCTGTACCTCAGGAAAAGAGAATAGGAGAGGACCAAAAAGGGGGAATGAGGGAAGCAAACCAGGACTGCAACAGTGAATACACACGAACAACTACATTTGTGGTACGTGTACACAACTGTACTATGTTCATCGTGTTTCACTGTTGCAGTCCTAACTAATGGGTTGATTACCAAAGCCCAGAGAAAAGGGAGGAGGAACCAACAGAATCAAGGGTTGGAGATAATGCCCTGCAACACAGCAGTGGCAAACCCTTCCCTAGCTCTGGAAAACAAAGGCAAATTATAATGTTTTGTGAAAGTGTGAACAGAAGACTAAGTGGCAGCCTCCAAAATATTTTTAGTAGGGACACCCCTTAAAAAGGCTGCAGAAGTAGAAACTGCTCTAGTTGAGTGGGTCCTAACCCCTTGAGGAGGTTCCTTGCCCTGAAAGGAATAACAAAAGGAGATGCAATGTGCAATTCTCTTGGAAATAGTTTGCTTAGAAATAGCTTTGCCCTGAGCTCCAGGGGCAAAACTGACCAACAACTGTGCTGATTTCTGAAGGTCTTTAGTCCTATCCAGGTAAAACCTGAGCTGTCTGTGCACATTAAGAGAGTGTAGGATCCTTTCACCTTCATTTTGAGGATTAGGAAAGAAGGTAGGAAGGTGTATGGACTGATTAAGAATCAAGCTAGAAACCACCCTGTCTGTATGGAAAATAATAAAAAGCTCCACAGCCATCAGAGCCTGCAGCTCCAAAACCCTCCTTGCTGAAGTTATAGCCAAGAGGAAGGCAGTCTTCAAAGAGAAACTTTAAATCTGCAGTAGCAGCTGGCTCAAAAGGAGGAAGAGTGAGTTTCTCTAGAACAACATGTTCTCTAAAACAAAATTACGATCCCAGGCTGGAGTAGGTGCCCTCCTGGGAGGTTTTAAGTTGCAAGCACCCCGAGAAACATTTTCATCAGGGGATGAGAGAAAATGGGCTGTTCAACAGAACAATGAGCAGAAATGGCTGAAGAATGGAGCTTGATAAAGGAAAAAGAAAGACCACCCTGAAGCAATTCAGCCAGATATTCCAAGATCAGAGGAAGGGTAGGCTAAGAAGAAGATTCCCTTTTAGCCTGCATCCAGTGAGAGAACCTTTCCCATTTGCCAGTGTAGGATTTCCTATTGCTAGGCCTCTTAGCCTCCCTCAGCAAGTCAACCACCTGCTGGAAAAGGGAAGATAAGGAAGAAGTCATACAATGAGCCATGCTGCCAAATGAAGGGACTGAAAATGAGGATGCAGAATGATTCCCCCTTCCTGAACCAAAAGATCTGGCTTCAGAGGAAGATGCCAAGGAGGAAATTGGGAGAGACTATGAAGCAGTGGATACCAATGCTGTCTGAGCCAGTCCGGAGCTATGAGAATAGTCCTTCGTTGTTCATCCCTCATCTTCAATAATACTCTGGGTAGAAGAGGAGGAGGAGGGAAGGCATAAACTGATAGCAACTTCCAAGGGAAGGACAGAGTATCCACTCTCTAGACTCTGCTGTGATGCCATCTGGTGCAAAAGAGAGAGGGAAGATGGTTGTCTGGGGAGGAGAAAAGATCCACCTGAGGTGTGCCCCAACATTGAATGATTCTGTAAAAAACTGCTCTGTTCAGCTGCAACTCATGGGGATCCAGGGTTCACCTGCTCAACTGGTCTGCCAAAACATTGGGCCTTCCTGCTCAACTGGTCTGCCAAAACATTGAGCCTTCCTGGAAGAAACTGAGCTAGGAGATGCAGGTCCAGGGATGCTGCCATGGACCAAAGATTCATGCTTTGTCTACACAGGGGGTAAGAGTGAGTCCCTCCCTGCTTTTTGATGTACCACATGACTGTGGTGTTGTCTGTTCTTACAAGCAGGGTCCCTGGAGAAAGAAGATGCTTGAAAGCTGGTAAGGCCTGTTGAACAGCAATCAACTCCTTTAGATTTATGTGAAGGTGCATCTGCTGGACGTTCCACCATCCCTGTATGCATCTGCCATCCAGATGTGCTCCCCAGGCATAGTCCGATGCGTCTGTAGTCAGACCTTGAGTGGCAGGAGGTGTCCGAAAGGGCATGCCTTTGTTTTGTAGACAGGCTGTTGCCCACCAAAGAAACTCCATCTGCAGAGATGGAAGCAGAGGGCTCATCATATCCAGGTCCTGTGTGTGTTGACACCAAATGTTCTTGAGGTACCAATGCAATTTCCTCATATGTAGTCTTGCATATGACATCATGAGAATACAAGATGCCATGAATCCCAGAGCTTGTAGGTATTTCCTTGCAGGGAGCTGGGACAGGCTTGCCAAGTCCTGCAAGTAAACTGAAAGAGTTGTCTGCTTCTCCTGGGTGAAATATATCATCTGGGCATCTGTGTTCAGACTCGCTCCCAGGAATGTTATCTCCTTGGATGGTCAATCAACAAAACACAGAAGATGAACCAGAAACATCCAAGACACTCTGTAATCACCAAACGTAAAAACTGTTTAATACGAAGCTTTCAGGTCTACACCCTTCATCAGCATACAACTTAATGTCTATTCATCACATTTAAATGGAGAAACAGTTACAATCACATGAACAAACCAGCCATACAAAAGAAGCTTATTAACATATCTCATTAAAATTTAAAAACACATATACTTAAAATACTAAACATTTTCCCTATGTTTTTTAACTAATATTGGCTTCAAACTTACTTTATTATTCAAGCCAGGCATTTTATCAGCCTGCAACCATATTATCCATTCATATTCTTTCAGTTGTAGTAAATTATCCACATCTCCCCCCCTCATACCCATATTCAAAACATAAATACACCTACATTTAAAAGAATGCGAGCTATAAGTCATTAAATGTCTGTATAGGCCATTAGTTTCAACTTTTCTCTTAATTTCGGATTTATGTTCTATTATTCTATCTTTTAACCTTCTTGTAGTTTTACCTACATAGAACGCATTGCATTCCATGCAGGTAGCTAAATATACTAGCCCCGTGGTGGTACAAGTTGGAATGCAATGCGTTCTATGTAGGTAAAACTACAAGAAGGTTAAAAGATAGAATAATAGAACATAAATCCGAAATTAAGAGAAAAGTTGAAACTAATGGCCTATACAGACATTTAATGACTTATAGCTCGCATTCTTTTAAATTTAGGTGTATTTATGTTTTGAATATGGGTATGAGGGGGGGGGGATGTGGATAATTTACTACAACTGAAAGAATATGAATGGATAATACGGTTGCAGGCTGATAAAATGCCTGGCTTGAATAATAAAGTAAGTTTGAAGCCAATATTAGTTAAAAAACATAGGGAAAATGTTTAGTATTTTAAGTATATGTGTTTTTAAATTTTAATGAGATATGTTAATAAGCTTCTTTTGTATGGCTGGTTTGTTCATGTGATTGTAACTGTTTCTCCATTTAAATGTGATGAATAGACATTAAGTTGTATGCTGATGAAGGGTGTAGACCTGAAAGCTTCGTATTAAACAGTTTTTACGTTTGGTGATTACAGAGTGTCTTGGATCTCCTTGGATGGTACCATTTTTGATTTTTCCTCATTGAGAGTGTAATGCAGGGAAGAGAGAAGAGTCTTTATGAATTCCAGATCCTTTAGTAGTTGTTCCTGAGAGGTTGCTTGAATCAGACAGTCGTCCAAGTATGGGTAAATATGAATTTTCTTCTGCCTGCAAAAAACAATGACTGGGGCCAGGCACTTTGTGAAGACTCTGTGAGCAGTAGATAAGCCAAAGGGCAGTGCAGAGAATTGGTAATGTTACTTTCCTATTCTGAAACGAAGATACTGCCTGCAACTTTCCCTGACAGGGATGTGCAAATAAGCCTTTTTGAGATCCAAGTTTACCAGCCAGGAATCCTTTTCTAGTATTGATAGCAACTGATGCAGAGTGAGCATTTTGAACTTTGGAATTACTAGAAAAGAGTTCAGAATGTAAAGATCTAGGATAGGACGCCAGGTGCCTTCTTTTTTTGGAACTAGGAAAAGCCTGGAATAAAAGTCCTGGCCTACCTGCTGAGCAGGAACTGATTCTATTGCTCTCAGATGAAACAAAGACAAAATTTGTTTTTCTACGTCTGCCCTTTGGTTTGGAGGAATGTCTGGGAATCCCTTGGGAGCTGGAAAGATGTGGAAAGAAAACTTGTGCCCCAGGGACACCGTTCTGAGCACCCATTTGTCATCTGTGACAGAGGCCCAGACATCTGCAAAAAGGGCCAACCTTCCCCCTAAAGGACTCTACAGGCAAGCAAGAGTAGGCAGAAGTTGTAAAATGCCATTGAGAGTGTTTTGATTGAGATGCAGGCTTGGAGCTTCCCACCTTAGAAGTGGAAGCCTGCCACCGCCTAGACCTTTGAGGGGTAGCTGCCTGCCCCCTAGAAGATTTGTAACCCCTAGTCCTGGAATGGTTTTGTCTGCTGGTATCAGGAAATGTCCAACTCTTGGAAGGGTAATTCCTGCTAAAGTGAGGGGACTGAAATTGCAGAAAATCCTTAACAATTTGCATGGACTTGGCCTTATCCTCCATCTTTTTAAGTGCCTCTTTAGCTTTGTTGCCAAAAAGATTGTCTTTATGCAAAGGTACATCTAAAAGCTTAGCCTTGACAGGTTCTGGAAGAGGCTGTTCTCTGAGCCAAGCATTCCTTCTAATAACAGATCCAGTAGCCGTAGCCCTACTGGAGGCCTCAAGGATGTCAAAACCACAATGTAAGGAATACTTATTGACCAGAGTGGCTGAATTCAATAAATCCTGCATGTCTTTACTCTCCGCCAAAAGAGGTACACTTGCTATCTTAGACTTATTAGCCTCCAAGGTGTGCTGTTGGTACTTCAGCACATGAAAAAGGCAATTGGTAGCCCTAATAGCTAGCGTAGCAGAGGTATAAACTTTCTTGCCCCACCTATCAAGGTTCCTAGATTCCCTGTCCGAAGGAACAGGATTTACTGTTAACAGTGGCCTTAACTCCTTTAGGGCCCTGAGAAATAACCTCTGGATCCACCAACGGGTTCCTGAAAAGAAATAGATGAGAATCAGGGACTCTATAATACCCGTCCGGTTTCCTGGGAGCAGCATGGACTGAGTTTGGAGACTAGGAATTTTCCAGAAAATCATCATCAACTTCCAACACAGGGGGAATAGCCAGAGGCTTATGCTGAGGTAGATCCAGAAACTCCCTAATCCGTTTCTTAGATTGGGGATAATCCTGGCTTTCCCATTTAAAATGCTCCCTAAGAGTATTTAAAGTGTCACCAAAAGAGAAATCCTCTGGAGGAGAGGCCGAAGGGATGGACTCCTCTGCATATGGATCCTCAAAGGGAGAAAAAGCCTGAGAAAATTCCTCTTCATCAGCAGAAATGCTGGAAGAATCTGATCCTGAACAGAACAAAACCTCAGGAGAAACATCCCTACTCCTTTTAGGAGGATGAGGCTGAGAACCCCTAATAAGTGTTAACAAATCATTAGCCATTTTAACCATTTGGGATTGAGGGGAACAAGAAGGAACTGGAGCCTGCCTTTTCACAGGCTTACAAATGGAAGTTTACCTGCAAGCCTGAAGGACTCAGGAGGCCTGGCAACCACCGAAGGGGCAGCAGGAGAGGAAGAAAGAAGTTTACTGTCGGATCGCAAAACGGAGGCCTCGGACCCGAGAGTCAGCTTAGCAGTACCGGCTTCAGCAGCAAGGCGACTGGCGACAGGTTGGAAGACAAACTGGAGGCCAAAGGCCTAAGGGACTCGGACTCAATCAAGGCCTGCCATTGTACATCTGTGGACTGCAGGGACTGCGAAAGCGTTTCACTGGCTTACGCCTGACTGACGATAAACTTAACCTCATCCGAGGACTTAGTTTTCTGAGGTCTGTCACGGCCCTTGTCCTTACGCTTTTTCAGAATATCTGAACCCTGAAAACTGGTGGACACCATACCAACAAACTTAGGACAAACTCCAAAATGCTTAGCCATAATCTTAGCCTGACATTGGATGGATAGTACGTGGATTAAAGGAGTCACAAAGATTACAAATGGGAACGTTGTGATCAAGGCCTAAACAGATAATGCAATAGGAATGAAAATCTCTATGGAGAATCTGCTTTCCACAAGTAAGGCAATTATTAACTTTTTCTGACATTCGTTAAGGCAAGAAAAGAGGATCCCCAATGGGGTACTTAGCTGTAGTAGACTTCAACTCTTGTAGTTGGAAACTGACCATGGTAATCTGCCGACCGGCACTCGTGCATGAAAAGCTTCTGCTTTGGGCTCCATGGCAAGGAAGACTGAGGAAGTGACGTCGGCTGCCTCCTTTTGTATCGGACGTCTTGACGTCCTTTACAACCGACGGCAGCTGACGTCATTTTTACTTACCTTTGGTAAACTGGCCAATCGAGGGCTATCGGGAGCCAGATAACTCATTAGTTAGGACTGTGAGAGTGAAACACAATGAACATCTACTCGATGGAGCAAATAGTGTAGGAGCAGCAGAGGAGGAGCCACCAGCAGCGGCCCAGACGTACTGGGCCATGGTGCCATGGCCGGGGGAGCCAAGGTCGATGGATCACCTGGAAATGGCCTACCTTGTTACAATGTGGTAAATTAAATATAAAAATAAGAAAAAATGAACATAGTGAAACAAATGTAATTAAAAACATAAGAGAAAAATAACAAGTAATGGAAAGAAATATAAAATAATATAATGAGAAACACAACAATAAATAATGTAAATGAAAGTTTTTTTTAACAGCAAAGCAATATTAAATTATGCATAAGATCAATATAAGAGGTAATTACAAATAATATATCAATATCAAATTATAATAATAATTAATAAATAAAAGAAGAGAAGGGGTGAGGTGAGAGAGAAAAAAATAACATTAGTAACTTCACAGATAATATAACTACACAGACTACTACTACATATTTCTAGATATGTTAGATTTTACAGTGACTGCTTATATTTTACAGTGACTGCTTATATTGTATAGATAATGTTGCATGCCCATAGCTCTCATCCTGTTAGCATGGGATATTATGGGCCAATACATACAAAATGGTGGTACAAAGGCACATCAACAGGGAACATTTTTCCATACTGTGCTCATACATTAGTTGCAAGGTGCTCTGATAACTGATTTGCCATTAAATCACATTCCAAGTAATGTCATATATCTGCAAATCAAAGGACCAGACATATGGGGCAGTAGTCATTACATTCTGCAAAAATCATAACAGATGAGAGGTATGTTCATGTACACTAATTACACTAGACAGCCGGTCATTTCTCAGTTACCTACCATGGTATTAGAACCCACAAGTAGACTATAGGAATACTGAGCACTTTACTGAAAAAAGTAATTATCATAGCACCATCTCCTTTTACACTTTATTGGTTAACGTTGCTTCAAATCTGGCATTTACACACATGTATGGCTGTCTAGGACTTCTGTAAACTTACTCATATACCCTGTTCATTTACTGAATGCAATCTACAGCATATTTTGGACAAAATGAGAAGAACACACGTTTGACCCTTAATTTGGATATTGCACTACATTTATTTCTGACATTTGTTGGTGCATTGTTTAGTACTTCACATGTCACAGTTGACTGGTGTCGGATTAAAACACACATGCAGTGAATACAGGAATACTGAACACTTTATTTGAAAACATTACTTATCAAAGCACCATTTCCTTTTAAACTTTATTGATAATGTTGCTTCAAATCTGGCATTTAGACACATGGATAGCTGTCTAGGAATTCTGTTAACTTACTCATCTACCCTGTTCATTTATTGAGTGCAACCTACAGCATATTTCAGACAATGAGCAGACCAGAACAGTGACTCTTAATTTGGGTTGACCACAACATTAACTGATGTTTGGAAGCTATGCTACAGAGTTCTGCATGCTTACTTGCTTTAAGCTGCTTTACGATTTCAGATATGCACTGACACATTAATGTAGGATGCCACAGGTATTTCATACCTGACTGTTAGGACTGCAAAATCTATATTTATTTACTGTATTATTAAGTTATGCATTAAATTATTACTTTGATGATTTTCTTATTTACCACACGCATGCCTCATCCTGGTCAGACGCCCAGCATGGGACTGTACGTTATGAGCTCTCTCTTCTGCAGCTGTGATAAGAAAAGCAAACCATTATGCATACCAGTTTTGCATACATTCAGCCTGTATATTTATAAATTACTGGAAAACATACTTACATATCTGTGGAATGCGCCCATCCCTACCTTCTTGGACCCAGGTGTTCAAGGTTCCCCTCTTCCTATGTTTCAAGTCATCATAGTGGTGATGTCACTGCTCGCCAGTGTGGAGGATACCAGTACCACTTGTTAGGTCTCTGGCCAAACAATCCCAGGCCTCAGACTTGCACTCTGAGCACATGTAGTCACCCTACAGCAGCTGGGTCCATATATCTCTACCAGTAGTCCAATAAACACCTTGGACTCCTGCACACCCCACTTTTGCATCCTAAAATGCACTCCCTCTCCAACTCCAGCAGCAATACCTACAGTCAAGGTCAGGCTCCAAGGAATGATGTGAAATTCCCACCTATTGGCATTTATATAGGCTGCATTCCCTCCCTTGCATGTCATACTGTAGCTTTTAAAAAAGCACTGTGTCACGTAACATCGTGCAAACTTGCACAACCCATGTTTAAGCAAAGCTTAGCCAAGCACAGCTTTTCTTACTATTTCTAAATGTAACATTTATTTAATTTAAAGTCAACTGATGTTTCAGTCACCTGACACAGTCCCACAGTACTATTCGTAAAAAGCATTACTAGCCAGGAATCAAACCTGGGACCTACTGCACAGTAGCTCATGACTCAACCTAAGTAGCCACTGGGATAGTTAAGAACTGGAATATCTTCAAATATACTTCAAAGGCGCGGGTTTGCACAATGCTAAGCATGGCAGAACTACAACAACTGAATACATCCGGTTTCTATTTTTAGCTGTCTAGCTGATGTCTACTGCTTAAGTATGACTCATTATGCCTAGCTAAGCAATACACCACATCATGCAAACAAGCACATATAAAACAAATTTTAATACTGAATGCATCTGTTTTCTATTTTTGGATGCCTAGCAGATGTCTAATGCTTAAGTATGCCTCACTACACCTAGCTAAGCAATGTGCTGCATCACCCAAACAAGCACAAATAGAAAAAAGGAAAAAAATAATAAATAAAAAATGAATTTAATAACATTGAATGCATCCAGTTTCCTATCTTTAGATGTCTAGTGGATGACTGATGTATATGTGAGCAAAGCTAAGTATAGCTAAGCAATGCACCATACTATGCAAACAAGCACATACATATAAAAAAAAATTAAATTGTAATTTAATGGCATAAAATGTTTTCTACAACTTTCGGCCAAGGTGGACAGGTTGAAAGGAGTGTGGCTGTGGTGTGTAAGTCTTACACAGATTCAATATCTGAGTTGCTGTGACCTCCCTTAGGAGTGCACCATAATTAATATGTATGGCACGCTGCCGAGGGGAACCATGGCCGTGTACATGGATACATTCTGTGTAAGCTTGACAGAGACCCTACATGGACTTTAATGAATCCTGGAGAGTGTCTTTCATGAGTTGTATCTCTTTCTCTCTTTCTTTCTCTTTTTCCAAACATTGCTGTTTATAGACATTTGCAGAAAGGCATAGTTTTGTTGCTTATTTACTACACTCTAGTAGAGGTTAGTTTGAGTCAACATAACCCCTTTAAGGCAGAGACCTATGGAGAAAAGCTCTATCAAGAAACAATCCATTAAGCTGTAACTATAATCATACAATATAAAGATGATCTTGGAATATTACACTTTGCATGGACCCATCTCACTTATCATAAAATACAAATACAACTATAACTATATGTCAAATAGTGATTCACTTACAATTATAGTACTGCATGTAAATGCACACTGTTCACAAGTAACAGTGCTGATATTCAAACAGCCAGAGTATGTCAAGCAGAGAAGGAGCTGATTTAATGGGTCAGCATACAACACACAGGTCAAAGTTCTCTTACATAGTACCATGGACAGCATCACCTGGAAACTGATTTAAAAAGCAAGAGAGAGACGATAGTCATAGCTTTTAAAAGGTTGCATTAAACAAGTAACTCATAACATGTACTGTTCAGGGGTTCCGTATTTGTGGAACATCTGCCCACCCCACTGCATCAGAAATTGTTAGAAACTATCACTTTAAACCAATGTTGTATTTCTGTTATCAAAATATCTAAGGTCAGATATTTAGAGGTAGGTGTGCGTGTGTGTGTGTGTGTGTGTGTGTGTGTGTGTGTGTGTGTGTGTGTGTGTGTGTGTGTGTGTATTTGAAAATCCACTACCTCTCTCTGTAGCTCTTTGAATTACTCTTTTAATCCAAGTCAGGGTGCAGGACACGGGGTCATATCTCTACATTCATTGGACTGATGGGCTGAAAATCGAATCCTGGCAGGGATGCCAATCCATCACAGGATGCATTTGTGCAGGTGCACATGTATGCACATGCATACACACACAGATGGCATACACACTTATTAGCAATTTGTAGAATCACCAATACACATGTAGCACATCATTGTTATATAGGAGAAAATGAGAACAGCCATCAAAACCTGACAAAAGCACAGGAAGGACATGTAGATTCTAGACAGAAGGCACTGCAGCCAGGAAAAAAATAGAAAACAATGGATGATGGTGAAATGTTTTACCCTACCTATCTTGACCTGGTCAAGGCATTTGACACAGTCCCTCACGCAGGCATTGTTGACAAACTCGAGAGGTTGGGTACAAACTCATAAGTCACCCAGTGGATAGTCAACTAGATCACAGACAGGACCAAGGAAGTTAGAACTGGGAAGTCCACCTCTACAAAGAGGCCAGTCACAAGAGGAATTACTCAGGGATTGGTCCTTGGACTGGTCCTTTTTAACATTTACTTATTTGAAGTCAAGGTCAATGTCAATGGTCTCTGGCTGACTAAATTTGCATATGTCTGCAAATTATGAGCTGTCATTGAATCCCACACTGACACAAATGTTCTCCAGGAAGTGCTGACACAGACAAATAACTGGTGTCAGAGCCACGGACTGACACTGAATGCCAATAAATGCATAATAGTATCCTTCAGGAAGTCATCCATCCCTGATAACTATCATATTGATAACACACCCCTTAGAGTTGACCCAGTAGTCAGGGACTTAGGGACACACATTGATAGTAATATAGCCTTTGACCATCACGTGTCTACAGCAGTGATGAAATCATTCTATGTTGCGCAACTTTTAAATAAAGGTATGGCATCTTGGTCCAAGGAAGTCATTGTTCCACTGTATTCGGCATTCATCAGATGTATCAAATACAATGCCCCTTTAGAATGTACCTAAGCAGGAATATCCAACAACTGGAATGTCCACAGAGGTTTCTCACTAAAAGAATACAGGGCATAAGTAAAATGTCCTCTGCAGACCACCTCAAGGCCCTATCCATATATTCTGTCTCCTACAGGCTGTTGAGGGGGCATCTATGCCTGGAATACAGGGCATTGTCAGATCCCACTCTGATGGACCTCCTGCATATCCACAAAACAAACAGCACCTGAATTACCCATTCTAAAGACTTAAACTTTGCCTGTGTTAAATATAAGACCTGCTGGAGAGACGGGTATGTATCCCAGAGACTATCCCATCTATGGAACAGGCCCCCCCATCCACCCATCCATGTGAAGCACAGTTCCTCTCTAACCCAATTCAAGTGTAACTTGGACAATTAGATGGGGAACAGGAAATTCATCCCTGACTTGGCATCTATGTCTCTAATGAACACAGGCAACCTGTAAATGGCTAATTTCCCAAGCCTCTGCTTACGCTTATCAATGGTACCAGAACTAGTCAGACATCTGGGATGCATGGCTAGGCTAAAAAGACCCTTGCGGTCATTAGCCTAGTAAACTGCTTGAACCTAAAACCAAGTGCTATGAAACAACACTGCTAACCAATCTACTGCTGTTATAATGCATATTTTCTCCTCCTATGGCTGTCAACAGTACTTTCCCTGGTACTCCTGTCCTTTCTCTTTGTTCACTTCTGTCTGACAGTTTGGCTTATTCTCTGTAATGCCACTATCAGACAACTTCTAAGTTGTTTGGTTTGTAATATTAGCACCGGCAAAATGAGGTGGAGAAGGTACTGGAGCATGATGGTACACTGTCTTCACAATGGTTGCTAGACTTGTTTCTTGCTAATGGCCTGACATCTCAGACATTAGTATGCAGTAACACACCTGCGTTACACTCCACACATATACATGCACATCCTGGACATATGCACACACTTCAGTTACTGGGAACCCATCAGCCTTATCACTCTGATGTCAACCAGTAAGCAGAACTAACAGCATTGAATCCTTTGCTATCCTTCTAAGGTAGCATCATTGACTTTCAGCTGCTCAGTCCTATCCCCCCCACCCCACACACACACACCAAATGACCCTCTGATTCCTCAGAAAATGTATGAACCAAAGATAAGAGGATTCCAGCTGGAGGTCCTACTTCTGCAACAGTAGCTGGCATACTTGCTGGACATTTAATTTCAATGTTTCCATACAATCTCTAATCAGCACTATATGCCACCACTAAGATCCAGCAATTATTTTGCTGATCAATGGCTGCAGGTTAATGATTGCTTTGTAAAGTTTATTTTTCATTCAAGCCTTTATCCTTTATCTAGCATTTATTTGCAGCTTTTCATAAAAATTAACATATAGAAGCTTTATCTTTTTACATTATATTGTACATAAATGAAATTGAATTGCAAAGTGAAGATTGCTCAAGTTTTGTCTTTTTACGTTAAAGTGGATGCAAATTAAATTGAACAGGTTGGTGACTCATAGTGGTTAGGTTTCTGCATTAGAAGTCTTGCGTTCACTGACTGTCTCTAGTTACAGAATATGTGCAGGTTTGCATGCTCTCTTATAGGTTCATAGGTTCATAGGTTTATACTAGGCTATCTGCCCCAAGGCATTTATAAGCCTAGCCTGAATTTTTGTGGCTTACGCCACCCCTTATATGAAAAAATACTGTACCCATTAGTTTGTTGTGCCTCTGTCTACTGTCTACTCTGTCTATGCCTACAAGGATTTTCTATGGATATTCTGGTTCCCACAGCCTTCTGAAATCAAGTTATTTGACTAGCTACTATACACTGTCCACTTGTAGAGCATTTACCTTGCTGAAAAGAGTCCAGGAAAAATCAGGTCACTTGCCATGTTAACAAACAAATGAATTAACAAAAATTAAGATTACTTAATGCAAATAATATTTTTACTAGATGAATTTACATGTTTCAGATACACCATATAATTTCTGTAACATCCATGTTACTACATAAAAAGAAACTTGCCTGAGTCATCATAAATAAGAAAAGTCTGATAATTTGAGGTGAAATGTTTTGCAAATGTTTAAAAAGTACATGTTTCATAACATTTGTCAACGCATGTCCATCAGTTAAAATTCTGCAGTCTGTTGTAAGAGTGTTGCTATTAAGTATTCATTTTTATGGAAGGAATACGCTACTGTAATAATGAGTGAGACTTCATTAAGTGCCCCCCTATGGCTTCAGCACTTAACGCTACAGCACCATTATCCAATAAGCAAACACTCTCATCATTCTGTTTAGTGCTTAAACCAGCATGCCAGAGTGCTAATCACTTATCTGGCTTCATTGCTTGCCAAATACTTCCAAAAATTAATCATCAGGTTTGTTAAACATATGGCTTACAAATATTCCCAGCTATATACATTTTTATACACACAGTTATACACTCAGATATACAGAGTACTACAGATAGTACAGACTATAGTCTGTTACTCTTGCGTTTTTTTTTTTTTTTTTACTTTTTGCACTCTGATGGACTTAAGACTTCAGAAGGCTATTCAGTTAAATGTTCACCCTGTTTCTAATCCTTAATGAATAATAATATCCATTAAGGAAGCTGCAGAAAGTACAACGGAAGAGTTAAGTATAAAATGCTGATCTTTTTTTTTTTTTATGTTTGTTCACCGAATTGTGACCAATAAATGTGTTTAAGCGCTGTTAAATGGGAAACAACTCAATACATGATTTTAGAATGTTGTTTTACTCTCAATTATTGTATACAGACATCTTCTTATATGCTAATATACCACTGGAAAAACAAATATCTGAAAAGTAATTATCTTCCATTGTCTATTAGCAGTCACATTTTTTCATCCTTAATGAACAATAATAGGTAAGGAAACTGCAGAAAGTACAACAGAAGTGTTTAGTATAAAATGCCCTTTTTTTGTTGTTCTCTGAATTGTGACCAATAAATATGGTCAACAGCTGTTGAATGGGAAACAACTCAATGCATGAATGCATGATTTTATGTTTTCTCCATATTATTGTACATAAACGTCTCCTGGTATATTCACATACCACTAAAAAAAACAATTGATCTTCTATTGCCCATTAGCAAGAACTTTATTTGCCTCTGCTGCTGCTTTTCCTGTTTTTCTTATGTTCTTGTTTACAGTGCAGCACTTCCTTTTATTTTGCAAGCTTAGCATTCTGATGCATTAGTAATCAAAATCCACTAATAGCTGATTTTGTATTGATTATGCAAAATATACCCATATTAATAAAAAAGCAATGAATTTCATTGTGATTACTAACCCATGTAAACAATTAGAAATGCTGAGTTCAACCTCACCTCTTTATCCATAGTAACTGCCACATTTAAAAGTCATCACAGAATACCCACAAACCAGCAGATGAAAACATCATGAACCACATATAACTGATAGAACATGCAACAGTGAGTTAATATTTTACACTAGATAAGTCAGCTATTTGTAATATCTCATCAAAATTGCATACTGCTCTCCCACTACAAAATGTTGTCATTAATCAATGCCAGCATATTAGGCCTCAGATCAGAAAAATACCATACACAAAGTCACCATATTTCAAATATTCAATAGCTTACTACACACCTTTCACAGCCAAAGAACCCTTTGTCTGAGGTATTAAACTTGAGAAGCACATGCTGAAGTCTTTAAAAAGAAAGTGACATGCAAACTTTAAAAAGAACTTGTGTGAGTTTATGTCAGTATACTTGCAGTAAAGCTGTTGTTAATGTTATGGTGCTTGGGGACTGCCATGATAACGTTTAATATTTTTGTTTTGTTTTGATATCACAGTTTTGTTTGTAGTTTGCAGAAGAGTTGTGACTTGGCTACCAGTCTGCTTTGAGTTCTACAAATAAAGCCGTGTTTTCACATGCCATTGGCAATATAGCTTAGTAATACCACAGTTCTGCTTGAAATCAGCTAAGAATATAAAATGTATTATTTGATGTGTGTGTGTGTGTGTGTGTGTGTGTGTGTGTGTGTGTGTGTGTGTGTGTGTGTGTGTGTGTGCGCATATGTGTCTGAGAGAGACAGACAGAAAGACTAAGAGAGAGGAAGAGGCAGAAAGTAGGCACACATATGTGTATACTTCAATAAAATTTTGCCAGGATTCACATCTGCTGTTTAAAACTAAATGGGTTGATTTGAAGCAGAAATTGTGTATTCTGCCTATTTATGTGGTTGAAAATCATATTACTAAACTTTCAGTAAAATACTGCTGTTAAAAACTTATTGCTTTCTGAGTTTATGATACAGCACAGTTAATAATCATACAGCAAAATGTACACTAGGAAGAATGTAATAATAAAATGCAGACCCTGAAGTCATAGGGCCCTTAGAAATAGGAAGAAATATTAAAAAATACCATTCTGAAAATAAAAGCACCCTATGACTGCAATTATAAGTTATAATAGGTCTGTGTAAACATTTTCTTTCATCAAGCAAATTTCTAAATTTAATTTCGAGCTTGGTTCTCTTTTTTTTCTTTCGTTTTATACTCTTGGAATGTACACTGTAGGTTTTATTTCCCCTGTTAATTTTTGAAAAAAAATGTTGGTAAAATATGGACTGAAATAGAAAAAAAAGTGTGGCATACTGTAAGATGAGCTCTTCTCTGCACAGTCTGCTGCTGATGTGAATCAGTATCCGACATTTTTTCACTGATTCAATCTGAATTAATCAAGTGATGCTAATTATTTAAACAAATCAATTTCAATCAGAAACCATACGTTCATTTAAGCAAACTGTGGTCAGCTTAAGTAATTAATGCATTTATTGTATAACCTCACAAACACAATAACCACAAATACCCTGTTTTTGAAAAAGTAGGAACAACTTCTGACCAATATCTTATACACTTCAAATATATTAGCAGCCATACTGGAAGCACTCATAACTAATGGAAAACCAATAATAAAAATGGTCCAAAAAATAATGCATTCCAGGCTAAGAATATATGTCTGCATGACCGAGAACTGCAGATAACTGTAAAGAAGCATTAAATACTAGCACATTTCCTTAAGCTCTGAAAGTACACAAACTAGCCTTCATTTCTTGTAGTGTTCACTTTCACCTGTCCACCTTTGTGTGTGTAATGCTGCATATAGCAAACTTCTGCATATCATGGCAACAGCTACTATACATCAGTATCTCACATACAAAAAAACAGCATTTTAACTTTCAGTACAACAATCAAACATCATTCCTAAGAGGAAGATCCTTAAACATATACACTAGTTATGCATGACCATACACACGTCTTAGTTTGCTTTCTAATAAAATATGTAATAATATACAGTAGACCAAACTTACTGTTGATGGAAGGCACAGTTCTTTCTTGTCATCTGCAAACTAGAATTATGAAAGCTAGCAAACAAAAAGTGGAAAATATATTGTCAATATCCGTGAAAAGGAGATCAAGGCTTCTGGTTTCTTGATGACATAGTCCATAGTCCATATTTCGATTAGTTTTTGAAAGAAATTAAATGGCAAAATGAAACAAAGTATTCAGCTTTTGTCCACATGACTACTTCTAAAAATACTTAGAGACAATGTTCATACATATATATATATATATATATATATATATATATATATATAGATGTCAAGTAAATTCCAAGAAAGGCAAAAGGATAAAAACATCAAAATTCATAGTAAAGTTTCCAAAGTCACAGTTTCCCAAATATGTAAAATTTCTGTTGAGGATTTAAAATCTGATGTGGACAACAGACTTGATCCCTGCTATATGCAGCAAAAATCTTCTGCCTTGTACCTCAAGTCAAGCCCAGTATTAAACTGCCTTTCTATCTTTTAACACAAACTGCTTTCATTGCATTCTCAGCCCTGCTATGGCCTAGCTTTAAAAGCCAGTGATTCCTTTTTTCCTTTAGCCCTTATACACAAAAGAATGGTATTTTGTAAATTACAAGCTCTTTCAGATCAACAAAAGGTACTTTCATAAAAAGCCCCATTTGATTTTGTTCAAATTTGATTACAAGAATGGAAAAAGGAAAGGAAGTCAAAAAGAAAAAAAGAAAAAAAAACAGATGGCTTTTCTCATTCAGCTTTCTGAATAAGCTTTATCTGTTCCTTTTGAAACTGTAGCACTGCTAAAGCATTTCAGTTGGTTTAAAAACTTGACAAAAATTATTGGTTTGCCATTTCTCATATAACTGCCATTGCGAACTGGATAAAAAGATTTCTTTTTCATGGGATCACCTGCCTGGATCAAAATAATGGAGATTAGGTATTTCATTATAAATTACAGTGGGATATAGAGCAGGCTGTCATATTAATAGCAACCTGCCCATGGCCTTCAATGGTAGCTATTCACCTAGACAAAAGACCAAGGGGTTGTGTATTGAACTTGTGCTTTAGGCCTGATCAATTTTCTATCATCAAGGCAAGAGGTGACTAACAAAGGAATTCACACTTGAATGACCTCTTAGGCCTACTGATAAAACTGCCCAAAGTAGAAAAACATATTCAGGAATATGTCAGATAAAATCGGCAGAGAAGGTGAAAATACATACAAAAATATTATACTTGCACTGTGTTTTGCTCTCTCTCTCTCTCTCTCTCTCTCTCTCTCACACACACACACACACACACACACACACACACACACACACACACACACACACACACACACACACACACCTCTCTCTTTTGCCCAATGAGCACATTTTTACTACTTGTTTTCAGCTGCAGATAATTATAGTGCTGAGCTGATACAAAGGACTTGCAAAGTAGAGACTTAAAGAACCAAACAGAGCCGTTCTTTTCTAGTGTCCCTGTAATTCTACTTGATGACAGCAATTGAACTGTATGTAGTAAAAGAGACTCTTGTCAGGAGCCATAAAACAAATAAAAGTGATCAAATTATAGTTTTAGAGATGTTACACAATATGTTTTAAATTTGTAATTAAACTGTACAGGTACTATAATCATTTTCTCATAAGGCTGAACAGTATGAGGTAAGTCATTATCTTAAGTGCCTTCTTTATTGTTCTTCACTGCAAATCAAAGATGATTTTATTCTACATCAGGCTAGTAAATTTAATGCATTTCATGAAGTTATCCTAAACAGATTTTAGGCATCATTTTTCTTTAAAACAACAGATATTATTGGCATTTGTTAACTCCCTTTTCTTGGTTAGGAGAATTCTGTTAATTTCGTTATCATTCGACTGTCTTAAGAGCATCATAGCTTGCCATGAGCTGCACTTTGTCAGATACAAGTGGTATAACAAAGATCACTCAGGATGGATACAGGTCCCAAGACTCCACAATGATGTTAATTCTAGTATACCAACCACTAACGTCATGAGGTTGCTTTCTGTGCACTCTCTTGCTTTAGTTATCATTTAGCTGGGAAAAATAAAATCAGTAAAAGTTGTTACAGCTTCTTCCAGTCTTGAGTTTTTGAAGTGCAACAGACAGGGAATTCTTCTCAGATTCCCTTCACAAAGAAGATCTTGTCACGACCTTCATTGTCTGCATTCATATTTTATATGCACATGGTCTCACTCACCATTAACATTTTTATACCCTCAACAATAATTATGCAAATTGTATAAACATTGCGACTAATTGGGTATTTAGCACTACACCTACATGCATACCTCTCATTTGTCCCTGATTTGCATAATTTACATGATTTTCCTTTAGTTTGCAGTGCTCCCTCATTGTTTTTTTTTTTCAGGTAAATCACTGAGGATTACAGTAGGTCAGTAATACCAGACTTAATAGAATCAAGGTTCTCATTATACAGAAAATGCATGCTGGTATGAAACCTGTTATTCTGTTAACTGGTTAAGTGATTTAGAGTAATATTAAAAACGTCCCTAATTTTGGGTCCTTTTGCCCATTATGTTTGGCTTTGTTTGGGATTTTTGTCCAAAGAGGTTAAGAGGTATGCCTACATGACAAAACAGTTTTGAATAAGGTCCAGTTATAGGCGATGACATCTAATTAAACATTCAGTATTAAGCATTGTGTTTTTTTTCTAAATATTGTACATGTACAGAAATTTCTCTTACACAGTTCCTGTATTTGGTAATCTATAATATTGTTTTTGATGATGCATTTCTTGATATCATCCTACAAAATAGCCCCACATCTAGTGATTACGCATTAGTTTAGATTAGCTGCGCAACTTCAATAAAGAAAACATCCCACCATTCTGTCTATATTGCCTCTGATCTTTCATTAATGTTTTATAAGGTTATTTGTCTAGGTAAACATACATTTATGAGGTATTTTATGAAGACCAGATACTGCATGTGTCAGCGATCATTTCGCTACCTCTTTTAAAACTGCATATATTAAAGTAGAATGATTTTCATCTGGATTCTTGTATAACTTGGTTCCTACCTTGAATATTTATATTGTTCTACAGAAAATTAAAATCAAAAATGCTGAAATAAATTTTGTCAGTTTTCTTATACAAAATTTAACTAACGTATGTGTTGGTACAGTAACACCACAATCCTGCTACATTATTATTAGAATTTTATTAATTTCTATCTCTGCAGATGTAAAAATATTTACCTTTTTTGTCTGTTTATACATTTATTAATTTATTCTAATAATAAACACTATGAATGGTGAGTGGCCACATTTGTTTTGCTACAATGCAGTTATTTGCTTATTACTACATTGTCAGTGTGATCAATAATTTGTCACTATGCTGCTTTGATTATCAACAGTTTAACCTGGGTTCATATTAGAAGAATGGAAACCCTAAACTAAGAATGCTCACATGAGCGAAAATGCCAGTGATCGAAGTTGCTATTGTGGGGGGCTGAGTCCCCCCCACACACCCCCGCTAACTATATATTCTAACTCCAAGGTTGCACTACAGTGAGGAAAGGGCAAATATCCCACTCCTCACTGTAACACGATCCTGCAATCTCACTTTCGATTCCCGGCATTTTCGCTCATGTAAGCATTCCAAGTTTAGGGTTTTCGTTCTTCTAATATGAACCCATTTAACCCCACTCTACCCTCACCATTATTCAATGGACGTAGTTAGAAGTAACTATCAAAACTTTGCAGAAATGGAAGTGAGCATTAGTGCAGCAGTACAAAATATTAAGCCCATATCCATATATCCAAAGCAAGAAACGTCATTTTAAAATGCCTGTTGTTAGTAGCAGTTAGTAATTGAACTGTGACACTTTGCATTAATATTAAAGCAACTGAGAAGTAATATACAGAATTTTAAAATAGTTCTGGTAAATAATATTTGGTATTGTATTTCCTTTTTGTTAGTGGGGATATGGCATCTTGCTTTACATTTTATCAGTCAGAACGCTCATGCAGTATAGTGTTACTCTGAAGTAATAAGCACATTTCTGAGCTAGCCAAACTATACTTCTATAACTGGAACTACAAAAAGGATGATGGCCAAATGAAGCCTAGGCTGTCACATTATGTAATGCATTTATAGGAATGGTGATGTAGCACACAGTATTAAAAAATGGAATTCACATTGTTAGCAGCATAGCCCTACTGGAGCAGGGCTCTAGAGCAGAGCAAGCTGCAGTGTGTGTGTGTATGTGTGTGTGTGTGTGTGTGTGTGTGTGTGTGTGTGTGTGTGTGTAGACCAATATTTAATGCTTTACTGTAAAATTTACAAAAGAAAGAAGAGACACATATTGTTAAAAACACAGCATTATTGTGCAATTATCAGCTATGGTCTGAAATGCCTAACTGGATCCATCTTAATTGCATTTGTGACATTTTGAATTGCATTGTACTTTATAGCAACAGAGAAGTATTGTATGCTATTTAAAAACAACTTAAACAAATATTTTGCATTGTAGTACTTTTCTGACTGAAGGTGTCACATTCTTTGTTTCTGTAGTAGTAAGCACTGTCTTAAATACCCAGACTTTCATTGTCTAACTGGATCTGTGACAAAGGCACTGAAGCTCTGATATTTTGCATTGCAGGGTCTGTCAATGAAGATTTAACCAATAATATTAATTAATATTAAAAACAAATAGAGGGTGGACATTGCTAGGAAGACAGTGCTATCAGAATGAAGCAGTGACATTAAGTAAACTATATTTTAAAATGACATTTCAGGCTGACATTTAACACTGCGCCACTGATATACAAAATAATAGACAGTACATACTGTTAGCAACACAGTCATATTCCACGTTGATAAGCTGTTTTCTAGGATGAGATGTCTGTTTCCTGGGAGGGTCATCCTAAATGGAGCTGTGCCATTTTTCATTGCACGTTATGGCTAGGAGAAATAAGAAACAGTATTTTAAAATAATTCTAGAAAGCAACATTTGTCACTGCAGTGTTTTTCTCAGTGTAGTTGTGATGGTCTTCGTTTTTTCAGGCTGAACACACATTGTTAACACCATAACACTTTGCTATGGTAATATGCAAACTGTAATTCTCATATTGAAGCTTTCTAATATTGAAGGAGGGAGGTCATGATTGGGGATGAGGAATTTTGCATTGCACTTTATTACAATGGGGTAAAAATGTGCATCATTAAAAAAAAAAACAATAGGAGTAACACTGTCAGCATCAGCAACACAACAACACTATTGGAGCAGCGTTGAGACAAACCAAAATGCAACATTTTAGAATTTCTGTGGAAAGAAGCATTCGACATTGCACTATTGAAATAAAAAGATGAAACGTATTGTTGGCAAGATGGCACTATTATGCACTGATAATCCTACTTGTGAAATGCACTGTTAATAGGGTCTCCTGACCGAAGCCATGACACTTTGCATTGCAATTCATAGGAACAGGAATTATAACAAGTATTTTAAAATAATTCCAGAAAGCAGCATTTAGCATTGCAGTACTTTTCATACTCAGGGTGTGACATTCTCCTTGGTATTTTGTAAAGACCAGAAAATGACAGTAAAAACTCTTCTATGACATTGGAACTATGACTTAACATGTATTAACATGATTATAACATGTGTTATAATCCCTTCTACCTATTTTGTTAGCACAAAAGCCAGTGTTGATAGCAATGCATTGTGAAATGGCTTTTGCTTTTCTAGCAGTAGACAAAGACATCAAGTGACTCACTGCATAATATAAAGGTGCTCACACAATAGACAGTGACGATAGTACTGCTTTGCAGAACAGAGATTTCTGTATCTGAGGTACATAGTAATGACAGCACTGATTTAAGAAACATAAGTTGTAAGGAACAAAGTTCTGTTCATTGATACCACTTTCCCCAATAGACAGTAAGAGTTGCAATGCCTTGTTCAGTGCACATTAAACCACACATTATGGAAAAACGTATGTTTCCAGGTGGAAGTGTGACAGTTTACATTCCATGAAAAAATAAGATGGAACACACTGTTAGCAGCATAGTGTATTATTGTGTGCTGCCAATCTAATTATGAGATATCTGATGGGAGGTGGGGCCCAAATGAAGCTGTCATGTTTTGTACTGCAGTTTATGGCAATGGAAAAGTAACATATACAGTTTAAAAATAATTCCTAGAAAGCAACACCTGGTTTTACGATAACTTTCTGATAATAGCTCAGATGTTTTGATTTACTCAGCTTCATAGCAATGCTGCTGGAGTGGAACCTTGTGAATAAGGAAGACACAGCATTTTAAGATGTTTGTTGATGCCATCTTTTAACACTGCATCATTGAAGTAAAAATGTTTGGAGAGGTTTGTTAGCAATGCAGTGCTACTGGACACTTTTAAGCCCTATCCTGAGATGTTTGACTGGGGGAGGGGTTCTAAATGGAGCCGAGGCATTCCATTTTGTATTTTATAATGATCAAGAAAGAGTAGATGGTACTATACTGCAATATCAGTACTGTGGTTTACTCTGCAACTATAATGGTACAGCATAATGTTTATTTACTTTATTCTGTTTACATAACAGTCAGCTACAATAGTGCTTCTTTGTGAAACACATTTTGGTTTGTACAACTGAATAAGATAAGAGTGGTGACATGCTGAACAAATATAAAGCTTTGCTGTAATGTTTATCTACCTTATTCATTTTGTACAGTAGACAATGTGGTGGTGGTGCTGCGGTAGCGTTGTTGCCTCATAGCAAGACGTTGTCCCGTTCGATTCTCAGCTAGAGCATCTTCTGTGTGGAGGCATACGTGAATGGGGCATGCCTTCGTTGAAGGTTGTGCGTCAGGGCTGGTAACCCGGTACGTAAAAATCCACTACCAATTATTAGTGGACCAGAGTTCCGCTGTGGCGACTCCTAACCGGGAAAGGCCGAAAGACACAAACAAACAATGACAATAAATTTATGTTTTTTACTTTGTAATAATAATACTGCTTGGAACAACAGATACTGTACAGAAAAGTTATATTCAATGGCATCATTTTGCTCCATAAATAATAAAAACAGTAGTGCTTTGTCTAGTTTATACTGAATCACACCATTATCTGAGTGGAATAGTGGCATTTTACTTTGCATATCATCACAATAGAAAGGCTATATATATATATATATATATATATATATATATATATATATATATATATCCTGTTTAAATGTATCCAGCAAATGACATTTAGCATTATACTGTATAAAAAGATAGTACACATGTTGTTACCAACACAGACTAGTGTGTGCTGGCAAGACTGACTCTAAGATACCCAACGGGATGGAAGCTAAAATGAAGTTGAGATATTTTGCATTGTACTTCATAACAATGGAGAAGTAACAACTATTTTAAAATAATTCTAGAAAACATTTGACATCTGATTATTTTGCTGGCTGCATTTGTAACACTCTGCTTTGTATTTTATCAGATGCATGATATGTACTTAACAACATAAAGTTATTCTGCGGTAATAATCCCTTTCTGTAATATCTCTACTGTGAAAGTTTTCTGTCCATGTTATTATGTTGCAGAAGCAGCACATATTTTCAAACGTGTGTGTGGAAATCAACATTTAATATGGTGCTGTTAAATAAAAAGGGTCACACAGTGCATACTGCTAGCAACATAGCAATACATTTTTTATAACCAATATTCCAAAATATTCAGTGGGGGGATTATTAACTTCAGGATTTATCATTTTGCTTTATAGTTTATGGTGACATTGAAATGATTGCAGAAAGCAACATTTGCCATTGAACCACTAAGTAAAATATGCACACTCATTCCTAACAAGAAAGAAAATGGAGGTCGCATTTCATTAGCCTACATAGTACAAGACATGCTTCCTCATTAATGCTAATGATAACTGCAGTGGGGTTGTGTTTTGCTACTGCTTCTTAACACAATGCAAAGACATCAGTTAGCATCACCACTGCTGAAACGTGTTTCATTTTGTGCATGGCCTGCCAAGTATTTAGTGCAGCTCTCAGTTTCAGTAGTTTCTATCTTTAATTTTAAATTAACATGTATAAACTTCATTTTTAAAGAATTGTATTTAAACCTGTTAGTGGTGCTTTAAGAAAGTGCCTTTTCAATTAAGGCTTTATTATGAGAATGTATTTAAGGCACATTGCATACTGGGTGTGTTATTCTGATGAAGTCCTTTAATGTGGGACGAACGTGCTTAATAAAGTATATCTAGGTGTTCCGAACTCACCTTCTTTGTTGTTTTTGTTTCGATTTACTAGTTTATATCTTGGTTGGAAGAGCCTTTTTAACATTTTTACTGCTTTGCATGCTACCTACAAAGAAGCTCTGCTGGAGAAATGTTGCTTGTGCATAATTGCAAGCTAATGTAAAAACATTAAAATACACATGAAAACTGCAATTGCTACAATTCCCTTAGAAAAGTGCCTACCTAAATAGAATGTAATCTGAAATGCAATGCAAAATTCAGAACCTAAAAGAAACCCACCCTACAACCAATAAGGACACCTGACACTAGAGTCAAATACATTACAATAAAATAAAAAATAAAACACTCCCATAAATAAAGAAGAGCACTGCAGTCAATAATATTCTATGGTATACCTTCACATAACGTAACTGTAAAATCACATGTTGATGTTAGCACATTAGAGCACATAGCACCTGACTTTGCTTTGCGGCCATGGGACATACAAAAGAGGTGAAAGCTTAAATTTTGATTTTTAGTGCACTTTCCCTTTTTTAGAGTTTATGTGACTATGGAGATTTTACCTTAGAGGTCAGGGGTGTTAGGGCAGAGGTCACACATTAAGAAAATTATTTAGTGATTTACTTAATTGTGCATAGTGATGTTTTAAGGCTGCAGTATTTAAAATTAGGCATTTTAAATGTTTTGCATTTTGACCAAAAAAGATAGTGTTTCACAGTAGCCCAAAATAAAAAGTCAGACATAGGTGTTAAAATGAAGATTTCAAATCACCACCAGGTTAAACAAAGCTCTCCATGAGGTATGATCTTGACTGAGCACATCCATTTTCTTCTTGCACCTTCCACAAGCAACTGGTTTCCTGGTTCTTCAAGCTCCAAAACACAGATGCAAATCCTAGTACATGCATTCATAACATATTTGAATGCAACTCTGTCATAAACAAACACATACCAAACCTATTCTTAAACCCACTGAGTCTCCAACACAAAAGTATTAAAAACACTCTTAAAATATATAAAAAAATCACAACTAATAAAAATGAAGACAAAATTACTTAAAAAAATCCCCAAAATTGTTTCAAGCAACTTAAACAAGTGACAATTGAAATGTTTCTGTTAAACCCATTCACAAAATGATTACCAGTAGGTAGTGCTAGTCTACAAACAACATAATGTAAAGTTACAGCCTACAGAAATCAATGGGAAAATGTAAACCTATGTAAAGTATAAAACAATGCATAGAGATATCTGGTGGGGGATCTGGCTAATGAATTATGGCTTAATGACTCATCATGCATAAAACAAGTTCCCTATAGGTTCATAGGTTCATAGGTTCATGCTAGGCTATCTGCCCTGGGGCAATTATAAGCCTAGCCCAATTCTGTATGGCTTACGCCACCCCTTGATTTGAGTATACTGTGCCCTTTTTAAGGTTTAGTTTACTGTGCCTCTGTCTAATAGTGACACGGGAGTAATCCCTGGGACAAACCTATGATCCCCCATCCACCTATCAAGATTCTTCTTGAAGAGATTCAGTGAGGTGCTCTGCCTCACATGAACTGGAATTCTATTCCAGAGCGAAGGAAGCCTCTGGGTTATGAACCTGTCCCTCCAGCAAGTTCTATTTATTTCTGTGCTGAGGTTCAAGTCCCTTGAGCGTGTGGCTCTAATGGATTTAGATTTACTGAGGTGGAGCATGTCCATTAATTCTGGATTTGAAATAGCTTTGTATGTCAGGCATAGATCGCCTCGAAGTAGGCGGTATGCAACTGAGTAGAGCTGGAGTTTTTTTAACCGAGCAGCATATGGCATCTGTTTGAGACCCTTGATCCTCTTGGTGAGATACTTTTGGGGTCTCTCTAATTGCTGCAGGTGTCGGGTAAGGTACATCCCAAAAGGGGCATTGTATTCTATGATGGGCCTGATGAGGGATGAATAAAGGGGCATGATTACCTCTCTTGATCTAGATGTGAAACCCTTCGTGATGAGGTGGGCTATGTAGAAGGTCTTTCTAACCACTTTGGCAATGTGGTTTTCAAAGGAGAGATTGCTATCAACTTGGATCCCCAGGTCCCTAATAACTTTCTCTGTACTTAATGGGTTTCCTCCTATGTGGTAATTTGTGGGCACATTGTTTTTGCCAAAGGATATGACTATACATTTTTTGGCATTTAGCTTTAAACCATGGCGCTGGCACCAGTTATCTGTCTCTGTGAGACATTTTTGGAGGATGTTTGTGTCAGCTGGAGAGTTGATTATGGCACCCAGTTTGCAGTCGTCTGCAAACTTGGTGAGCCATAGTCTTTCCACGTTTGCCTGTACCTCATTAAAGTACATGCCGAACAAGAGTGGTCCCAGGACAGAACCCTGTGGGATGCCACTTGTGACCGGTTTCGAGTCTGACATGGCTCCAGCAACTCTCACTGTGTGGGTTCTGCCTTTGAGCCAGTTTGTGACCCATCTTGTGACATAGGGGTTTATATTTAAGCTGGATAGCTTATCTATGATGCCCGAGTGGGGTATTGTGTCAAATGCCTTTGCAAGGTCCAGATAGGCTGTGTGGACTACCTTTCCTTCATCTATGGCTTTGGTGACTGTTTTGAAGAAGTCAACCAGGTTCAAAAGGCAGGATCTGCCCTTGACAAAGCCGAACTGGGTAGGATCTAGTGTCTGTAGGTCCCCAATGTCTTAGTTTATGAGCTCCATGATGATCCTCTCCATAGCCTTGCAGACTAAGCTAGTCAGGCTTATAGGGCGATAGTTTCCAGGGTCCGTAGAGGCTCCACCTTTGTGGAGTGGGACCACTGTTGCTGTAAGCCATTCTGTGGGCACATATCCTGTAGTGAGGCTGAGATTGTATAGCTGTTTTATTTGAGGGATTAGTTCCTCTTGGAGTTCATGTAGGACGCAACCTGGGACACCATATGGTCCCATGGAAGCAGTGTTTTTTGCTTTGGAGAGGGCAGCCTTCACCTGAGCATCAGAGATGTTTGGGAGGCAGCCCTCTGCCGGGATAGATACTTGCTCTTTGGGGGGGGGGGGAGTTTGCACTGAACCTGTCTGCCAGGATATTGGCGATGTCTGTGGGTTCAGTGTATTTTTTGTCGTTTAGAATCAACTCAGAACAAGTCTGGGAGTTGCATCCCAGGTTCCTAACATAACTGAAAAAAGCCTTATGATTGTCTTTGGTGTCCTGTGCAATTTTTCTCTCTCGAAGCTGGCCTTGGAGGATTTTATGAGGGATTGTAATTTTTTGCTTGTACTGATCAGAGATGCCTTCCCTATTAGGGATTTTGCTCTATCATGTAGTAACTTCCTCCTTCTGTTGTACAGTTTATTTATGGCAGGGGTCCACCAGACTGGACCTCTGCCTTTGGATGATTGGGTCTTGGTTTTGTTTGAGATAGCATGATCCATGCATTCCTGGAGATGTCTGTAGAATGCATTTATATAGGATTCTGCAGTTTGGGCCATAGTTTCCACTGGCCCTGGGGCCTTGAAGGATTCCACTTCAGTTTTGAGAAGTGAGAAGTTCACTTTTGAGAAGTTTTTCACTGTAGTTTTCTGGGCTGGGGTGGGGTCGGGATGTGGACATCCAGTGAAATTAATTTATGGTCTGATCTTACCAATGAGGGATATACTTCTGGTGTGGAGCATAGAGTCCCCATGTTGGTAATGATCAGGTCAAGTATGTTTTCCCCTCTTGTGGGAGTGGTGACTAGTTGTTCCATAGCATTTGAGTTTATAATTTCCAGGAACCTTTGGGCTAAGGTGCTGGGGCTTGAGTAGTGCTCCCAGTCAATGTCTGGGTAGTTGAAGTCACCCAATATAATGGTGTTCGGAGAGATCTTCATGCTCTCCAATGTTTTCAGGAAAGCCGAGTTTGATTCCTGACTTTGAGAGGGTGGTCTGTAGGATGCTATAAATGGAAAAGCAGTATTGCCCTCTGTTAGTTGCACATGGATGGTCTCCGATACTTCGTGCAATGCCACTAACCTGGAGGTGTGGATATCCTTGATAAATATGGAAACTCCCCCTCCTTTTGTGGTTCGGTCCGGGTTTTGGGGCCGAAAAGCATGATATGAGGTATAGCCTGGTAGTGCTGGGGTGCTCTCTGGAGCCTTGAACCAGGTTTCTGTCACTGCACAGATATCGATGTTCTCCATACTGAGGAGAGCTTTGAGTGCATGCATCTTGAGATTAAGACTTCTGGCGTTAAGCAGCATTACCCTTAGTTTCTTGTTCCTTGTGCTGTCTATGGGGGTAGGTTTGACTTTTGAGCCTTGCCTAAAAAAGGCACTATGGGGTTGGCAAGAGCCTTTGCCAATATCTGAAAGCCCAGTGGTGACAGGTGCAAGCCGTCCCTAGCGAAGCAATGTGGCTTGTCGAGCATGTCATCCCAGGCTGACAGACACTGGATCCCCTTTGAATGACACCAAAATTTTAGCCAATTGTTAAAATCGACCATTTTGTCTTTGTACTGTGGCATCATTCTAGGTGAGGGTAAGATGCTGCTCAAGGTCAGGGTCATACCAGCCTGGGCTACATGATCAGAGAGCTCCTCTATGTCTCTTTTCATGTAGTCCAGGGAGGTACGTCTTAGGTCAATCACACCAGCATGTACAATAACTGAGTCATATTTGTATTTGCTTTGGAGTGACCTGAGTGCTTGCATTATGTGGCGGATCCTAGCACCCGACAGGCAGCTCACCGTGACTTTCTCTTTATTCAGCCTGGTGAGTGGGACATCAGTGTGTCTGACAATAGAGTCACCTATTACAAGAGTATCAGGTGTGTTATTCAGCCTTAAGGGCTGTGGCTGCTTGGCACACTGACTTTGTGGGCTATGTGTTGCGTTTGTTTTGTTTTGAGGTAGCGTTTGCTTGGATGTCTGCTTTGGAGGTCTCTGTTGCTTAGGCAGATTTTTATTTAGAGCCTCCGAGTATGTTTTTGTGTACTTATGTGTTTGGTTCGCTGATGTGGTGGGACTATGTGATACTGGAATTGTGTTGTGTGAGGTTATCTTCTCCTCCTGACTGGTTACACCAGTTTTGAGATGAGAGAGCTCAGCCTCCAGTTTGGCTAAATAGTTGCATCTTTCACATATACTTGAACCTGTTTGGAGGAGGAGAGGGTTGTCCGTGTACATGAGACAGTTGTAACATTGCCTCAAAATTCCCAGATTCACCAGCTGGACTGGAGAGGAAACCATTGACTGACCTTTGGCCATGCTAGAGTAATATAGGGAAACTGAATTTAAGATGGACCAATAGAGGACAGGGTAATCGTAGAGAGTATAAGAGTAAGTAGTGCTTATGTTTTAATAGTGCTAACTTGTAGGATTACTTAATTGGACCAGTGAAGGGCCTTAGAATGAGAATATGGTGTTTAAATTGAGAGATAGAGCAGTTCTAAGGGGAAAAGTGAAGAGCAGACTTTGTGGAGCCAGGAATAGTTTAAACCCAATTAGGCGGTGCTGCCCGCTGTTGCGCTATGCACAAAAATGCGCAAAACCGCACAAAAGAGGGTTTTAAGAGAGGAAGATGAAGGAGTTAGGAATTGACCCAAAATGGCCAATAAAACTACAGTTTCAAGTCAGTAGCCACTCCCACAGGGACAGGCAGGCTGCTCAATGTTTTTCACTGCCACTGATCAACAGAGAGACTTCCCTTTAGCCCAAGCAAAAAATGGCCTCCAAGAAACTTACAAACAGTTCAAGAACAGCAAGCCTGTAACTGAACTTTTTTAAATCTCAGAAAAGTGGGAAAAAAGCAAGATTTTTTTTTTTTTGTTTTGTTTTTTTCAGAGATAGCAGAGGTTCACAAGTATGAACAAGTTATAACAGTGCAGTAAATGACCCCACACAAGAGTGCTAGGCCAAAGACAGATAAAATGCAAGTTTTGAGAAAAAAACGATTTTAAAAATAAATGCAAACAGGAAATTCAGTAAACAGCTCTAGGTTGCGCTCTAAATACAGTTACTAATGCAGAAATCAAGTTTAACAAGCCAGAAAATGCTCAAGATAGGCAGCTATGCAGAAAAACTTACATACACACGTGCACACATACACATAGGCATGGATGTCTGGATTGTGTGACAAATGTTAAATAACATGTACTGTAGGACTAGAGAACTCAGGCTGGGTTCAGAGAACTTTTTCTGCACATCTGTAAAGTGCTGCAACCAAAAAGGGCAGTTTACAAGACTGTGGGAAATGTGATATAATTAGCCACAATGAGGAAAGATCTCATTATCAGCTCATTTGAATATCTTTGAATTGCATGGAGTTTCCACTAATGCTAACCTGCATGTTCTTGTGATAATCATCACTGGTGGCTCATACATTGTGCTGGAACAGACATCCCATCATTCAATCTCTCACGCACATGCACACATTCAAACTCAGCCACAGCCACACTTACACACACCCATACTTCTCAACTGTCCCCAGTTTTGCAGAATGTCCCTGGCTTTGCTTCTTATATTTGCCCTGTGCCTTGTAAATCATGGACAATTACAGTCATTCAATAATGCCAAACATTGGTGTTTCAATCTTCTTACTGTTCAGAAAATGCTTTGTGATGCAAAATCCATTGCTCTATGAATAATTTAAATGACTTTGAGTAATACTTGGAAAGGTTCCCCGGTGTTTAGTTTTCTCCTCTGTTATGGTAGTCACTATCCAAACACACATTCAGACATTCATGTGCCCCCCACAACACACACACACACACACACACACACACACACACACACAACTTCATTAATTACACTAACAAACACACTCACCCATACACACATGCGCACACACACACACACACACACACACACACACACACACACACACACACACACACACACACACACACACACACACACACACTCACACACACACACACACACACACACACACACACACACACACACACACACACACACACACTCTGCCTATTCCTTAATTAATCCTCTGACTGTGATTACGCAGGCTGAGACACTTTCACACACACTCATCCATGACCTCTCATACCCTTGCAGACGTACTTATGCTGACACAAATTTACACACATACACACCCAAATACTACCTCTCTACTAAACTCCCAGACACTTACCTGGATCATAGATAAATATGGCATTTTGGCCATGTTAATTAATTTGGCTGACCATACTAATTTACACACTCAAGTGAATTGCTCAGGTGCATAAATAACTTTTTGCAGGCATTTCTGGGGGGAAGCATGTTGGTAATTAGCACAGGCTACACCTCTGGAATGTCTCATTAGCATTTATCATGACAGTGGAGATAGACCATTGTGGTGATCCCACTATAGTGAGTCTACCTATGAACCAGACAAAGCTACTGCCAGTGGTTTTCCACCTGTTTTAGGGCTTACATCTGATGATACCCATTTCTAAATCCCAGCCTCAGTCTTTCAATCATCATTTACCACCTGTCAGAAAACAATTTCCTAAACCTACAGTTCAAAATATTTCACAAATCAGATACCAGACAGATTCATAAATATTGCACACACACAACACATCTGTGTAGGTATATGTTTGTGTGTATATATGCACACATAAGTCATCTGCATAATGTGAAAATAGAAATAGCAATGCCAGCTCTAGTCTAAGCAGACAACATTATAAAACAAGTGGGAAAGAACAGAATAATCCTAATTTCATGATTAAAAGACCCATATTTAACAATCAAAGAAGAGTCACACAAATATTAGCAACCAATCAGGTTTTATCCGAATGTGTTCTTCTGACTGTAGTTTTTCTGATTATTACTATTTATTTGACAACAGCTGACACCAGTTCACGTTTATTTAAGTTAAAAAATAATGGTCATCTCCAGCCTGATGAAGTTCTTTTCAGAGAATGAAAGTGCTCACTAGTGAATGTAAAACAGTTATATCTATTTATTTAATGAAAGGGTTTATTCAAGTGCTCACTAGTGGATGTAAAACAGTTGTATCTATTTATTTAATGAAAGAGTTTATTCAAGTGCTCACTAGTGGATGTAAAACAGTCGTATCTATTTATTTAATGAAAGGGTTTATTCAAGTGCTCACTAGTGGATGTAAAACAGTCGTATCTATTTATTTAATGAAAGGGTTTATTCAAGTGCTCACTAGTGGATGTAAAACAGTTGTATCTATTTAATGAAAGGGTTTATTCAAGTGCTCACTAGTGGATGTAAAACAGTCGTATCTATTTATTTAATGAAAGGGTTTATTCAAGTGCTCACTAGTGGATGTAAAACAGTTGTATCTATTTAATGAAAGGGTTTATTCAAGTGCTCACTAGTGGATGTAAAACAGTTCTATTTATTTAATGAAAGGGTTTATTCAAGTGCTCACTAGTGGATGTAAAACAGTTGTATCTATTTAATGAAAGGGTTTATTCAAGTGCTCACTAGTGGATGTAAAACAGTCGTATCTATTTATTTAATGAAAGGGTTTATTCAAGTGCTCACTAGTGGATGTAAAACAGTCGTATCTATTTATTTAATGAAAGGGTTTATTCAAGTGCTCACTAGTGGATGTAAAACAGTTGTATCTATTTAATGAAAGGGTTTATTCAAGTGCTCACTAGTGGATGTAAAACAGTCGTATCTATTTATTTAATGAAAGGGTTTATTCAAGTGCTCACTAGTGGATGTAAAACAGTTGTATCTATTTAATGAAAGGGTTTATTCAAGTGCTCACTAGTGGATGTAAAACAGTTGTATCTATTTATTTAATGAAAGGGTTTATTCAAGTGCTCACTAGTGGATGTAAAACAGTTGTATCTATTTAATGAAAGGGTTTATTCAAGTGCTCACTAGTGGATGTAAAACAGTTGTATCTATTTAATGAAAGGGTTTATTCAAGTGCTCACTAGTGGATGTAAAACAGTCGTATCTATTTATTTAATGAAAGGGTTTATTCAAGTGCTCACTAGTGGATGTAAAACAGTTGTATCTATTTAATGAAAGGGTTTATTCAAGTGCTCACTAGTGGATGTAAAACAGTTGTATCTATTTATTTAATGAAAGGGTTTATTCATTCACAGAATTAGTTTTTCTGTTTTTTTGTACACATTTCAGTAGTAAGCATGCAAGGTCTGCAAGTTGGACTTCACTCACGTCAGACAATATCTTGGGGTTCTAGGTCCAAAATATTGTGCCACAGGAAAATAAACATCTATACTGTGGCTTTACCAGAAAGGCTCATCCAGACTCTGCTACACTTTGCTGTGAAGGAAAGGTTAGTTTGCTGTTATTTTTTGTATTTCTGTGTTGTCTTTCTATATTTTGAATACTGTAGTTTGTTTTCTTTACCTTGTGTTTTGCTTGCATTCTGTTTAACAGCATATTAAAACTTCAAAAGAGACCACAGCTCTCTCTGTTCTGAGTCAGGCAGAAATAAGAACTGATTAATTAAGGACTCATTCATAAGACAGAAAAGGTCACTTAAGGTTAATCACTTGTTAACAGAGGGGGTGGAGCTAGGAACTAAAATTTCTATTTAAGGAGTAAACTAAAACATTTCAGAGCTTTACCAGAAAGGCTCATCCAGACTCTGCTACACTTTGCTGTGAAGGAAAGGTTAGTTTGCTGTTATTTTTGTATTTCTGTGTTGTCTTTCTATATTTTGAATACTGTAGTTTGTTTTCTTTACCTTGTGTTTTGCTTGCATTCTGTTTAACAGCATATTAAAACTTCAAAAGAGACCACAGCTCTCTCTGTTCTGAGTCAGGCAGAAATAAGAACTGATTAATTAAGGACTCATTCATAAGACAGAAAAGGTCACTTAAGGTTAATCACTTGTTAACAGAGGGGTGGAGCTAGGAACTAAAATTTCTATTTAAGGAGTAAACTAAAACATTTCAGAGCTTTACCAGAAAGGCTCATCCAGACTCTGCTACACTTTGCTGTGAAGGAAAGGTTAGTTTGCTGTTATTTTTGTATTTCTGTGTTGTCTTTCTATATTTTGAATACTGTAGTTTGTTTTCTTTACCTTGTGTTTTGCTTGCATTCTGTTTAACAGCATATTAAAACTTCAAAAGAGACCACAGCTCTCTCTGTTCTGAGTCAGGCAGAAATAAGAACTGATTAATTAAGGACTCATTCATAAGACAGAAAAGGTCACTTAAGGTTAATCACTTGTTAACAGAGGGGGTGGAGCTAGGAACTAAAATTTCTATTTAAGGAGTAAACTAAAACATTTCAGAGCTTTACCAGAAAGGCTCATCCAGACTCTGCTACACTTTGCTGTGAAGGAAAGGTTAGTTTGCTGTTATTTTTTGTATTTCTGTGTTGTCTTTCTATATTTTGAATACTGTAGTTTGTTTTCTTTACCTTGTGTTTTGCTTGCATTCTGTTTAACAGCATATTAAAACTTCAAAAGAGACCACAGCTCTCTCTGTTCTGAGTCAGGCAGAAATAAGAACTGATTAATTAAGGACTCATTCATAAGACAGAAAAGGTCACTTAAGGTTAATCACTTGTTAACAGAGGGGTGGAGCTAGGAACTAAAATTTCTATTTAAGGAGTAAACTAAAACATTTCAGAGCTTTACCAGAAAGGCTCATCCAGACTCTGCTACACTTTGCTGTGAAGGAAAGGTTAGTTTGCTGTTATTTTTGTATTTCTGTGTTGTCTTTCTATATTTTGAATACTGTAGTTTGTTTTCTTTACCTTGTGTTTTGCTTGCATTCTGTTTAACAGCATATTAAAACTTCAAAAGAGACCACAGCTCTCTCTGTTCTGAGTCAGGCAGAAATAAGAACTGATTAATTAAGGACTCATTCATAAGACAGAAAAGGTCACTTAAGGTTAATCACTTGTTAACAGAGGGGGTGAAGCTAGGAACTAAAATTTCTATTTAAGGAGTAAACTAAAACATTTCAGAGCTTTACCAGAAAGGCTCATCCAGACTCTGCTACACTTTGCTGTGAAGGAAAGGTTAGTTTGCTGTTATTTTTGTATTTCTGTGTTGTCTTTCTATATTTTGAATACTGTAGTTTGTTTTCTTTACCTTGTGTTTTGCTTGCATTCTGTTTAACAGCATATTAAAACTTCAAAAGAGACCACAGCTCTCTCTGTTCTGAGTCAGGCAGAAATAAGAACTGATTAATTAAGGACTCATTCATAAGACAGAAAAGGTCACTTAAGGTTAATCACTTGTTAACAGAGGGGTGGAGCTAGGAACTAAAATTTCTATTTAAGGAGTAAACTAAAACATTTCAGAGCTTTACCAGAAAGGCTCATCCAGACTCTGCTACACTTTGCTGTGAAGGAAAGGTTAGTTTGCTGTTATTTTTGTATTTCTGTGTTGTCTTTCTATATTTTGAATACTGTAGTTTGTTTTCTTTACCTTGTGTTTTGCTTGCATTCTGTTTAACAGCATATTAAAACTTCAAAAGAGACCACAGCTCTCTCTGTTCTGAGTCAGGCAGAAATAAGAACTGATTAATTAAGGACTCATTCATAAGACAGAAAAGGTCACTTAAGGTTAATCACTTGTTAACAGAGGGGGTGGAGCTAGGAACTAAAATTTCTATTTAAGGAGTAAACTAAAACATTTCAGAGCTTTACCAGAAAGGCTCATCCAGACTCTGCTACACTTTGCTGTGAAGGAAAGGTTAGTTTGCTGTTATTTTTTGTATTTCTGTGTTGTCTTTCTATATTTTGAATACTGTAGTTTGTTTTCTTTACCTTGTGTTTTGCTTGCATTCTGTTTAACAGCATATTAAAACTTCAAAAGAGACCACAGCTCTCTCTGTTCTGAGTCAGGCAGAAATAAGAACTGATTAATTAAGGACTCATTCATAAGACAGAAAAGGTCACTTAAGGTTAATCACTTGTTAACAGAGGGGTGGAGCTAGGAACTAAAATTTCTATTTAAGGAGTAAACTAAAACATTTCAGAGCTTTACCAGAAAGGCTCATCCAGACTCTGCTACACTTTGCTGTGAAGGAAAGGTTAGTTTGCTGTTAATTTTTGTATTTCTGTGTTGTCTTTCTATATTTTGAATACTGTAGTTTGTTTTCTTTACCTTGTGTTTTGCTTGCATTCTGTTTAACAGCATATTAAAACTTCAAAAGAGACCACAGCTCTCTCTGTTCTGAGTCAGGCAGAAATAAGAACTGATTAATTAAGGACTCATTCATAAGACAGAAAAGGTCACTTAAGGTTAATCACTTGTTAACAGAGGGGTGGAGCTAGGAACTAAAATTTCTATTTAAGGAGTAAACTAAAACATTTCAGAGCTTTACCAGAAAGGCTCATCCAGACTCTGCTACACTTTGCTGTGAAGGAAAGGTTAGTTTGCTGTTAATTTTTGTATTTCTGTGTTGTCTTTCTATATTTTGAATACTGTAGTTTGTTTTCTTTACCTTGTGTTTTGCTTGCATTCTGTTTAACAGCATATTAAAACTTCAAAAGAGACCACAGCTCTCTCTGTTCTGAGTCAGGCAGAATTTTTCCCTCCCTCCCACCCATTTAAGTTGTCTTGTTAAATACCACTGTCTTTCTAGTTGCCCGCCTCTTATGTTAATCTGACCATATATCTCATTTCTCTCTACTTTCACTGGCTTATGTGAGTAATCACAAAACCATCACTTTTGAAATCCCACCCTTCAATTATTTAAATTTATTGGCCATCCTACAGTATTTCATAGTACCAAAATACAAAAGTAACCACCCTTTCAGTCCATCTTGCTGTTTTAAAAATAGTAACTCTCCACTAAACCTTAACTTTTTAAACAGGTAAAACTCAAGTTACCTACTTTCATATCTAACTTCTCTAGTGCACACTGCAGAGTGCATTCTTTTCAATCTTACCTTTAAGCATCCCTGTTACTAGCACTTTCTCTAATACCTAAAAAGATCATCTCTACTTGACTCCAAGTAGACTTTTCTCTATCTGTTAAACCTAGCACTTGTTCCTACAGTACTTATTACCTTGATACGGCACTCTTATAGATAGCACCCCAAAAGGCAAACCCCATTTCTCGGTCACCACGTCCCCGGAATCTCTTTTAAAGTTTTTTTGTCTAGTCCTTCTAGCATGTCGAGGGATCAGTTGCTAGTGTCCTCTCCTGCTCAGCTGGTGAACCTGGGAATATTGAGACAATGTTACAATTGCCTCATGTACACAGACAACCCTCTCCTCCTCCCACAAAACACAAATACATGCGAGATGCAACTATACGGCCAAACTGGAGGCTGAGCTCTCTCAACATAGGACTGGCAAGACCAGTCAGGAGGAGAAGGTTACCACACACACTATAGACCCAGTCTCACATAGTACCATCACAACCTCAAATCATACACATAAACACACAAAGACATACTGGCGGCTCTGATCAAAAATCTACCAAAACAGCAGAGGCCACCAAAGCAGACACCCAAACAACCACCACCTCAGAACACAACACCTGCAACACATAGACCTCACAGTCAGAGTGTCAAACAGTCACAGCCCTTAAGGCCAAACACAATGCCAGACACACTAGTCATTGGTGACTCCATAGTCAGACACACTGACGTCCCGCTCACCAGACTGAGTAAGGAGAAGGTCACAGTAAGCTGCCTGTCGGGCGCTAGAATCCGCCACATAACGCAAGCACTCAGGTCTCTCAACAGCAGGTACAAATATGACTCAGTTATTGTCCACGCTGGTGTAAACGACCTGAGACGTACCTCCTTGGACTACATGAAAAGAGACATTGAGGAGCTCTCTGATTATGTAGCCCAGGCAGGTATGACCCTGACCTTGAGCAGTATCCTACCTTCACCAAGAATGATGCCACAATACAGAGATAAGATGATCAGCTTTAACAATTGGCTTAAACTCTGGTGTCATTCAAAGGGGATCCAATGTCTGTCTGCCTGGGATGACATGCTGGACAAGCCACGCTGCTTCGCATAAGGGACGGCTTGCACCTGTCACCCTGGGATTCGGATATTGGCAAAGGCTCTTGCCACCCCATAGTGCCTTTTTAGGCAAGGCTCAAATTCTAAACCTACCACCCTAGAACACAAAAAGGAAAAAACTAAGGGTAATGCTGCTCAATGCCAGAAGTCTAAATCTCAAAATGCACGACTCGAGGCCCTTCTCAGTATGGAGAACATCGATGTCTGTGCAGTGACAGAAACCTGGTTCAAGGCTCCTGAGAGCACCCCAGCACTATCAGGTTTTACCTCTTATCATGCGTCCGCCCCAAAATCCGGACAATACCAAGAAAGGAGGGGGTATCCATATTCATCAAAGACACCCACACCTCAAGACTGGTGGCAACGCACGATGCATCGGAGACCATCCAGGTGCAATTAACCATAGGCAAGACTGCTCTGCAAATTGTAGCATGTTACAGGCCACCCTCACAAACTCAGGAACCTCACATGGCCTTCCTGAAAACACTAGAGGGGATAAATGTATCACCAAACACCATCATACTAGGTGACTTCAATTACCCTAATATAGACTGGGAACACTACTCAAGCCCAAACACCCTAGCCCAAAAGTTCCTGGAATTCATAAACTCAAATGCCATGGAACAACTAGTCACCATCCCCACAAGAGGAGAAAACATACTTGATCTCATCATCACGAACATGGGAGCACAATGTTCAACACCGGAAGTATACCCTCACTGGTGAGATCAGATCACAAACTAATCTCGCTGGAGGTCCTCATCCCACCCCACCTGAAATAAAAAGACCACAGTAAAGAACTTCTCGAAAGCCGACTTCACACTTCTAAAGACTAGTGTGGTCTCCTTTAAGGCCCCGAGCCGACGGAAAACAGTACTCAAGCCGCTGAATCACTTACAAATGCCTTCTACCAGCACCTGCAGGACTGCATGGATAAGGCAATCCCAAGCAAAACAAAGACTCTTTGTACCAAAGGCAAGCATCCACTCTGGTGGACCCCAGCCATAAACAAACTCTACAACAAAAGGAGGAAGCTACTACAAGATAGAGCAAAATCCTTAAAAGGTAAGACACCCTTGATCACTATAAGTAAAAAACTAAGAGCTCTCATAAAATCATCCAAAGCAAATTTTGAGAGAAAAATAGCTAAAGACTCAAAAGACAATCATAAGGCCTTCTTTAGCTATGTTAGAAACCTGGGAGGAAACTCCCAGATATGCTCAGAACTAGTTCAAAATGATGTGAAGATTACTGATCCTACAGACATTGCCAACATACTGGCTGACAGGTTCAGTGCAAACTTCTCCCCCCCACCCCAAAAAGGAGAGATATCTATACCAAGCGATTGCAGCCCCCCAAACATCTCCAACGCCCAAGTGAGAACTGCTCTCACCAAAGCAAAAAACACAGCATCCATGGGACCTGATGGTGTCCCCGGCTGTGTGCTCCACGAACTCAACGAGGAATTAAACCCACAGCTAGGACAGCTGTTTAATCATAGTCTTACCTCTGGATATGTACCCAGGGAGTGGCGCACTGCAACTGTGGTCCCACTTCACAAAGGCGGTGCCTCCACCGACCCTGGAAATTACCGTCCCATTAGCTTGACAAGCCTTATCTGCAAAGCCATGGAGAGGATCATAATGGACCTCATAAATAAAGACATAGGGAATTTGCAGACTTTGGATCCATCCCAGTTTGGCTTTGTCAAAGGCAGATCATGCCTTCTAAACTTGGTTGACTTTTTGAAACAGTCACCAAAGCCATTGATGAGGGAAAGGCAGTCCATACAGCCTACCTCGATCTGGCTAAGGCCTTTGATACAATACCCCACTCGGGTATCATTGAAAAACTCATCAGCTTAAATGTTAACCCATACATCACAAGATGGGTTGCAAACTGGCTGAGTGACAGAACCCACAGGGTCAGAGTTGCTGGCGCCATGTCAGACTCAAAGCCTGTCACAAGTGGTGTACCACAGGGCTCAGTCCTGGGCCCACTCTTGTTTGGCATCTACTTTTCAAGTACAAGCAAACACAGGAGGGTTATGGCTGACAAAGTTTGCAGATGACTGCAAACTGGGCCATAGTAGAAAACACATCTGACACAGATATCCTTCAGAAGGGTCTCACAGAAATGGATAACTGGTGCCAGAGCCATGGCCTAAAGTTAAATGCCAAAAATGCATAGTCATACCCTTCGGGAAAAACAAGGTTACCCTAGCTACCAAATAGGTGGCAATCCACTGAGTACAGAAGAAGTTATCAGGGACCTGGGGACACAGGTTGATAGTAGTCTGTCATTCGACACCCATGTAGCTAAAGTAGTTAGGAAGACCTTCTACATTGCCCACCTTATCATGAAGGGATTCTCATCTAGATCAAGGGCGGTCATAGTCTCCTATACTCATCACTCATCAGACCAATGATTGAATACAATGCCCCATTCGAATGTATCTGACCCGACACTTGCAGCAGCTGGAGAGGCCACAAAAGTTCCTCACCAAAAGGATAAAGGGTCTCAAACATCTGTCCTATGCTGCCCGACTGAAAGAACTCCAGCTCTATTCAGTCGCACCGCTTGCTCAGAGGTGACCTTTGCCTAACATACAAGGCCATGTCAAACCCAGATTTGATGAATATGCTTCACCTCAAAAATCTAGATCCGTCAGAGCCACAAGGGCGGAGACTTAAACCTCGACACGGCTATTAATAGGACGTGCTGGAGGGATAGATTCATCACCCAAAGACTCCCTATGCTGTGGAATAAAATCCCGGTATATGTGAGGCAGAGCACCTCGCTGGCCTTGTTCAAGAGAAATCTTGACCAATGGATGGGAGATCGCAGATATACCCCAGGGATTACCTCAGTGTCACTGCTCAACAGAGGCACAGCAAAATAATGGGTATAGTTCCCCATACTAAAGGGGTGGCTTAAGCCACAAAACTATGGGCTAGGCTTGTAAATGCCCTCGGGCAGATAGCCTAGTATGAACCTATGAACCTATGAACCTATGAACAAATACTATGAAATACCTGTCTTATTTCTCATTGCCTACTCTTTTGGGGTTCTTGCATATAAATGTTTGTTGGTCAATCAAATGTCTACCCTCTAAGGCACCTAGTTTGCTGAAATCCTGATACAAGTGATTGTGCATATTCAGGGGGTCTCTGCAGTACAAACTCAAGACAGCATCTCATATGGTAACATGTGTGCAGTCTTGCACAACATAACAACAAAGCATGTTGACCACCCTATCCAGGGTGTAGAAGGCCTACTTCAGAAACCCCAGATATCTGAACCTGACCAGTCATTGGAAGGAAAAAAAGGCTGGCATTGAAGGGCTAAAGGCGTTAAGAATGACAGTGCATGACTGGCAGGCCTTTGTAATATGCCCACATGTAAATGATAAGTAATGGCTGGTGCAAAATGATGTCCCATGAAATACACAGGTACTAGCTGTACATAGACTAAATCAAGTCTATAGTGATGGAGTTTTCATGGTAATATCAACCCTAAGCATGCTGACGTGTATGTGCCCTCATTACCTCTGGCATCAGACACCACTTCTGTTTATTAACATCATGTTTTATCACAGTAGACACGGCAATCATTTGTACAGGCATCAGATCACACGTGGCATGCATGTTGGCTATATGACCTTAAGGTGACACTATTCATGCAAAAATCCTGTTATCAACCATGACTGCTAATAGAATGAGCATTTTTATTATGGGGGCACAACAAAGTAATGACTGTTAAGACTGTGGGATCAATCTGTGTGACAAGGAATCTCTGTCATGTAATCTGCCATAGTGTGGTACACAGGGAACTGAAAGTGTGGCTACAGAACTACCAGTCACAGGTTGCACATTACTCCCACTGCTTGCTGACACTGTTTGCCAATGTGTACCATCACACAGTTATGTATACATATACTGCATCTGTCTCAGGTATGCAGTCCTTGGGCCAAATCAAAAACAACACATACCAGTGTACTTATTTGGCACTGCTATGAACTGATAGCTCATATATGGTCTGATATGATACGTATGTAGTTGTACGCCATCATCTTCATGCCTCAACATGTGTTCAGTGTGGTGTCTTTCAGCAGCATCATGCCTAGCACTTCACCTAGTATGTAGCACACCACGAAGGCCTCTGTCAACTCATCTTAGGACTTAATGTTTCACTGCTGCAGGTGCTCACTAGACTGCACAAGTATATGCAGGTTAGGGCAAAGAATACATCCAGTACATGTCCTGGCCCCTATGGTTGCCATTTTCTACTAGCTCCCTCTTTCTGCTATTGTTGGGTCCTGTTTCCTGACAGGCAATGGGCTATAATGGCCATCATCCCCAGAATCCTCCCCAGTGGAAACCCAGCCTAATAAGTCCTGCCCTAGGCCCATGTCCTCCAATGCATGTGAGCAAGAATACATGGTTGCACTATTCTCATCACAGGAAGGTATTAGTGCATTCAGAAGAAGTTTCCTGCTTGTCTGGCACTGTGCCCTAGGTGTATGTTGCATTACCTCTGGAAATCTCTGCTGGTGATGGGACACATACAACTAACTGGCCACTTCCACATACATAGACATCACTATAGTTAGTATCAATAGTGGTTGGTGTGGATGCTGTCTGTGCCCCTGATGTAGCTTTTATAACTGAAATATGAAATATGTGCATGTACATAGCAAATGTAACCTCGTTACACATAAGAGACAGTATGCTGAAGCAAAACTCACTCTACTGCAGTGAATATCCAGTGTAGAGCTCAGACAGCCTTGGAAACATGCACAAAATTGTAGAACATAAAGCAAACCAATACATACTGCTTGCACAGTACCATCATAATATGGCATGCATACAGGCAGCATACCTGGACTAACATCATTGCATGCAGCTGCAAACATATACAGTTCTTTTGATATTCTTACATTTCACTAATGTTAAAGGGCATATTTTGTTATACATGTAACCTTTAAAAGTACATAAAGATGTATGTGAATGACAACTATCTGTGCATTCCAGGGGCACCAAAATCAGTACTGCCACCAGGTATCTAATAGTTGGAATCATGACCACAGAAGGACATCAGAAATTCCTCTGCATCTGTCACAGTTTGTCTGGTGGAGGAAACCTCTACCCAACATGCCTTGTAGCCTTAATTTCCCTGTTCCACTACAATGCACAGACACACATGTCCAAGGTAGGCCTGCACAAAGCAATGATCACTAATCATATTCATCCAACGACCAATGTCTTCCCACAGTCAGTCCCTATAGTCATGTCCCTCCCCAATCCAGCTGCCAATGTGCCTCAGTGGGTACATCACTGACAGCTGCTGTAAAATTATCCAGAAAGTGTAGCAGCTGCCATAATCTGAAAGCCAACTGAGGGAGCATCTGTTAGTTATGTAGTCTGTACTGCTGTATAATGTCTGCCAGGCAAGGTTTACCAGCACACAGGAATATAGTGATGCATACAACCCCAAATGTCTATGGCCTCATTTATGCAGTCAGTGACATAGTGAATATTTCTGTGGTCATAATGACCCTGTACTACACACACGACATGACAATGGATTTTATCTACTCTATATGTTAAAAAACTTTAATCGTGTAGGATACTATGGTCTTGTGAACTGCTGCACAATTTTTTCTATTCTGTGAACAGACATACATGTTTACTGTATGTACCAGTATTGTACAACATGTGTAAGTACCACAGTCCAACATTAATATAATCACATGCTAGATTCAGCTGATGAAGCATTGTGTGCCTTCTTATAACAAGGCATGTTATCAGGGTAAACATAATACTTTATATTGCCAAGCATACCTTTTGTCTGAACAGTCTGCATATAATGTACTAGACTCACTCACCAGTAAAGCTTGCAACATAACTCTGGCTTGAAGAGCTCCTCAGTGAGCACATTACTGTTCAGAAGTGCTATTACACCTTATATTATTAATGGTCCTCTCTTATGTGGAATGTTATGGAATCTTATTAACCAGGTCTGTGGCAATTGGTGAGAGCTTATATTGCTCTACATAGCTGATATGGAGCTGCTCACAGCAATCTGCCTAGATATGCAGTGGGGATAAGGGGCTCACCAACAGAGGCTGTATGTAGTATCACGCAAGTATCATATTTCTTGTTTAGTGGTACATACATTTAGAGCAGGCATCAGAGCGCTGTCATTTTATTTTGCCTACAGGAACCAGTGATAGCAAAGAATTTGACTCTTTAATTTCGCAGTGCTATATATACATATATGCACCAAGACACAGTCCAATGTGTGTGTATGCCATTTAAAACCAGTAAACCAGTTCTATGTGTTTATTAATGTTTAACACCAGCTTCCTTCATTGGTATGTTCTATTTTTGGATACATATATACACACCAATGTTTAGAATGGATAGTACCTCCCAGTGTGGGGATGGTTCATGGGCATCACTGTGGAGTGAGCAGAAGACTGTGATAATGATCTCCAACTGTGGGGGGATCAGCTGACTGTACCAAGGAAAGCTCCATTTCATCAAATGCACTTAGGAGAATCTTCCCATTGACCTTTGATGGTGGACAGAGATATAGTATCCAGGGATATTGGAGCAACACCTGTAGTAAGAGACCAGATGACCTGCATTGTTGAAGGGAGGAGACTGCAGAGAAACCCCTACCTGTAAGTGCACACATATACATCAATACTGCACAGTCTGATATTTGTGTAGTCAGGTATACTTGGTATACCAGGGCACTGCTTAGCCTTCTAGTGAAATTGTATACTGCATACATGTTATTCAAATGTGTGTTTTGCTACACTGTGGTGTATTGTGAGTATCCAGACCTTCACTGTGCTCCAGGTGTAGAAGGAGGAGAGTGAAGCTGTTATATCTGTAGAACAGTATACACATTCCAGTGTTACTATGCATTGTATTCTTAGTGTGCAACATACGCACCCAGTAACAATGCATAGACAGTAAAATAGAATGAAGTATCAGTTTCCTTTCACACAGAAATGCCACTGGCTGTATGTTCATGCATGTGGATGTCATAAGAAGCAGGGTCCTGATATACTATAATGAGTGTGATGGCTGCATACTGTTTCCTATTACTACAGTGATTATATATTTGTAGGTTCCTGATGATATGCACATATGGATCCGGACTGGTCTGTGCTCTACATTACCCTATGCACAGATGTTCCATGCTACTGTAGCTGGTATACAATGGATATCGCTCAGCATTTTCTAGGTTTATTTTTAGTGTATTATGGATAACAGTAGCTATCTTACAGAAGAGCTTCATGATAGTGGTCAGGAACGGAATTCTCTGCTGGATTGGATTGCACATTTTGTATCCTCCTGTTAATGGCTTATGTTTGATAAATAACATGCACACTGTCTATCTGTGATCATTCAGTACCAGGTATAACTGTTGTTGCATGCAAGGAAAAAGACTTGTACATTACACCATATACCAGGGGAGCCTTCCTCTTCTTGCTTATTAAGAAGGTTTGCTACAAGCTACTCATGTTTGCTGTATCCAGACTGTTGCATGTGCTGTATCTCATTTGTTATAGGATCAGTCCTAAAGACAATATGGTAAATAGTGAGGGTCCAAAGAGTTAGCCACAGTGAGTCATCAAACAAGCCACTTCCTCAGTGTGGATGGAGCCCCCTTCCCCCAGGAGTGGTTAGTCTAAGAAATCCATAGCTCCCAGTGTTTGTATAACTGATATCTGCCAAGAACTGCATGGTATGACGGAGTAGCTCACTGAGGAGTTCTGTCTACCCTGCCACTTGGGGGAAATGAGTAAGACAAGTGTTGAGGACGCTATGGTCATTGGTGGCACAAAATTCTCTGACTGAGTAGTGTAATTTTTGCTGTCATTAACCATTTGATGTAAGTGAATATGCTAGGAGTTCATTTGTTTGCATCTTGCTGCAATGCACCAGTGCCTGTGTTGTCCCACCAGCTGACTGGCCATCCCTTCTTCCTATCACTGATCAGCAGACATGCATGTTGAGTGTCAGTATCCACTTGGGGGGGCAGCATGCCGGCCTGCCCCTCTGACTGCTGTTTGATTGTTCAGATGTATGTATTTGTGTGCCATATCTGTATCGACAGTGCTGGGTGAGAGAGAGAGTTCATATGTGTGCATCTGTCTTCAGATGCTGCTGACTTTGTACCAGTATGATGCATGCAGTTCATATGTTGCCACTTGGCAGTCTTGTATGCTGTGGTAGGAATCTTAAATGTTTTTTTTTTTTTTTTTTTTTTTTTAGATAGCATTGTGATTACAATATCCTTGTACTGTAAATGCTGCATGGCAACACATTAGTCCAGCCTGATTGCATTTGCATTCCTTGATGATGTTTGTATATTCTAAGCAGCAATTCCTTTCAATCCATGCCTTTCACTAGTCTTACCACATAAAAAGTCTGTGTCCTGCATACTAGATTCAGGAATGTGTGGTTCCATATTGTTTCGGTCTTTAACTTACTGAACAATAGTGGGGTGCTAAGTGATCCTCCAATATCATATTCTCACACTAAATAATCTGATAATTGTATTCAAATATGAAGAGTGGGAAGGGCTTGTGGTAGATAAGGAAAATATTTATGGACTGAATCCCCAGGGATCAAGGTCTTGTAGTACAAATTACACAACAGGCTCACACATCACCTTCTAACAGGTTAAGGTAAAGACAGAGATGATGCCATTGGCACATTAATACACTCAATCAAAGGAAAACTACAATGAAGAAGAAAATACAAAGCATCCTATTTTTAAAGTGGGCCAAAAAGTTATGATAAAGGAAGTTTTCCTTAAAACCAACGTAAAAGTTACCATTTTTACCACTCACATGCCTTTTCTACTTTACCTGTACCAATATCATTAAAGCAAAAGCCATTTTATGTGTTTCTTCAACAAGAAAAATCCCACAGACCAGAGGTAGAACAAAAACAAGAGTATGTCAGTGATGGAGGAAGAGAAATGAGAAATAATTTACCTTAAAAAAATATTCAATAAAAAAATAATGTGCCGGGATTTTTTGGCGTGAAGGCTAATGCTTTTTGTTAGCAAATACATGTTTTACTTTGTTGTTCTATGCATGAGGATGAATTACCTGTGTCTTGGGGATCTTTGCATTTGTAATTTTAGGAAGTTTAGAACTAGAAGGATGCATCAGAATGATGGAGATAAAAATATTATTAATGTGGAAAATGTGCTTAGGCACATGGGAGAGCATTTGTTGTTATTAGCATAAAAGAATTTGATAACAATATGCCCAAAATATTACAGAGATGAAAATCTGTGCAGAAAAATACACATTTCCGGTTCTTGGTGAAAGGTATCTAGTGCCTTGTGAGACCTCTTCTGCATTTAACATCCAGCTGCACTCATTGCATTCGTTCAGCTGTTTAACAGATTGCCCAGCCTGGCCTGTCTGAATACCCACAAAGGTTGTTCCTCTGATGATTATGAGGAAATTGGATGCTTTTGAAGACATTTCCAGTATAAGGCAGGCATTTTCCCAGGCCTGATATGGGTGATCCAGACTTATGCTGAGCTGAGTTAGATTACATGGACCATGACAAGCTCATGGAGGAAGTTTTGGCTATCTAATATCACATGGATTGCTGGATTACAGATCTAATCACAGGTTGGAGCTAACTCTCCTTAAGGTGTTATAACCTCCAGATGATGACAGCAATAAATATGATTAGGGAACAAGATAAATATTTTGTCTTGGTCTTGTTTGACCTTTCAGTGGCTTTTGATGCCATGGATCATGGAATCCTCATTAAGTGTCTGATGATGCACTGTTGTTTAGCAGGTATTAATCTTGAATGGTTTGCCTTTTATATCTCAGGATGTACTCACCAAATGGCATGTAGTCGGAATTGATTGTGTTATGACTTGCTTGACTGTAATACACCGTGATCTTGAATCACTTGTTGTTCACAGTGTACATGTTGCCACTTAGGGAGGTTACTTTATAGTCAGATATTTTCTATCTGCTGTAGGAAGATGATATTCAGTTATACTTCTTCTCTCCAGAAATAACATGCTGGGCTTTACACCATAGAAAACTCCCTGAATGTAACCCTTGACTGAAAATCCACTAAGCATTGAATCTCAAGCCAGCTAAGACTGAAACGGTATTGGAGCATGCCACTCTCAGTCCATCTCATCTCCCACTATTCTTCATTGAACAGATATGAGGAAAATCAGCTGGTATTTGCACCTCACATAAAATATCTAAGTATGTTTCTTGATAATAAGCTGACACTGAAAGGACAGACATCACCAGTATTCAAGACATCCTCTTTTCATCTAAGGAATATCGCCTAGATCAAATATTGCATTCTACCTTCAGACCCAGGGACAGTGATTCATATTCTTGTTCTGGCTCAGCTGGATTCCCACAATACTCAGTACTTCATGTTATCACATGATAATACAGCCCACCTGAAGAAGGTTCAGAATTTTATTACATATGGCTGCTGACTGGCACATCTTGGATGTGTCATATCACATCAGTGCTGAAGGATGTGTGTTGGCTGCCAACAGAGACTCAATGCATGTGTTTAACATTATCACCTTCCACTCTCTTGCATGACCTGGATCCTGCTTAACTGAAAAAGCTGACAAACCATTATATTTCTGCTAAGCAACTCAGATAATCAGGTAAGAGGCTGCTTGCTTTTCCAAGGGTTAAGCTAGAATTACCAAGGGAGATTTTATTTGAAAACCTTGCTTGTTCCTTAAAATCAGCAACTTTCTCTGATTAGGGGGTACAAGTCAGAACTTTCCTTTTTTTAGAAATGTCTTCTTTGAAGCTACCAGGTGCATATCCTCTATCTTCAGCACACTACATTTTTAAGTGAAGATTAGATTAATTTCTAATTATTTATTGTTGAGACTAGTATCAACTTGGAGAATTTTCACATTAAATGTAAGAAGCTGTTTTATGGGAAACAGTTAGATGCTAAATACTTTAAAGAAATAATGCAGAAATATGCATACACATACACTTTTTTATTTAAGAACTGCCCTTGAGGTGATAAAGTGTGATTCATTTGGTGCAGTAAGTAAAACTAGGATTATTAATGAGACTGTAGGTTTAAGTCATACAAGGGTGAGACCATCTGACTAGTATGTGCCTGTGTACCATATTCCACAAATTTAGAAAGAGAGAGGGGGTTATAAGTTTTCTTTGAGTGTTAGTGGTTTAAATGAGAGTGGTACTGAATTCATTCTGTATGATCTGAAAAGAAATATCCCTCAGGATGCAAATGCGCATGTGTTAGGATGTCTTACCTTTATATTCCTCTACTATGTGTTCTGGATTTCAACATTTACTATTTCCTGTGTTAGCTTACTAGTAGTAGTTTAATTTGACTAGCTTTTAATCAGTGAGATTTGATAGAACAAATAAAGGTGATTATAAACTCTTATTATGCAACACTGGTCCCCATATGTTAAAGAGCTGCTTACGTCATATTGTACTGCTTGCATCATCAACTCTGCCACCCAGTAGCTATTCATAGCTACAAGGGTATAGCTCAAACTTTGTGTGATTTGTTCTTTTAATGTTCAAGCTTCTTATCTTTGGAACATACTATCTAGTTAGATTCAGGAGGCCCCAATACTCTGTTTTTAAGATGTCCCTTAAGACATATTTATTTCAGTTAGCATTTCATTTGTATTATTTTTTCTGTACTGACATGGCTGTATGCAATTAATGTATGTCATTTCCTTTTTTTACATTTCTGATTATTTTTGTATCACCGCTTAGCATTGACTCATGCATGAACCTGAATGCAGGTTTTATTCTCTTTCTATTTAAAATGAAATTAGCATTAACAGAGTAATTATGATAAGAGTTGCTTATCACAACTATATCATATTTCAAGAATTGTAAATGTGAAAGACAGCAAAGCTCACAAAGTGAAACATTTAAAACTATTCAATAATAGCAATGAAATCTTGGTTATAATCAGAAGACATCTTACCAGTGTAGAATAATATATTTTTTAAATAATCTACATTTAATATAGACATCTAATAATTAGCATAGTAAAATGTCCTTCAGAATTCTAGCAGGTGAATTTGATCTTCATGTATTACTCAGAGAATCTAGGTGGTTGAAGTTTCAACCAGATGAAGCACTCCAACACTACTGGACTGGAAGACACCAACCAAACTTCAGAAAACTCTTTTAAAGCACTAACTGCATATCTGTGTAAGGTAATGTCTTTATTTTTCACTTTTGTATAGGCTCGGTAATGTTATTCACAACTGCATATAAAGGCAAATGTGACATCTTTACACAGACTGTAACCAGTAATTTATTATAGCAGTGATGAAACGTGAACTATAATGCAAATATTTCATATACATTGGATTAAGATGGAAAGGTCAAGGTTCATTACTTCAATGAACATAGTTTTCAGTCATGCCAGGTGTACTGCAAGGCAGTAGAACAGATACATGGATAAAGATGGATACTTTAATTTGGACGATATAAGGTTTCCAAATATTCTAGCAAGAGAATCACCGCAGATCTGGGGATGCTTAATGCAGGAGCTTAAGTCTGTTCCAGAAAGTCTACCACATGTTAGAGAACTGAGAGGTAAAACTAAGATAGTCAGGACTTTCACATTTATTAAATAAAAATGTAAGTTTTAATCATTATCAATGAAACCTACATTTTCATATTTTTTCCTTAGCCAACTCTGATTCGGTCTGAAACTCCGGTTTCGGAAATATTTCAGAACGCCAACCTGCACTCGCAAAACTGCTTCTGCATCGGACCATGCGGCAAAAAAGACTGAGGATATGACGTCGGTCATGCGCATTAGTACCCTGACGTACTGACGTCAGTCTAATGCGCCCTGACCGACGTCAGCCATATACTCTGGTATTCGGGCCAACTGGACAGCGGACTACCCAATAGTAAGGACTGCAGCAATGTGGAACGAAGAACATCCTACATTTTCATATTTTTTCTACATTCCCTTGACATGTTGTGCCACAGTAAAGTAGAGGATGGATAGAACTGAGAATCCAGGGTCTAAAACAGAAGGAAAAAGCATACCATACCATCTAAATCTTACCTGTGTTTTCAGTGGATATTTTGTATACACTTACCATTCCCCTCCAAAACATGGGTGTGTCTGCTTGTGTAGCCAACATAAGCTAACACAGGGATTCATGAAAGGGTAGAGCTCCCACTAAAAAGCCCTGCTCCCACAGTGCAGTATTTTGTGATTTAGACATATGTGAGCTATGATGAGGAATGATCATTGACACATCTTGGGTTATAGGCCCCCCATCACTCTCCCATAGACACAAGTACACAATTAAACACACACACACACACACACACACACACACACACACACACACACACACACACACACACACACACACACACACCATAGTCTTCTACCTGTCCCTGAGTTGTCTGCCATTCCCCATTTACACATTCCCCTTACAACTCAATCCCCATAATATTTTTAATTGCCTTTGAGGCACAAGAGATAGAGCACTTTCTGATGTCTAGTGGTTTCCCAGCATCCCCCAATCCCTGTACTTGTTTAAGTGCCTTTAAGGCACACAAGATTAGATTACTCCCTGGTATCTAGTGCTTCACCCCATCCTCAATCCCTATACTACTTTAGGTGCCATTAAGGCACAAGTGTCATATCCCTGGTGGCTAGTGGTTTCCCCAATCACCTTACTGACGTAAATGCCTTTATGGCACAAGCTTCATATCCCTGGTGGCTAGTGGTTCCTCCCATCCCCAGTCCCCATACTACTTTTCATTCTGATGTATGAACATGGCCATGATGTGGTGGGGCCATGCTGATCTACATGTCTGAGTGAGTTAATGAATTGCTCGGGGTCCAGATGCCTTCCTGGAGGTGGTTCTGGGAGAGAGCACATGATTAATTAGCATACAACTCTCCCCTGGACTACTTCATTGTATTCAGCATGGCTGCATAGACAGCCCTACATGGTGCCGAACTTCTTTGGGCTGGAGCACCATGCAGCACTATGTGAGGGGCCCACAGAAAATATTTCTACCTCAATTAAATTGTTAGAATTACAGGCAATATTTGTTGCTATTTGCATTTGAGAAGTTGAAAGCAATATGCCCAAGATAGTACAGAGATGACAGCCTTCACAGAAAAATACAGAGTTACTTAAATCAGTAGAATCATGGATTAATCTTTTTATTTTTTAGTGGAACAACTGTTTACTAAATTATATTTTCATATATTTGTTGTATACATTTCAGATTTCATAGATAATTATTCATACTTGTTTTTACTTCTTATAATCCGTTATTTTTTTTTGCTAAATTAATCTTTTAATCATTTTATTTAATAGCTACAGGGATACACCAAAGGGGTATATTTTTAGCCTTACCCTATTTACTGCAGTGAAACAAAAGGTCATAATTCAAGTATAACCCTAAAAAATACATACAATGATAAAAATTATAACAATCAGCAACAAAATGTGTAAACAACTAGTAATAATATATAGCTAATTAAAATAAAACATTCTTAGATGATGCAAGGCCAAGTAAAGTCAGCTGGTCCTAACTTAAATGCATATCTAATGTTGTTTTCTTTCGGCTTTTCCCGGTTAAGGGTCGCCACAGCGGAACTCCGGTCTGCTAATGATTGGCAGTCGATTTTTATGGTGCCGAGGTGCCAGCCCGACGCCCAACCTTAAACGAAGGCACGCCCATTCACGCATGTCTTTCGAATGCCACTTGACCATGGGAAGGACATGCAGACTCCACACAGAAGGTGCTCCAGCCAAGAATCGAACGGGAGAACCTCTTGCTGTGAGGCGACAACGCTACCGCTGCTCCACCACGGCTTAAATAATTTCTTTAATTGGTTAATTAATTGAGTTTATTTAATTGACTTACACACTGATCCATGAGAGGCTTCTTCTTTGCATAGCCCAGGCACATAAGAGCAGCATAATTTCTACAATCAAATCAGTACACATGATACAGAGAGACTTCAGTCCAATATGAATACACAAAATAATGAAATAAAAGAATCAGGAGGATTCGTGCCACTGCATTGACAGTCACATTCTTTACTGTCCGATAACTACAGCCTACCAGCATCTGCCCTATATTGTAAGAAGCCAGCAACCTCGAATTTAGCAAAAATAGTGCTGGCTGATGTTACAACACCAAGTAGTAAATACAATTCAGAAACACATTAGGGTTTCACCACCCACATACTTGTTTACTAGATCCACAGCTGCACAATAACTGTGAAATCTAAACTATTCACATATAGATATAGTTAATTTTAACAGAATGAATGGTATATTCCATTCTTCTACTCAGATTGCCAAACCTCAACAAAATATTTGGGGCTAGGCATAATGGTTAATGTGCTTACCTCATAGATACAATGTACAACATTTGATTCTGACCTTTAAAAGTGAAATTTACTAGGCTTAAAATGGCCTACAAGGGCAGCTAACCTAGTGCTCACCTATGAACACTGATATACAAGTTTGATTTTAAAAAGTAACATACAAGACAGTAACAGAAGTGGCATTTGACATAATTGTCTCATCCCCTAGAATTATAAGAAAGTGAAACGACTATGCAGAATGCTGATAGTTCATGTTCAGGTACTCAGAAAGCTTAGTAGTGACACCCATTGGTATTGAGAGTTTGAGTTTATGGGTTACCTCAGTAAGAAAATGATTTCCACATACACCAGGCATGATTTTATGGTTTCCCATCCAATTAACAAGTATAGTTTTGAAAGAAGTTATGTTGTTCCCACATTAAACGGGTAGAGAGTTCATTCCAAAAATAGGGAATGCACTCATTATGAAACTGGCACACCAGCAGAATGTTGTTGATCTTGACATGGAGGTTGAGGTCTTCAGTAGACCACAGTTTCTGCAAAGGCAAACAGTCTGAAAATAGTAGGGACCTTCAGTGCTTGAAGGGCTAAACAGGGATCACCCTAAGCAGTCTGTAGGAAACAAAGTGGAGGGACGCTGCTTTTAGTTTCTTGGGACAGCTTAAATTGTGTAGTTTTACAATTACAATTTACAGTTGTGTAATTGTGTACACCATGCTTTTTGTACTTTTATAGCGTTAACTTTTTCATTTGTTAGCTCAGCTCAAGGCTTAACATAATAATATTGTATCATGATATTTTTATACCACATTTTTCTCTTATTTTTTATTGAATCATTTTTTTATTTTCCATAAAAGATTTTTTCTTGATAATGTCCCATTACTTCATTAAAAAATTATTTTCCTCTTTTGAAAATTTTAAACATTCCAATGCTGCTTATAGTTGTACTTTAATAAATTTACTAATAATTTTTCATTTTTATCAATTATCCAAAAACAAAACTTTATACAAATTCAAAGAAGCAACAAAAACAATTGGGTTTATTAATCCTAAACTACCATCCTCCTTGTCTATGTATAAGATTCCTCTCTTTACTGGATTCAGTCTTGAACCCCTTATAAATGAAAAATATCTACTTGCAATATTTCTTTTTCACATATTAGCAACATTTAGACACTAACTAAATATGCAAGCTTTTCCAGTATAATTGAATTAATCAAATAAACCTTTTTATTAAAGAATAACTTCCATGTTTTCCAGTTCCATTGTTCTTCACTTACATTTTTAGCACCAAATCATATTCCTAACACAGAGATTTCTTTCACTGAGAAAGATTCTCCTCTTAGCTTTACTATATCACCTAGTCTTTTGCGTTTTTCTTTATTTAAAGTCATGCCTATTATTTTTAATCATCAATGTATATAACATATAACTTCTTTCTGCCAAACTTTGTTTCTTGTAATCAATGTAATAAAATCTGCATAAGTAAATATGACTGAAATTTTTGCCCCTTCTTTGGTAATGTAACTTGCACTGCTCCTGTGCAAATTTAGATCTCTGACTAATACATTCATAACTAATGCAAATAATATACAACTCATAGGACATCTCTAATGTATCCCATTCTTTATAGACATTTATTTGCTTAACTATCCAGTCACTAAAATTCTTACTTTATTTTTATTATATGCAGAAAAACACACATTCTTCATTTTCCTACTGTTATACTCTTCCATAATTGTTCACAAAAGTTCATATTATACTGTATCAAATGCTTTGTTGAAATCTATTGTCATGTTCTTGGTCTCATCAGCCCTGTTTATATCACCCACAATTTCCCTTATTATGAATAATAATAACTGACATCCTTTTTCCTTTAAACTATATATGTTATCCTCTATAATACTTTCATTTTACTTTCCATTCTCTTTTGAATTATTTTCATAAACATCTTATTTTTATCTTCCCTTTTCCATACAAATTTAAATATTCTTCTGCATAATTTTTTATACATAAAACCTTCATTTAATCTCTCATTCATAAGTTTTAAGAAGTATTTTTTCTGTCAATCTGTAAAATTCTTATAAAATTGATATCCTATACCATCTGATCCAAAAACTGACTGCAAATCAACTTGTCTAAGTACCTTATCTAATTCATAGAAGGAAATCTCTTATCTAATTCATAGAAGGAAATCTCATTTTCCAATTCCTTATTTTCTTGTTCTGTCAGTTTTTAACATACCATTCCTTTTTGTTCATTCTTTCTGTCTTGAAACATTTTCTTTACAAAATTTATTATGATATTCATAATCTGTTGCTGAGAGCTATTTACCACTCCTCTATCAATTTTCATTTCTCTCATTATACTAGTATTCTTTTTAATTATACCACTCAAGTCATCTGATTCCTCTTCTTTTTTGCCTTATAAATAATATATTTGATTAAATAATAATTTAATATTCTCTTGATTCTTTTCATAAATATCCGTTCCATCACATAATATTATCTATTGTTCCTTTCCAAATCTTTTAAAGCATCTATATGCATTCTTTTATACTTTATTTTTCAACTTTTCTTACATCTGACTGCCATTCTAAAAATATTTTTTATATTTTTCTTTCAAAGCTAGCCACCACTCAGACCAATTTTTATAATGCACTCTAGTGGAAATGTGATCTTTCCATAAAGATATAGTTATTTTTTCTATTTTCATCCCATAATTTCTCATTTATTCTTTTTATTCCTTTTTTCCAACCTGATATAGTCCTTATTTTCTTGTATTTCTATCCATATAGCTAAATGATAAAAGTCTGTTACAAGTGTCTCTCCTTTAGCTATATTTAAACCTTGTGATATAATAAAATAATCTATTTCTATCTTACATATACCTCAATTATATGTCCAGAAATTATTATTCCAAATTATTAAATTGCCAAATATTATGGGTGGCCGCAGTGGTACAACGGTTAGCATTGCCGCCTCACAGCAAGAGGTTCTCAAGTTCGATCCTTGGCTGGGGTGCCTTCTGTGCGGAATCTGCATGTCCTCCCTGTGGTCATGTGGGTTTCCTCTGGGTGCTTCGGTTCCTCCCACATCCCAAAGACATGCTGTAGGTGGATTGGATACTCTAAATTGGCCCTAGGCATGAGTGCGTGTGTGCCTTCTGTGGAACATTGGATGCTGGGTTGGCAACTCGATACCGTAAAACTCCACTGCCAATCATGAGCAGACAGGTGATCCGCTGTGGCAACCCCAAACCAGGAAAAGCCAAAAGAAGAAGAAGAAGATTATATTGCCAAATTTTATAACTTCAAACATTTTCTTAATACCCTTTCCTCTCATCTTCTTTTCTCCTCTCAAACCACAAATAAAATCTCCCATTAATTTCATATTCATATTAATTACTACATAATCCAACATTTTATGAAATACATTTTTCCTTTCTTTACTTGTAACACAGGCATACAATGTTGAAATTCTATAAACCTAATTATGCCATCTGAGATCTACAATAGTTAACCTTCCCATCATTGCTAGTGTTATATAGAATATTTTCACTGACTTTCTACAAAGTACAATTATGACTGACCATAGTTTCATTCCTATGTTCCATATTGTATCTTCTCCCCAAAGTTTCTTTGTTTATAATTTCTCTTTTTGTGTCAAATATCTTACATCTTACATTATTACATCAACATTGCTCTTACTACACCAATTGAGAATGCCTATGCTATTTACATTACAGAAAGTACTCTAAAGTTGTCATTATGTCTGTGTTGTAGCTTAGCTTACCAGAAATTGTGTAAATGTGAAGTAGTTATCTCATTTGCATTACTCACATGATTTATTTTATGCTTATCCCTATAAACTTTCTTTTTTGGCTCTTAATCTTAATCTTTTCCAATAAAATTCTTGTCACCTTTCACTAGTTTCTTATCTATATCTTCCTCATCACTTTCAGAACCTTCTTCTAAATTATCTTCTGTTTCATTTTTCTCTTTATCCTTATCTTTAGTTTACCCTAATCTCGCTTCCCTATTTCCGATTTCCCTTTTACTGGGACTGTTTCTTTTTTTGTAGACTGTCCTCATTTTTTTCTTCTTCTTGTTCATCCTTTTTCTCTAGATTATAATCCATCCATAAATACCCACTTTTGTTATATTTATAACATTTCAAGTTACACTTTTTTGCTTTGTGACATACTTCTTATCAAAGTTACTTATGAAATGATCTTTTCCACAGAAAAAAAACTGTTTTCAGTTGACCCCTAATATTTTACATTACCTCTGTTACCCTCTACTTCTATCAAACTAATTATCTGTTATTACATACTTTGCTAATGTTCATAACTTCTTTATAATGTTTGCTTAAATGTCGTTTTAAAGTCTTTTTTCAACTTTAGTTTGAAATTGAACATGTATTTTCTTTTTTGTTTCTCTGTGAAATGCTTTGACGACATAATAATTCTATGGATTACAATTATTTTTCTTCCCATAGATGACTCAAAAAATTCCTAGAACAGAACCAGTCTCAAAAATAATGTCACAAAATGTCTCTTTATGAATAAGAATAAAAATAAAAGCTTTTACCTCCTGAGCCTTCACTCCCAATGGGACCATTAAATTATCCCAAATGTCATACCTGCCCATTTCCTTTCCTTCTTTGTTCTGAATTCTCACCATAAATTTCTTTTGATTGCTGAGATTTCCTTTCCTGTTTTTGTCTCTTTTCACTTTCCCTGCAGTTTCTTTAACAGTCTCGACGTATGATGTTTTTGTCTGGCAATCTTCTCTCAAAATAGCTTTCGATTCCTCAGATTGAACTTTGTGCATAATTTCACCCCATGAAACATCTTTTTTTCACTCTCCAACTCACTCTGTAATAACAATTCACCTAAAATATCATCTTGCAGCTCTCACAACTGGAGAGAAAAAAACAAATTGGAAACAGTCATACACCTCTTTGCTGGTTGTGGCATACTAATGGCAGAAGGACTGTATACTGAAAGGCATAATAATGTGGCAAGACTGTTGCACTGGGGATTGTGCAAATATTATAGTACTGAAGTGGGTGAAAAACACTGGAAATGTGAACCACAAAACATCATAGAAAATGATGAAGTCAACATCACATGGGATCATCCATTACCAACAGTTCAAAAGATAAATGCTAGAAAACCATATATAGTGATCCAAGAAAAGAAGACAAAAATAGCATTGATCATTGAAATCGCAACACCCAGTGACTACAGTGTCCTGCATACACAGAAACACAAAGTTATAAAATATCAGGATTTGCAAGCAGAAATGAGAGCAATGTGGAAGAAGGACACCCAGATAGTTTCAATAGTAGTAGGAGCAATAGGTCTTATAAAAAAACTCTACAATCATATTTAGATGTGTTACCAAAACATGTAACTCTATACAAACTGCAAAAAGAGTCATTATTGGGCACATTGTGGGTGCTGTGAAGAGCACTTTTGGCTAACATCAAAGTGTGAAACAATATTAATTTCATGAACTTTAATCATATTTTGACTTAGGAATGGAATCCATTCCCATCATGGTATTAGAAACACAAAAGATTTGGAGAAATTAAAAACTGGAGCTATGTAATAACACATCCATCATTGTTTTGGAATTTGCTTCTGATGAAACTGATTCTGATGAAACAGCTCCTCAGAATCTTGCAGAGCTTCAAACATTGCATTATCTGCCATCTTGGATCTCCTTGAGTGCTGTTCTCCCAGCTGTGACTGTGCTAGGAATGGAACAAGCACTCTCCTAATGAGTAGGGGAAGTTCCCCAGTGTCCTGGCCACATTTCCTCTAGTAGTATAAATATCACCTCTGGTCTCCCATGAAAAGAGGCTACTAAGCTAGTGGGGCTAACCCAATCAACAAAGGATAACTAAATAAATATATACTAAGTCTGAGATCACACAATTCATGGGGTAGGAGTATATTCCTCTTCATCAAGGATTATCCTGTATCACACAACCATCTGCATTATCAGCCAAAGTGGGTCAACAATACACAGGTTGATATTAACTATGATTAACAAATCTAATGGAAACCATACATATATACATAACTATACATTATATATATATGTATATATATATATATATATATATATACACACACACACACACACACACACACACACACACACACACGTAAACCAAGTAGTCGACTTTTATTTTGCCTTTGAGCTGGGACTAAGGGATTTCTATGGAAACTAACAGAACAATATAAAACATATGCATAATTTAGATTCAAACACATTATGTAAAGTCTAATTTGCTTGTTATTTCAGTCTTAAAAAACTAAAATCTGTGTGCTTGTGCAAAAGACATATTCAGTTACTCTTCTGTATTTATTCTATTTCTAGATAAGTATCTTGTTTCATATTTTTTATTTCCATTCTAATGTGCTGCACTGTTTTTTATTTATTTTATGCTGTGATATTTTATAAAGCTATATATTATAATGAATACATGTATGATTTCTGTTCATGATGGATTTCAGAAACTATTTGTTCTGAGCTAAAACAGTATCAGAAAAAAAATGCATTTATCCATACAAGTGACTTCTTTTGTTTCACTGTAATTATGCCAACCTCAAAACCCAGTATTAACAAGAATAAAATGGCCACACATTTTTCAAGATATACCAAACTAAACATTTTATTACTGATAAAAGGTAAAAGAGGTGCAGAGATAGATGTACAGCTGTCTGTAAGTCTGAATGCATTGTGTGGATGGGTATCCAAATATAACTAAAACTTTATTTAGAAATGTTAAGCACCTTTTAAGGTACTGCCTGTATATACATGTACCTAAACAAGCCCGCATTAGACATTATATTGTAATAATCTACAAAGCTTGATAATATTTGGCTCATGTAAAAATAGGTGTATGATTTCTCTTCATGGTAGGAAATGTAAGCACGTATCAGCACTTAGTTGGTATTATAATAGAAACAAATGCACACACATTTATCTGTACAAGTGACATTTTCTGTCACTGTAAATAGATTAACACTCCCTGACAGTCACATATGAACTAGTACATGAAGTAAAGATGAAGATATCCACATGCATGCATGCATACCTATATTCACAAAATAAGTGCCGCCTTCAGTTGAGTGTCATGATTTCTTGAAAATTTTCCTAAAATAAATTGTTTCTGAGATCTATTTCTTTTTTGCCAGAGAAGACTAGTAGGTCTACCAAGTTGTTAGGTTACTGAGATTCATGTCATCTGGCTCTGAACAGGCATGCACATGTTAGGCCCAATTCGAAAAGACTTGCTTTTAGTGTAAGTGATCACTTACACCAACAACAGGCTGACAGCAGATGTGCAAGCCTGTTTATAGATAGGCTTTACACCGAAGTAAGTCACTTACACTGACAGCATGTCTTTCATAATCAAGGAAGACTTACACTGACAATAGTTCTTTTGACATCTGGCCCATGATGTGTCCTGCATGACAAAATATGTGTATATTAGAGTTATAACTATTGCATATTGATATAATGTCAGAACTCTAAAACGATGCCAGAGGTGCAACAGGTAGAACACTCGCATTTGGTGCTGGAAGGTCAGAAGGCTATCTATTCTATACCCGCCCCAGCTGATTGGATTGCTAACACTGCAGTGTGGCATTTGGAGGGGGTGTTTTACTCCTGAGTGTGCACCCTTCAGATAAGATGTTAAACCAAGGTTCCGTCTGCTTGACATGGTGGTAGATGAGGTGGATGTAAAAGATCCCACAGTACACATGGGAAAAAGTATATTAAAAGCCCTCATACAATCTCCACTATTTTATAACATCTGACAATATTTTTAAGATTTTTTTTCAAAATTCCTACATTAAAAAAATTACATTAAAAATTAAAAATGTATTTTAAAAAATGGCAGCAGCCTGTGTGGCAGTGGCTGCATCAGCTTGAGTGCGAAATATACAGTATTTGTTTTCTTTTCCACACAAAAAATGGAAAAAACTAGTTTCTGAGGCTTTAAAGGAAGGCTCAATCACTTATAGCAGAGAAAACTTACTGGAAATGAAGGAATTAAGCTTGTTGTGCAGCTGTATGGCCAGCCTGTTGTCGGATGAGTCTGACAGGCCTACAACAACTTCTTCACTCAATGATCTTGGAATTCTATCACTGCATGGCTCAAAATGCCTAAAACAGCTATTAAGAGCTTCTACAACACACTGGAAAAGGATCAAGAGGAAAAGATCTGATGTGAGAGAACCAGGAAAAGATGAAAAAGGGCTGGAATCACTGCTAGACTTAAGGCAAATCCATTCAGGTCTGCACTATCATCTTTACTTCTAGCAAATGTAAAATAAAAGGGACTACATAATGCTGGAAATGGCATCTCAAAATAAGATGAGAAACACTTGTGTATGTATGTTTACAGAGACTTAGGCTGTATAATAACATTAATAACCTGCCCCCAATTTCCACCCGCCCCCAGGGCCCCTACACTTATTCCTCCTACACCACACCCCCTTTAATACTGCACCAATACCACTGCTCACATCATTATCACATCACACCACCCTTAACACATTAGTATTAGTCACACCCACCCCCAATTAACTCTGTTATTCACTTCCCACACTACATTCACCACTACACCAAGTTACCTATCACACCACACATTCAACTATCAACTATTTCACTCCACAATGCCAACATCTCCCACCCACCTCCTAACTCAACTACTTCTCATTCTCACACTACTTCCTTCTCTTTTTACTATCTATCTCTTAACCTCATACGAACAACCACTTTACTCCTCTACCCCCTTTCCCACAAAATATACTTCCACATTACCACTTACCATTACTCCAATTTCTTTAAATATTGCATCCACACCCATCTACATACTTCCCAAATTTCACAGACTAGCACCCATTAAATATAATCATACCAATAACAAAAAAATACTTATCCATTCTTACAAACTACTTTACCATAAATACTTTACATACCTTCACTCCCTACTAGATGGAGACATTCACCCAAACCCTGGTCCTAACCATACCTCTACCACTGATAAATATACTCTAATTAATAGTAGCTCCATAACCCCTTCCAAGCCAGCAAACTCTCTCCTCATAGCACATCTTAATATATGCAGCATTAATAATAAAATCCCACACCTCCATGCCCTATTATATGTTCACCAATTTGATATCCTATGCCTATCTGAAACTTGGCTTAAACCCACAATCAAAGATAATGAAGTTACCCCTCCTGGTTATAATATCATTAGAAATGACCGTACTACCAAAAAGGAAGGAGGGGTTGCAATCCTCTACAAAACCAAACTCCAAATTAGCACCATTGACCTTAACCCATGCTTAGACAACAAAGCTGAATTACTTATCACTAAACTTCAAGTCAACCCTAATAAAGCTATAAATGTCATCTGCCTATACCTACCACCAGGAAACAATATTAATACCCTTGAAAATATCCTGAACTGGCTTACTATCAACCTCCCTCAGGAAACTATAATTTTAGGTGACCTCAATATTGATTGGCAGTCCTGTAATAGTTCACACCCTTCTACCCACATTAACCTACATGGCTTTGCTCAAACTATTAACTCCTCTACCAGAACTCACAAACCCAACAACAAAGAAACTATCTCGGACTGGATACTTACTAATAATCCTCTACATACCTACAAAGTAGGGACCCTCCCAGATGATCTAAGTGACCACTCCCTAACCTATTTTATTAGATCTAAAACCAACCTTACTCATCCCAACATTGCCAGAACTGTTCGCTCCAAAAAGCAATTTAACCATGGTCTATTCCTTACAGAACTTAAACAATGTAATTGGTCACCACTGAAATATCTTCCACTTGATGAAGCTGTTGCATATTTTAATTCCACATTCTTATCCATCCTGAACCACCATGCCCCATTACGTACTATTAGATGTAAAGCTAAACCTGCACCTTGGCTCTCAAACACTTCAAGGCATAAAATCCATCTGAGAAACAAAGCCTGGGTGAAATGGCGTTCTACCATAAACCCATTAGATCACTTAATTTTCAGACAACTAAGAAATGATACAAAAAAAGCCATAGTGCTAGATAAAAAGAACTTTTACCTCCAAATACAGCAAACCCATCTTAATAAACCACAAATGTTCTGGAACAGCATTAACAAACTTCTTCATCCAGGACAATCAGTCACCCCCAACCCTCTAGGCTCCAACCCAGATAATCCCATTCACACTGCCAACTCCTTTAACTCCTTCTTTACCAATGCCATCCAATCTCTTGCTAGCCATCTTACACCAGACACTGCAAACCTGCCTAATTCTTCTGTAAATCCTCCCCCTTCCTTTCTATTGCAACCAGTGTCTACTTCTACTATTTGCTCTCTTCTAATAAAACTTAAACCTTCCACCCCCTCAGCTGACCAACTCCCAGCAGAATACCTTCAAATAGGAGCCAAATCTATAGCCTACCCTATATCCATTCTTATCAACAGAACCATTAGTGAAGGACATATCCCGACCAGCTGGAAAATTTCTTATATTATTCCTCTACACAAAGGTGGGAACTCAAATGATTTCTCTAATTTTCGTCCCATAGCCTTGCTATCTCCCCGGGCAAAAATTATGGAAAAATGTATTCAGAAACAACTTCTAAACCACCTTCTCCAAAATAAGCTACTGGCTAACTGTCAACATGGCTTCAGACCTTACCATAGTACCACCACTGCCCTGCTATCTTTTACAGACTGCATTAACAATAATCGTAACAACGACTTTCATTCCTCTGCAGTATTCATTGATTTATCCAAAGCCTTCGACATGGTTCATCACCAGCTGCTCTTGCATGTCATGTAGTATCTGTCCCTTGACCCATTAACCATCAACTGGTTCAAATCTTACCTTAATAACAGAAAACAAGCACAATAATCTATCAAATCTCCTACCTATCTCCCTTGGTGTCCCTCAGGGCTCCATATTAGGGCCGCTCCTATTTTCCATCTATATTAATGATCTTCACTCAGCAATTCCTCATTCTACCTACATTCAGTATGCAGATGACTCCACTATTATCTGCTCAGCTACCTCTCAAATTGAACTGCAAACCATAACCCAGAACGCATTTAACACTGTGGAACAATGGTTTACAAACCGCTGTCTCCTCCTAAATCCTAAGAAAACAAAACTGCTACTCTTTTCCCCAACACGTAAGTCCACCCCCACACAATTTACACTTACATCTAACAATGGTACTATTATCTCTCCAGACCCAACTACCAAGCTCCTAGGAATAACTATTGACAATAACCTCAACTTTGACACACATATTAACAGTACAATAAAAACAGTCAACAAGAAACTTGGATCCCTCTATAGAATCAAACCCTTTCTTACTCCAACAGCCAGGACTGCTATAGCCAGAACTCATCTCATTTCTACTCTACTCTATGCCTCACCCATCTATACAAACCTTTCTAAAACCAACATTCACAAGCTGACTGTATCCTATAATAATATTGCCAGATTTGCTGCTGCCTCTCCTTTCCGAACTCACCACTGTCTAAATCTTATACAACTCGATTGGTTAGAATTTCTGCAGCATCTTCATTTTTCACAGCTTACTATTGCCCATAAAAGAATGTATCAACCCTCGAACACTCCTATACTCTCAAGCCTACTTACCCTCTACCATAATCCTAAAAACGTACACTCTGCTAATAAACTACTGTTTAACACTAGCAGAGCTAACAATGTAGCAGGTGACTCCCTCTTCTGTAACACCGTTGGCAAGCTATGGAATCTTCTACCCACTGAACTTACAACTCTCTGCTCTCATAAACTTTTCAAAAAGAAGCTCAAGCTTCATCTCAAGAAACACGGTTATGTTCCTGTATTATCCCTGACTAACTGCTGCTTCTTCTCACTACAACCACCTGCATCATCTACCCTTCCCTTCTAAAGCTGCTTACTATGAATCCTGTGACCGAATTCTTCATATTTACTTCTTTATTATCATCTTTGTTTAACTGCTTTACCGTCGTATACATTGCATATATTCTTCTGTAGACTTTTTCATGACCATATTTTAAATGTGTTTTTTTCTATTATTCTGTAGACTTTTTCGTGACCACACTTACAATGTTTTTTATTATATATTGTTCTATTCTATTTTTGGTCTATCATATGTTGTCTATTGTATTATTCATATTGTTTTCCACATGGAGCTTTTCTCCCTGGGCCTCTACTGAAAATGGACATATATCCAGCTAGACTAGCCTGGTCAACAAATGTAAAATAAAATAAATAAATAAAAATAAATAACAGTGCAGTACAGCTGGAGGGGATCACACTGTTTTGTGCAGACTGAAACCATGCACTCAGTGGGAAGTCTAGAGCAGGGAAGTCTGCTTGTATGTAAATAACAAGTGGTGCAGAAACTGTAACACTGTACTGAGCCACTGCTCTGCAGACATAGAGTTCCTAGCAGTGAGATCTATACCATTTTATATTCCCAGCGAGTTCAATGGCATCATCATGATAGTAGTGTATGTACCACCAAGTGCAAACACTAGTGAACATCATCATGATAGTAGTGTATATACCACCAAGTGCAAACACTAGTGAACATCATCATGATAGTAGTGTATATACCACGAAGTGCAAACACTAGTGAACATCATCATGATAGTAGTGTATATACCACGAAGTGCAAACACTAGTGAACATCATCATGATAGTAGTGTATATACCACGAAGTGCAAACACTAGTGGACATCATCATGATAGTAGTGTATAACCACCAAGTGCAAACACTAGTGAACATCATCATGATAGTAGTGTATATACCACAAAGTGCAAACACTAATGAACATCATCATGATAGTAGTGTATAGCCACCAAGTGCAAACACTAGTGAACATCATCATGATAGTAGTGTATATACCACCAAGTGCAAACACCAGTAAAGTTCTGACTATGCTGTATAACTCAATTTGTGACCTACAAAATACAAACCTGGATTTTGCACACATTATTGCAGGAGACTTCAATCAGGCAGAGTTGAAGTCAGTATTACCCCATTATTACCAATATGTGGGATTTGTTACAAGGGGAAATAACACCTTGGACAAAGTATATACCAATATTAAGTTGGCATATAAAGCTGTGCAGCATCCCCTCCGGTGGCTCAGACAACATTACCATGATGTTAATGACAGTGTATAAAACAGCACTAATCAGGGAAAAGTCCACTGTGAAACAAGTCAAGGTATGGGCAGAGGATGCAATCACAGCAATCCAAGATTGCTTTGAGAAAACAAACTGGAACATATTTAAAGAGGCTGCTACAGTCAACAAACATATCAACTTGGACAAATACACAGAAACAGTGGTGGCATATGTATCTAAATGCATAGAAGACATGACGGTGAATAAAAACATCATCATAGGTGCAAACAAAAACCATGGCTAACAGGCAAAGTATACAAACTTGTAAAAGAATGCAATGTGACATTTAAGATAAATGACAAAGATGCTGTTAGGGTGGCAAGGGCAAATCTGAAGAGAGGAATAAGGGAGACAAAGAGGGCATATGGAAAAAATACAAAACCATTTGACCAACATGAGGGACTCCAGGAGTATGTGGCAGGGAATAAAAGCCATAACCGAACACAAACAGACATCAGTTCAATGCGAGGACAGTGCAGAATTCCTGGATAGGCTGAACACATTCTGCAGCAGAATCAACGAGGGGAACTGCTCCAAGGCAATGTTATTCCCTACAGTCTCACGCAATGAAGTGCTCATTCTAAACCAAGCTGATATGGAAAAGACCCTGTGTCAGGTGAATCCAAGAAAGGCTGCCCGGCCAAAAAACACCTTGGATAAGGGCTGTGCTGAACAACTAAGCACTGTACTGATGGATATATTTAATATCTCCCTCAGCCAAGCAAACATACCCAAGTGCTTTAAAAACACAAACATTATACCACTACCAACGAAAACCACTCCCTCTATCCTTAATGATTGTAGACCAGTGGCTCTCACGTCCATCATCATGAAAAGCTTTGAAAGGTTGGTCAAAAAACACCTGACAGCAAACCTTCCAACAGCACTTTATCCAGTGAAGTTTTCAAGGCATGTAAACCGCTCCACAGCAGATACCATCTCTGTTGCACTGCATCTCACAAAGGCACACTTAGAAAATAAGGACAGTTATGTCAGAATGCTGTTTACTGATATAATTTCAGCATTTAGTACAGTGATCCCACAACAGAAAAACTTGTCCACCTAGGTGTTAATAACCACATGTGCAACTGGCTCCTGGACTTTCTGAGTGGAAGACCCCAAAGAGTATGTGTGGGCAAGAATTCCTCAAAGAGCATCACTATCAACAGAGGAGTACCTCAGGGCCATATGCTAAGCCTGCTACTGTTTACTATCTTGACCCACAACTGTAAAACCAGATTTAACACCAACAGCATCATTAAGTTTGTAGATGACACTACAGTTGTGGGCCTCATCAGCAAAAGAAAATAAAAAACTTACAGGGAAGAAGAGGGTTTTCTGATTAACTGGTGTGCCATGTATGGTCTTGACCTCAATGTCAGCAAAACCAAGGAGATCATAATAAACTTCAGAAGAGTACAATCAGCATACTCACTCTCCTCTCATGATAAATGGGGAGGTAGTGGAAAGGGTAAACAACACAAAATTCTTGGGAGTCTATATAGTAGAGGATCTTTCTTAGTCAACCAAGAGCAGTCACACCATATCATCCTAAATAATTTCTTGTCCATTTATTTCTCTTAAACTTTCATGTTCTTTTTATAACTATAAAAAAAATCATATTCATATTTATTATTCGTTATATCTGTATATACAGATCTGTGGTGGTACAGTGGTAGCATTGTTGCCTCACAGCAAGAGGTTCTCCTGTTCAATTCTCTGTTGGAGTGCCTTCTGTGTGGAGTCTGCATGTCCTCCCCACGGTTGAGTGGCCTCTGAAAGACATGTGTGAATGGGCGTGCCTTTGCTGAAGGTTGGGCATCAGGCTAGCAACTCTGCCCCATAAAAAAAATCGGCTGCCAATCATTAACGGACCAGAGTTCCGCTGTGGCAACCCCTAACCGGGAAAAGCCGAAAAGACAAAGACAAACAATTTGTTATATTTGTATATCTTCTTCATATATCCATCCATATAGTCTTCACTCTTTGACATAAAAAGCATGCTCTGCTTCTGAATATGCCCATAATATATACATAATCTATCACAGGTTATTTTATACGACATGCATCCCTTCACAGGAAACTTGTTAATTGTTAATCTTCATAAAAAAACTCTAGACATATGTCCATATTTTTAAATTTTAACTCTCTTTTTAATAATTATCTCTTCTCCCAACCCATTGCAAGGATTAACATAATAAAAAGTATTCATTATATTATTATAGCATTCTTCTCTCTCTTTTTCTAGATTTTCAACATTCAGTTTCCAAAGGAAAAAATGGCTTTCTTTCAGTTCCTTACCTAAAAAAGTTTCTCTTTCCCATTTTCATTTTTTTCCAAAAATGTCCCATATCTAATTTCCAAAATCCTAGCTATACACCTATTTTTCTCCTCTTTTCTATACATTAGAATCCACTATAAATGCAATGAAAGCGTATGCAATTGCATTTCTAAAATAAAGTGAAACATAATACAGATTTAGGGAAATCAAACAATACATGTTCTCTAAAGTGTCCACCATTAACTACCTCTCCACTCACTGGAGCTAGCAACCTCCAAATGATATCCTACAGTGCAAACCAGTGCCTTTACTGAGGGTACCCAATCTATCGGTTACATCTGTATATTCAGGATAGCTAAATGGTAGTTGGCTCTCAGCCACCCATAACTGTAGAGCTAAAATAATGGGAATCAAAGGAAAATATTAGAAACATATTCTAAGTCTTCGCATAGCTCCTGTTCTTAACTCTGCACCTAATACCTTTGCAGCTTCACAATAGCCAAAAAGTAAATGCTGCTTACTTCTACATCTCCAAATCGCACTTGTGATTACAAATATATTTATTTATTTCATTTATTTTTATTTTATTTTACATTTGTTTACTGGGAAAGCCCTACTATACATATGCATTAATACAACATTTTGTTAAACAATAATACATTTTTTCTATGATAAAGATAGGGGAGACAACATATGACAATACAAGGTAACACAAATTATTTAGAATATAACGTCAATTTAACATTAATCAGTGATTATAAGCTACAAAAAGAAAAAGTACCAGATGTATGTGGTAGTAAGGAAGGTAATTCACCTTAGACAGGGGAATAAATGGAAACTAGTTATGATAGGAGTACTTCTATATTAGGTGTTTTGAAAAAAAATATAGAAGATCCTGTCCCTGTAAAGATAGCAGCTGTTTTGGTTAGGGTGTGTTAGAGAAAGGACCTATCCAGGTATTTAGTAAATGTGTTTTAAGAATTTCTTTGAACTTTGCTGTGTTTAAGATTGTTTTTATATTTAGAGGAAGGAATTCCAAAGTCTGGCTATGCAGTAAGAACAGATAGCTTCTCCAGCAGAGTTGTTAGCTGTTGTAATATTTAGTAAGCATTTATTGTTAGAAAGAAGGACATGATTGGCAGTGTATGGTTGCAGGAAGTTTAGGAGGGCAGGGATTCTGCCTGGGTGATGGAGTAGCAGGTGAGTCATAGAAAGCTGGTTATAAACTAGAAGGTTGGGGAGTTCTAACCAGGAGAACTTTTTTAAGAGATGTGCAATGGTGAGTTCTAAAAGATAAATCTGAGGCAAACTTAGCAATTTTATTGTAACAGGCATCAAGTTTGTTTAAATCTGATTTCTTGATATTGAAGAGTTGAGATTAGGTGAGTTCTGGCAATTGTGGCTTTTGTGGTATTTGTAAGGAATGTTTTGTGTCTATATAGCAGGGGTGGCTCATGCTATAGGACTGCAGGACTGCAGCCCCCCCCCCACCTAGAAACGTAAAAAGAAAAGGGAAGTAATTTTAAAAGAAAAAGGAAATAATTAAAAAAAATGAATGAGTCCAGAACTCTACACATGAATGCTGTGCTTGGAGTTCCGTACTCTCTCAGAACTCCAGACTGCTCTGCCAGGCAGTCCAGATAAGGGAGAACGGTATTCCTGGCCTGCAGCCCAGAAGTCTGTGCGGTGATGACGACACGGAACATACTAACACCAGACTGCATCATCAGCAGGCTGGGGCTTACAGCCTACTCTCACGGGAAACCAGCATCATCAGCAGGCTGAGAGGAGGACCGGAAACCCAGCCGTTAGCTTGCACAGGCTAAGGAGCATGGATCAGATCAAAGAAGTTGCTTCCGTGGAAAGAGGATGGGAACGGAGACTGCTGAGAAGGTGAACTAATGCAGGTGTGAGTGTGCATGCAATGCTCCAGAGAACACATGGTGGTGGGTAGAGAATGCCTCAGGCTTGAACCCTGTGCTATGGATGCAAGTGACAAGGGCCTGAATTCCTTACCCACCACCATTTGCAAAAAATGTTGGCAGAGTTTTGTCTCATATTTGTTCTGTTCCTCATAAAATCTGTGGTTTCTGTATGTTTGTTTTTCCTTACACAGTTGGTATTGCAGTGGTGCACTGGTAGCATGGTTGCCTGACAGCTACAGGCTCTCTGGTTTGATTCTTGGCTTAGGTGCCTTGTGTGTGTGGAGTCTGCAAGTCCTCTCATCATACAAAGACATGTGTCTACAGTGTTTCTCTCTGAGCCTCTGCTGAAAATTGGCTTTTGTTCCAAGTCAGACTTTCCTGGTTAACAAATGTTAAATAAATAAAAATAACAGGCATTTGAATTTCAGACTTCATATTCTTCAGAAAGTATATGGTAACACAAAACCTTTTATTCTAGCAATTTTATAACATGGTATTTGAAATTTGTCCCTATTTTTAGGACTGTATCCCCCATTATTGGCTTTGTCCAGGTTTTTTGTGCTAAGGTTGAGAGCTATGGTGAGAACTGAATTTGTTAAACATGTTTGGGGGCTGTATTCCCCCATTATTGACTTTGTTCAGGTGTTTTGTGATAAGAGGTTGACAGCTATGGTGGGAACTGAATTCACTAAATGGTAGCCATTTAAGTTTGTCTTCCTCTCTTTCACAAAACAGCTGATTTGGCATAGTGGTATGTTGATCTGACTGTTTTGCACAGGGTCCTGGGTTTAAGACTTGGCAGTGAAATGTATGGTGCTAACACAGCATTTTATTCTAGCAACTTTCCAACAGTACAGAAACAATGTTTAAAATGTGTCCCTGGATTATGCCCCCTCTCCAAATAAATTTAGTTTTTTTCCAGATTTCTTGTGTTGCAAAGTTTAGAGATACAGCTGAGTGTTGAGGTAGATTTTACAAGGAGATGAGAGTTGTAGGGGAACAAAAGTTTAGTGCTGCTTATGCTGAGTCCGTTTTCATTGTTAATAGCACAACAGGTAGTCTAATTGCTTTTGATGAAGAAGGTTGTAGGTTCTACTCCCACAGTAGGTAGATGCATTGATCATACTGTACTATGTTGTAAAGGGAGTGGATGCTGCAGTCCTTTTTGGCAAAGATACCTAGTAACTATGAACCTGTTATCAGTTTGCCATCCATTCCATATTGGGATATTACTAGCTTATCATTTTTTTAATGCAATATAGGCAATTTATTCTTCAAGGGCAACAGGCACTTTATTTGTAGATGAAACAATTTCATATAAAGTTGTTTGCTAGCAGCAACCTCTTCATTAGTTACAGATTTCTTTACTGTTGAATTTAGATGACTTTTACTTCAGAGATTGAGCATATTTGCTGATACTGGTGGACTGCAGAAGTCTGAGTAGACTTTTATGATGGAAATCTTCTGAATTGGGCAGTTTTGTCATTATTGCTGCATGCATTTTGTTTCATTGTTTACTGGAAAAAATGTTCAAAACAATAAATTTGAAATGCCCTCTAACAACTGTATTGTACAAGGAATATAATTTAATACAATCAGGCCTATGATTTGAAAACAGCCCAAAGTTGATCTTTATCTGCCACTGGCAAAATGCATTTTCTTTGAATGTGGGTTTCAATGTTGTTTCAATGAATGTGAGTTTCAAGGGCAGAGAAGTTTTAATGCTAAGTCTGTTCTCATTGTGAGACTGCATTGCTTTGCTTAGCAGATGTATATCAGTGTTTATGCTGTAAAATGCAAAATAAAACTTTCAAATTAAATCCAAATCATTGCAGAAGTGAAGCAGTATGCACATTACAGTGTTTATGGTAAATGGGAGCGAAATAACCAAGGAATGGGACACTGGAATGGCTGCAGGGGGAGGCTCCATTCGACCATAATTTTGTGGGGGGGGCAGAAAACTCAAGAGCCTATACCTCTCAACTGTCCAGATTTTTGCTTCTTATATTTGGTTTGTTCCTCATAACAATTGTTGTTTTCTGGCAAATCATTTAGGAATGAAGTCACTAAATAATGACAGACATTGAGTTTCAGACATCATAACCTTTAGAAAAATGCATGCTAAAGCAAGACCTGTTATTCTATCAACTGTCTTGAGTTTATACAAGAACAATTTTTAGTACTGTCTGTATGTTCCCCCAATATATTTGGCCTTGTCCAGATTTCTTGCAATAAGAGGTTGAGAGGTACATGCAAATAAATCACTTTATAGAATTAGGAATATCCAAACCTCTCAACTCTCCCCAATTTTGGCTCAAAATGTTGCTCTCCCCCTAATAATCCCTCTGCAAGATGGCAATTTTGGAAGAAAACGTGGAGGGTTTACAATTTTATAAATAACTGTAATGATCAGAGTTATAGATTATTTTATTTCAGAAATGCATGCTCTTATTTTGTCAGCGCTCAAGTTAACAGTATTAATATTAAAAAGGTGTCCCTTCTTTGACAGGTTCCCAGCTGTATTGTGTGGCAATTTTATATTTTTGCATCACATTTTTGGACTGTTTTTCATAAAATTGTGGATTTCTGGCAAATTAGTGGCAAATCATTAAAGAATAAAGTTGAAAATAATGGCAGACATTTGAGATTCAGATTTCATACCCTTCAGAAAATTCATACTAATGCAAGACGTACTACTAGTCTATTATCTTTCTAAGTTTATAAGAGCAATATTTAAAATTGTTCTTATTTCTGAGCCTGTGTCCCACTTCTATGTATGGCTTTGTCCAGATTTCTTGCTCTGAGGTTGAGAGGTATGAGCCATCACTGCCAGCCAGAGACATTTCAAACTGTTTTTTTTTTTACCCAAATATTTTTTTTATTTTCAGTTAAAATAACATTTACATAATATTTTTAAATATCATTTAAACAACTATATACAATATTTACAATAGCCTGACTTTCAATTATATACACTGTATGTTATTAAATATAGAATTAACAGATCAATTATCAGAGATACAATACTGATTATTGCAGAGTGTCCAACAAAGATATAACTTTCTTCCAAGGATTATTTACCAATGGCCTGGGATAGATTTGTAGTTCTTTGATTTTTATTTCCATCAATGCAGTTGTCTTCAGTAAAGTGTAGAATTCTTCCAAGGTCAGGGGTGTATTTGAATTCCACCTTCTGGTTACGCATTTCCTAGATATAGCAAGTATTGTCCATAACAAACACATATTTGTCTTATTCAGGTAGGGACCTTCATTTACATTTAGAATTATAAATACTTTAGTTAAGGTAAAGAATTCATGAAATAAAGCTTATAAAAAGGATTGATTCCATTCCAATATGATTTAATTTTATTACATTCATAAAAAATATGAATCCAGTTTGCTTCATTTGACTTTTTATACCTCCAGCAAAAACCATTTGTAGTAGTACTGATCTTTTTAATTCTATCTGGTGTTAAAAATGCTCTATGTTAAATATTTTCCAGTACTGTATGTTAGAGATGTAATTAACTGATAGTAAGATGTTAGTTTTAATTTCTTCTGTTAACTGCAATGACTGACCTTTTGTTAAGAACTGTCAGTATGATGGTTTGGGAATTGTTTTATATGTTATTAACTCTTTATGTTTGTTTGTTTGTCTTTTCGGCTTTTCCCGGTTAGGGGTCGCCACAGCGGAACTCCGGTATGCTAATGATTGGCAGTAGATTTTTTTATGGTGCCAAGTTGCTAGCCCGACACCCAAACTTCAGCGAAGGCACACCGATTCATGAATGTCTTTCGGAGGCCACTCGACCACGGGGAGGACATGCAGACTCCACACAGAAGGCACTCCAGCCATGAATCGAACAGGAGAACCTCTTGCTGTGAGACAACAATGCTAACTCTTTATATAGATCTGAAATGGAATTTTTCTTTTCACAACTATTATATATAAATTCTTACAGAAAACTTAGATTTGGAATATCTTTAAATGAGGAATTATTAATAAAGCTGCATAAATTGAGTGTACATTAGAATGCTTTGTAAGGTTAACCAATCCTATGTTGGAATATTGTAAGCAGTTTTTATCATATGTATATCTAAAACATTTAATTTATTTACACATTGAAACCAGCATAAGAATCCATTTTGTTCCCAGGAGGTTATTGTTTCCCTATATATTTTGTGAGGAAAGTTCTTAGTGATGGTAAATGGGGTTAAAAGGTCAAAGCAGAGTTTTAGATTTATGTTTGCATTAAGTTTCCTAAAGGAATTGATGTAATGATTAATCAGTGTTTTTTTAGAAGGTTTTGTTATATTATATTGTATACTTATGCATAGTATGTACCAGGGTTTGTTTGATTTGTCTACTATTAAAAATATTTTTAACAGATTAAATTAATTTGTTAATATAGCCGTTGTTAATTCTTTCCAGTTGGCAAAATAATTTGGGTTTATCCAGTCTATTGTAATTTTAAGCACAGATGCTTTTATATATGTTTCTATTTCTGGGAAGTTCAATCCTCCTTGTTTCCAGGGTCTAATGTGATGAGTTAGAGCAACTCTATTCTTTTTGGGATACCATACAAATTTTATTAAACATGAGTTTATTTCTTTAAGAATGCATCTTTCAGGAATTAATTGTATTGCTAATGCTACATATAGTATTTTTATCAATTAGACCATTTTTATTAATTGCAATCTGTCTTCAAAAGTTAATAAAAATTTGTTCCACTTTTCTATATATATTTTTATTGTTTCAATAATGTTTTTATGATTTATTAATATTGTTTTGTTTATATTTTTGCATAACACTATTCAGAAATAATTTAGCGTAAGTTCTTGTTTTCCTATCATGGATTTATCTGTAACTTGTAGTTCTTTTTTCTTATTTAAAAATAGAAATTTTGATTTTGATCTATTAAAGTGTAGACCTGAAATCTTATAAAATTTCTCCATTACTTCTTCTAGCTCTCCTAATGACTCTCTGGAGTTTGATAGGGTTAATAAAATATCATCAGCAAAAAGCATTATTTTAGATATGTACCAGTCATAGATTTCTATTCCTTTCATTCTTGGATTATCGCATATTATTTCTGCAAGTATTTCTATAGCCAAAGCAAATAAAATAGGAGAAAGGGGGCATCCTTGTTTAGTACCTTTTGTTAAATGGATAGCTTCTGAGGTGAAAGGACCTAATTTAATGTAGGCTAAGTTATTAATATATATGTTTTTAGTAATAAGATGAAGGGAGGAGGAAATTCAAATAATGCGAAAGTTTTAAATAGATATTCCCAGTTGAGGGAATCAAAGGCTTTTTCTATGTCTAATCTGATTAAAAGTGTTTCTCTATCTTCTTTATTACAGTAAGTATCCTTTTAATATTATCACGTGTGTGCCTGTTATATAAAAATCCAGTTTGATCATTATTAATTGTCTTTGAAAGTGGGATTTTCATTCTGTTAGCTAGTATTGACATGAATATTTTGTAATCATTATTCCGTAATAATATAGGTCTGTATGAAGTGCAAAGGTCTGATGGTTTATTATCATTTAGAATTGGTGTTATGAGAGAATATTTCCATGAAGGTGGTATTTTTGCTTCTGACTGGACTTCTAGCAAAGTTTTATGAAAAAGGGAGATTACTGTTGAAGGGAAGAGTTTGTAAATTTCCATAATTATACTGTCTATCCCTGGACCTTTGTTAGATTTACTTTTGTTTATCATGTTAACAATTTCTTTGTAGGATATAGGTTTTTGTAGGTCTAGTTTTAAGTTTTCGAGAATTTATTTTATATTGATAAGGTTTGTATCTAAGTTTATTTGGTTGGTATCTCAATCTTCTTTTTTGAAGTGCTCCATATAATGGAACTGAAATGCTTCAAGGATGTCTCCTATATCAGATACTTTTTTACCTTTCTTTTCATGATATATACTACTAATGTTATTTGCTTTAGATTGTATTTTAATTCTTTTAGGAAAGTTATGTAGATATCGGGGGAGGTGGCTAATGAGTTTATTTTCAATTTTTCCGGCGCTAGACAAGTTTTGTGTGTTAGAATTTCATTATAATTTTTATTTAACTCCTCTATTTCTTTTTTGACTTCTGGACAATTCTGATTTTTTTTTTGATTTTGCTGTCAAGAGTCTGGTTTGCAAGTCTAATGATTCAGATTCACACTCTCTAACTTTGTTTTTGTACCAGTTAAGGGTCTTAACCAAATAAATACGCTTTTAATGAGTCCTAAACCATGACTCTACTGATTTTTGTTGTATTATTAATTTCAAAAAATAATTGTAGTTCTGACAACATCCAGGGTCTGAATTCTTAAATTTTCATGATATATGATGGAATTCTAGTTGAGAGGCTTAAAGGTTTAAACTTTATTTGGAGCTTCATTATCAGAGAGTCATGATCTGAGAAGGGGCATGGAACTATTGAGAAGTTGAGGATTTTTGTTTGGAAATCTTGAACTACAAATAATTTGTCTGTTCTGGTTTGTGTTCCAAATCTATGGTCCTTATGGGAAAATAATGAGGATTTATCATCTTTTACTTTAAAAGTGTCAATTAAATGAAATGAATCAATCCATTTTTTTAAAGATTTTGAAATAGTTGTTATGCAAAAAGACTTCTTGGTGGTTTCAGAAGCTTCTAAGGTACAATTAAAGTCTCCTCCCAGTATAAGATTTCCTTTGTAATTGTTGTAAATAAAATCTAGGTGTTTTTTAACCTTTCCTGCTCTAATTTCTGGGAACCAATATAGATTAGCTAAGGTCCATATTCTATTATTAAATTTAATTATAACAAATGCTAGTAGACCTTCTTTGTCTTCATATTTATAAATAACTTTTGGAGTGATTATGTTTTTCTTCCAGAGAATTGATACTCTTTTTGTCTTTGTTCTATAGGAGGATTGAGCTAAGTCTGTATAGTCCTTAGGGTTCCAAATAAAGCTATCATTAGTCTTAAAATGCATTTCCTGGAGAAATACTACTTGTGCCTTATTTAGATTTAAATATTTTAGTAAGTTTGATCTTTTATTTGCATTATTTAAGCCATTAGTATTTAATGATAAGAATGTTAAATCCATTTCAAGTTACTGTTGGAAGAAACTTTTTGCTTCTTTTTTTTAATTTGATTATAGTAGTTATACCATATTCCCTGAAACATCGGATGTTATTTTTAAGTGTGTAAACTTGGAAGTGTAATTTAATGTTCTTTCTTCTTTAAATATAAGTAGGGTAAAATTCTGGTCAGGCTTTAAAAAAGTACTTCTATAAAACATTAATTCTAAAGTATCAAATACAAGTAAATATGAATTTCCCATTAAACATGGAATGAAAGTCATTCCTAATCCAATAGATAAAGATAGATATATTGGATTATCACTCATACCTTTAACCAACAATATCAACTGAGCTCCATATGTTAAATTATTATATGGAGAATTTTGTTAAGAGAGATATGAAATTTTATTTTATTCTATTATTGTTCTATAGTATTTTATATATCAGGATGGAATGTTAGTAGTGTAAACAATTATTATGTTGACTTAGAAAATATCCAATATTTAGTTACCCTTAAGAGATCCCAAACATGTCAGATATGTCATTTTGGATAACTTAAATGCAACAGAGGAGCATACACTAAATAAGCCAAAAACAAATAGATTATTACTAAAATAATTTGACTAAAAGAACTCTACAGGAGACAACGAGTGATTACCAATGAAATATAAATGTACTGTAGGTGTACAGACTTCCTTTACTTTACCACTCTTCAGCTCTCCAACTTCAACTTACACTTATGAAACAACATGGCTTATTAGTGGTATCCTGACTCAGACACATTCTAGTGTGCAGTGCTTTTACATATTTATAGATTTACAAAGCAGAGTCTAAGAATGAACTATGATCACCCTGACAATTCCCATCCTGCATAGGGCACCTCCTGCTTCCAGAATGGGTAATCACATCAGGTCTAGAATGAATGTGAAGGTACCTATATGGTAATCAAGACTTACCTTAGGTAAGTATTAATCAAATAGTATTTAGAGCATCTTAGAGAGTTCTTGGGGCAGTTAGAATACTCTTAAGCCTCTCCTCCTTTGACCAAAAACAGAGATTTCCCTTCCCTTACTTTCCCTTGTTTTAAATTAGTACTAATAAAAGAAATTCAGCAAACATAGGTAAACAGAAATAACATTCAGTAGTCCGTCTTGTGCATGACTTGCAATCCATTAAACAAGTCAGTGACTATCATCACTTTACTAAACATTATACAGACAAATTAGAAATAAGACATTTCAAATTGTGACATACTTGTTGCATCCCACTCCCCACTGTAGTGGCACTGGATGTGTCCAAGCAAGGCAAGGAGCAGTTATGCAGTGTAAGTGTGCAGAGTATTCCCCCCATCCAAGGTAGACCACAAGTATGAACGTGGCTTTTTCGTCTGTCCTTGAGTTTGCAGAATGTTCTGGTTTTCTGAGATATTTTTATACTGTTGATTTATGTTTCTTATTATTCAGAAAATGCATGCTGTTGCAGTGCCCTGTTGCTCTGTGCTTAAGTAGCAATGCTTTAATGACCATCAGGTAAGCTTGTTGGAGATTGTTAAGATGCAAGTAAGCTTTAATAAGCATACTGTTAAAGAATTACCAACATTGAAAGCCTTTTTGTTGTTGCCATGCAGAGAATATTTACATAACTAGGTAACGTATAAGCCTTAGGTATTGAAATGCATATGGCAGTATTTGTAATAAAGGACAGGATTACAGTATTTTCAGAAGCTCATTACATTTGTTGGAGACTTGTAGTCATCTTTGCAGGCTTTACCCGTAAACTAAACAGAATGCCAGTCTGTCATGTTTGGTCCATAACTTGTGCAGTAATCCTTTAATTTATCTTGAGCTTGTTTCTTGTTTGCTGTTCATTTTTTACTTTGATCATGTCTTCCCTATGAAACAAGTAGATAGTTGTTTGTCAGGCAGCAGGTCTTTTTTGGATGAGAAACATTTTTACAAGTGGGGGTATCACAGAGATTGCTACGTTCAGCATGTTACTTGGTAATTTTATAAAGCTGAATATAAATTATAATTGGAACTGCTTCTGACTGGCATTCCAGTAATGTATTTAAAAAGCAATTTATTTTTCATGCCTCATAACCTTTGTGTTTCCATCTAGATATTAGTAAGTTGTCATGTAGCCAATGCATTGAAATATTTTTTCTTCTACACTTCATTTTGTCTTTATTGGACTCTCGTAATGATGGTTTGGCACCCAGGGCAGCATATTTAATTAAAGTTCCAGTTGTTGTGGTTTTGAGAATAGCTCCACCCCTTTTATTTGGGCACACCCCTTCCCATTGGCCCCACCCATTCAGCTGTCTCCTGCAGCCCCCCTTTAATTTGAAGTCACCATCCGCCACTGCTATACAGTGATTCCAATTTTTTATGATCTTTTTTATTGTGTGGATTATGTGAATGTCGAATTTCAAGTTGTTATCTATGATCACTCCAAGAAGTTTGGTTTGAGTTACTGGGGAAATAATTATGTTATTTGCTGATGCTATTGTAAATGATAAGCAAGGATTATTAGATCTTGTGGCATGGAATATCATAAGTTTAGTCTTGTTGGGGTTAAGCATAAGTTGAGCACATACCTCTCAACCTGGAAACATCAAAAATCTGGACAAGGCCCATGAAAAATGGTACAAATCGGTATGCTGATTAACATAAAATTTGCATACATAATTACGTAACCCCACCCACTCCAATGGAATTGTGGGATACCAACTTTCAAACACAAACTGAAGAACAGGCAACCAAAATATGGCATCAGAGTCCCCCTGCAGCCATTCCAATGTCCCATTACCTGGCTATTTTGTCCCATTTACCATGAACACTAATGTGTGCATACTGCTTTACTTCTACAGTGATTATTTGGATTTTATTTTTACATTTTATAGCACAATGCACAAACACTAACAGACTTCTGCTAAACAAAGCAATACTGTCACACAATGAAAACAGACTTAGAATTAAAACTTCTCTGCCCTTGAAACTCACATTCATTGAAACAGCATTGAATCCCAACAGTTTTTTTTTTGGGGGAGGGGGGACAAAAGGCCAAAAACCAGGGACACATTTTAAACATTGCTTGAATAATTTTGGAAAGCTGCTACAATAAAATGTTATGTTACCACCATGCATTTCATTGCCAAGAATTGAACCCAGGACCCTGTGCACTACTGTCGGAGCAACATATCACTATGCCAAATAAGCAGTTTCCTGAAATACAGAAAGACTGAAACTTAAATGGATATCATTTAGTGAATTCAGTTCTCACTTCTCACCATAGCTCTCAACCTCTTAGCACAAAAAAACCTGGACTAAGCCAATAATGGGGGAATACAGAATTCAGTTCTCTCTTCCCACCATAGCTCTCAATATCTTAGCACAAAAAACCTGGACAAAGCCAATCATGGGGGCATACAGCCCCAAAATAGGGACACATTTCAAATACTGATCTTATAAACTTAGAAAATTGCTAGAATAAAAGGTTTTGTGTTACCATTTATTTTCTGAAGAATATGAAGTCTGAAATAGGACCATTTCCAAAATAATTCTCAGTAAAATTCTGCTGGTATGCAAAAAGAAAGAAAGAAAGAAAGACTCCTCTAATGCCTCGGGTAGTTATTTGTTTCTCTTAATCAAGGTGGAACAAAACCTAGACACAAATAGTCTTCACGAAGAAGACTGTTTTCAAAATTAAAAACAGCAGAATGTTTTCTGTGGTAGAACAGCCCTAAAGGTTTAGCCAGGCATTATGTTTGTAGTCATATCAGTACTTCTTCATTAGCATTTCTTGGAAACACAGAGCTATTCTGCACACAGTACCTTGAGTTCAATGAACAAAAGCCTGCAACACAGAGATGTACATACTTTAGCAAGAAAGGGTTAGTCAAGTAAACACAGCCTTCCTTTTAGCTGTAGGAGACAGCATCTGAAAAGGATTTTGTGGGCAAGAAGGGATGACATTTGAAGATAACAGCATTTTAAATGTATAACAGAATAGGGCAAGAGAAAGGGAGTGAGAGTACAAAATGGAATTTTCTGGCTGGACTACAATGGAGCTGTACCCCCTGATCAGCGACATATGCTTCCTTCACTGCCTCCTGAAAATATACTATCACCTGCAAGAATTTTGTTCCTCAGGTGAAAAGGACATCTTCCCATTGCAATGATCTTGAGATGCTATGGCACACATATGCTTAAATTTTCTTTTCTTTTAGAAGGAAACAAATATTCTTTTTTTCCACTGGTATGCACAATGGAAAAGTTTTCCATCCCTGAAGGAATACTGTCTTCTGTCAAGAGGATGGCTTTCACGAATCCCCTTTTTCATAACAAATGTCATCAGAACCTTTTTCAGCAAGGTAAACAGTTACTACATCAGATCCCCCACCTTCTGATTCACTTCCCTTTATCATTAAAAGATTGTCAATGGGAAAACATATCATGATATCTTGTGTGTCCATTGCCAGGACAGTTAAATGCACTGGAATGTATTAATTCAATGCATTAATATAGAGGTGGAGCTATGGCAGGTTGGAAAAGGTAAGGTAAGGTAGTGTAGGAATGCTATACGCACACTCACATGCACACACACATGCATATACACACACACACACACACACACACACACACACACACACACACACACACACACACACACACACACACACACACACACACACCACCTGCTCACCAGAAGAAGAGAAGATACCTCAAAAGTCCACCATATCTCTTCCAGCAGTCCCTGCTCGCTATTCGCATGCAAAAGCAGCTCTGCAGACTTCTCTTCCAGCAGTCCCCACTCGACTTCTCTATCCACCATAACAAAGCAGCTCTGCAGACTTCTCTTCCAGCTGTCCCTGCTAGCCAGGCTCGCTAATATCCAGAAAACAGCCAGCATAAAATAAATTATATTCCAGCAGCCCTTCTCACAACAGAAAGCAGCAGTCCTTCCCACTCACATCAAAAGCACAAAACAGCCAGCATAGTATCCAGAAAGCAGCCAGCATTCCCACTTGCTAGTAACAGCCGGAAATGTGTGCATGTGAGTTCTTGAGCTCAATTCTGACAGGCTGACAGAACTGACGTCATCGCCCATGTGATGACGTCAGCTCAAAAAGCTGGGAAAATTTCAGAAATGAAGAGGTGCCACTCGGGAATGGTGGCACCCCAATATTTGGACACCAAAACTCAGTAAAAAACAAGTAATTCGGTACAGTTGGGAGGCATGGTTGAGCATCAGATAGCCATGATTCAACCTCAAGAAATTACTGCCGGGTGATATCTTGTAAGTGTTGGAGTGTGGGGGCAGCACAAATTAGGGTGGAATCATCAGCATATTGCACCAGGGATGTACGTGAAGTGGCAGAATAAAGATTGTTAGTGAACAGAGTGAAGATGCGTAGACCCCAGGATGGAACCCTGGAGAACACCTAGTGTAACTGGCAGAAGAGGGGAGATGTTTTGCTGCCATTTAACTGCTTGTTGACACCTCACTAGGTAGTCTTAAAACCAGTAAATGGCAGAATGGCTAAGGTTAAAATTAGAGAGAACAGTTAGGAGGTTTTTTTACAAAAAACAGTATCAAAAGTCTTAGATAAGTCAAGGAATAAAGAAGAAACTAGATTTCCTTAATTCCTAAGATGGTTAACTATGTTAGTAAAGGTCATCAGTGCTGTTGTAGGGCTTTGTTTTGTGGAAAGCCATGCTGTGTATTAGAAAGAAGATTATTTATTAAGAGATAGTGGAGTAGCTGAGACTGAATACATCTTTTTAGAATTTTGGATAAGGGAGATAAGATTGAAATAGGGCGTTAGTAAGATAGCTCAGTTGAAATGCCACCTTTATGTAATGGGATAATATGAGATATTTTCCATATGAATGGGACCTTTTGTTTGGAAATGGAACGATTAATAAGTATAGAGGTAGCAAATGGCATCGGCAGCAATTTTTAGGTATTCTGCTGGTAGTAGATCAGCTGCTGATGTTATTAGTTTGAGTTTTTTTAGATATTTTTGACAGTCTATATGGAAACAGGTTAAAAGGAAAATATATTATTGTTTGTTGTAGTTTCTAGAGTGGGTGGATTGGTTGCAAGGTTATTTCTCTTTGCAATGGCCAAAACGGATTTGGTGAAATATTTATTTGAATTGTGATTCTATACTTTCATTTGAGTCATTAGTTGATGGGGAAGGTGTGTTTGTTTGGCCAGCATGTAACATTTTTTTAATAACAGACCAGAATTTTTGTGGATCTTTCTGGTACTTGGTTTGACTGGTGGTGAAATACTTCATTTTATTATGCCTAATTTGTTTTTTAGCTTTATTGCATAGTTCAAAATAAGACTGTTTGTTTATTGGGGTGCTGTTGCTGGTCCATTTGTCCTAAGCTTTATTTCTTATTTTTAATAATGATCTAGTTGCTTTGGTTAACCAAGGGGCATAATTGACTTTTATTCTTAGAGTCCTGGGAGGGGCGAGATCATCTAGTATCCCAAGGAAGGTTGTATTAAAGAACTGAACTGCTTCCTCTAGAGGTAGGTGTTTGATAGGTAACAGATTTTAACAGATTTTTTTCCTCTAGAGGTAGGTGTTTGATAGGTAACAGTGTTTTAGAATGGCTATGAAGTCTGCAGAGGAGAAGTTTCTTTTATTATGGATCTGATGATAAGTATTGAGTTTATTTGGGTTTATCAATTGTCTGAGAAGATAGGTTGGATAGTGGTCACTAAAGGTGTCAGGAAGGCAGCCTGATAGGAGAGACAGTGATGGTTTATTAGTTAGAGGACAGACTGTCTTCTAGATGATTTGCCAATTCTGGTAGCAGACTTTATTAGCTGAGAAAAGTCATAAAGATTTATATGGTTGGTTGGTCTGGGGGAATAACACGTGTATTCTAGTTTATACTGAGGTCTCCTAAGATAATGGTTTCCTGTGACAATGTGTAAGATGTCCACTGGAGAATTTGTTCAACTATGTTGACATTGTTTCCTAGGAGAACGTATGTTGCTATTATATTAAGGTGCTTCTTGGGGTTGATTATTAGTTTAGAAAAAAGTATTTCAGCAGTGCTAAACTCAGGGGTACTTAGGATGTTAGGAAATACGTTGAGGTTATTTTTAAACAAAATAGCTATCCCACCTCCTTTTTTATTATCCCTGTCCAGCCTAAGGATATTATATCCAGGAGGTAGTATTTCATTATTGGGAATGTCAGATTTTAGCCAGGTTTTTGTCACTATTACAATGTCTGGTGAGTAAAGATGGAATTCATATATCTTGATAAGAATACTTCTAATGTTAATGTTGAGTATTAATAGGTCAGTTCCTTTTCTGGGGATTTTAAAGAGGCAAATCAGAGACAACAATCCATCCATTTTTAATATTAACTTTATGTAATTATGGGTCCCACAAAAACCTTCAGGCATAAGGTAGGAACCACTCCTGAAAAGAATGTCATTCTATTGACAATGTACACATACATACACACACCTAGGGGTATTTTAAACACCACCAATTCTCCTACCTGCACTGTTTTGAGAAGAGGAAGAAAAACCCAGGCCCACAGGAAAAAGCTCATGAGGACAAAAGGTAGAAATGAAAACTCGACACTAAAATCACCCCATTTGGGACAGATAACCAATTGTTGTGGGGCAGCACCAATACCCACTCCACTTGTATGCAACCTTTAACTTCAAGAGTATTAAAGACTGTAAAGTCTCCATGTCCACTTAGTACAGTCACTATCAAAACCCAATACCCTTATGCACTTGCACATTCAAAATAGCTGAATGGCAATTAGGACAATCAAAGGGTACATGTTCTCTAGTTATAAAGTCCATTCCCCTTAATAAAGACCATGATCCACTGCCAACTTCCATACCACTTCTTGGCCCTCAGATTGGAAACCCAGGTCATCCAAACCTGTACTCAGCTTACACAACCCATCAGCGTGATCTCCGTTTCCTCAATGGAGACCACGCTCAGTCATTGGTAGAAAACTGGTTCCTGAGGAAAGGCAGAGTTTTACATTATTTTAAATTACATTTTAACTGATTATGTAACTTCATAATATTCCTAACATTTTTGAGACCAGATTTTGAATGTAGCATCTGTGTCTCTGCCATATGAACTATGACACTAACAATGTGAAATTATGTCAGAAAAAGCTATTCCAAGCAGTCACTACGAAATAACCCTTTGAGATGAAATGTCACATTCGTTCTGCAGACTTCATGATGTATCCCACATGAATAGTCTGAAAATGTAATCTCAAAGCAATACTAACTGCTAACATCATGGTCTTGCATTTTATTTGGTAAACAATTCCACACTGTCTAGGCAAAGTTCAAAACTTCTATGCCAGTTTTTCAGGATGCCATCTGTGAGACCTCATTTCATTAATGGATGTGTTATTGTTGTGCATTTCAACCCAAATTGCAAGGCTGTCTATAAGGAGAGAGGGAAATATGTTGCCTAAGTGGAATTTCACATAAGGGGTGTTATCACAGGCACAGCTGTACATGACAGTACACACACTGACATTATTTACCCAAGGCTGGACACTGACATTATTTACCCAAGACTGGATTTGAACCCCCCCCCCCCACTTATCTATTTACACAAGCTATACAGCACAGAATTAGCTCAAGTGCCACAGGAGAACTCTGAGCTGCAAGGGCACAGTGTGCAGTTTTTACGCACTGACCTTATCAGTAGGATGGAGAGAAGATATGTGGTAAAAGTGGGATAAGAGGATGGTGGTATCCTCTCCCATGTTAAAATCCTCCACTGAGTGGAAGTTAATACAGCGGGCCTATATTAGAACCTTGAAACTACAGTTTGGCAAATACCAAGACGACACAAAAACAGCAAAGTCCTAAAAGCACGAATGGCCATTTCCGCAAATTTTTTCACAGGGAAAAAATTCACTTGCCCATTATCGTGAATTTGCCCTTTTCTCCAATGTACAGCAATCTTGGAGTTGGTATATTTAGTTAGAAGGGGTCACAGCTCCCCACATTGGGGGTTGTGGGGGAGTGAAGCCCCCCACTTGATTAGGGTTTGAAAGTTTGTTTTGCTGTTGGTCGGCCAAGCAAATTTTTTCCATGTGAAAAAATTCATGGAAGTGGCCATTTGTGCTTTTAGGATTTCGCTGTTTTCATGTTGACATCTTGGTGTTCGACAAACTGTAGTTTTGAGGTTGTAATATAGGCCCAATACAGCATGGGCTTTCAGGAAGCTAGATGTAACTGACATTGAAGCCACACATACATAAATTCTCCACTGTGAGATCTGAACCTACTATCCATCTAGTTACATAATCTAGAGAGCACAGTATTAGTCAGAAGCACTACAGGAGAAGTCTGAGTCTTAAGGGAAGAGAGTGCACTTTTGACAGGATGACCTCATCAGCGTACTGCAGACAGGATGTTTGTGTTAAAAGTGGAGTAAAGTGCAGAGGGAGATGTGTGTAAAGTTAAATGCATTCTCCAAAGTGGATGTGGACACAGTACATTTGACACTGAATTGTTACTTACTTGTCATTACACCCCCAACACACACACATTTCTCGTGTTGAGAAATGAACCTCTTACCATTCTAATTACACAATCTAGAGAGCACAGTATTAATCACTAGCTGTACAGGGAGTTTAATGATGTGAAACAGCACATCTGTCATGAGTACAAATTCACTTTTTGGTACATCTGGTAATGTGCATCACAGGCTTTGGGACAAATGCACATATGGGGACAGGCCATCATAACATTACTGATATTGCCCCAAGTAATGACATACTTCTCTGCTAAGATTTATATACTTTCTTTCATGTACTTTGTGTTACTGTGAGGGGCATGTACCTGTTTCACAGTATGGGATGCCAGTGGCAATCACAGTTAAACCAGTGGATTATCAGTCAAGCATTCCTGCCAGTTCATTCCAGGATGATTGCACACTTGTCTTGTCTCAGGCTTACACAATGTCATTGACAGTACAGACACTTCCTAAATGGGACTGCAGAATAATACTGATGGATTATGTGTGAATAGGGTACCCAACATTGTAACACAATTGCAAGTGTAACTATTGGAGTGCATACATACATTAATAGACTGACTTACATAAGTTAACATTACTCTGAAATCCAGATAACATGTTTTATAAATTCAGTACAGATATACAGATGTTCTACAACCCCAACAAAGAATTATTTGTTGTATTTTTTTATTCTCTGCCTGAAACATAGAACAGCCAAGCTCAGTTGTGCTGCTGATGGCAAAGAATTAGTGCATGTATAATCATTTCCTGTTGAACTTAGAATGGGAATTAGCATTAGTTTGTGGTGCTCTATGAATTAGCATTAGTCAGCAGTGCTCTGTGAATTAGCATTAGTCTGTGGTTGTCTGTGAATTAGCGTTAGTCTGTAATGCTCTGTGAATTAGCGTTAGTCTGTGGTGCTCTATGAATTAGCACTAGTCTGTAGTGCTCTGTGAATTAGCATTAGCCTGTGGTGTTCTGTGAATTAGTGTTAGTCTGTGGTGCACTGTGAATTAGCATTAGTCTGTGGTGCTCTGTGAATTAGCACTAGTCTGTGGTGCTCTGTGAATTAGCATTAGTCTGTGGTGCTCTGTGAATAAGCATTAGTCTGTGGTGCTCTGTGAATTAGCATTAGTCTGTGGTGCTCTGTGAATTAGCACTAGTCTGTGGTGTCTGTGAATTAGCATTAGTCTGTGGTGCTCTGTGAATTAGCATTAGTCTGTGGTGCTCTGTGAATCAGCATGAGTCTGTGGTGCTCTGTTAATTAGCACTAGTCAGTGGTGCTCTGTGTATTAGCACTAGTCTGTGGTGCTCTGTGAATTAGCATTAGTCTGTGGTGCTCTGTGAATTAGCATTAGTCTGTGGTGCTCTGTGAATTAGCACTAGTCTGTGGTGCTCTGTGAATTAGCATTAGTCTGCGGTGCTCTGTGAATCAGCATTAGTCTGTGGTGCTCTGTTAATTAGCACTAGTCAGTGGTGCTCTGTGTATTAGCACTAGTCTGTGGTGCTCTGTGAATTAGCATTAGTCTGTGGTGCTCTGTGAATTAGCATTAGTCTGTGGTGCTCTGTGAATTAGCACTAGTCTGTGGTGCTCTGTGAATTAGCATTAGTCTGCAGTGCTCTGTGAATTAGCACTAGTCTGTGGTTGTCTGTGAATTAGTGTTAGTCTGTGGTGTTCTGTGAATAATCATTAGTCTGTGGTGCTCGTTAAATTAACGGTGCTTTCTGAATTAGCATTAGTCTGTGGTTGTCTATAAATTAGCATTAGTCTGTGGTGCTCTGTGAATTAGCTTTAGTCTGTGGTGCTCTGTGAATTAGCATTAATCTGCGGTGCTCTGTGAATTAGCATTAGTTTGTGGTGCTCTGCGAATTAGCACTAGTCTGTGGTGCTCTGTGAATTAGAATTAGTCTGCAGCACTCTGGAATTAGCATTAGTCTGCGGTACTCTGTGAATTAGCATTAGTATGTGGTGCTCTGTGACTTAGGATTAGTCTGTGGTGCTCTGAAAATTAGCATTAGTCTGCAGTGCTCTGGGAATCAGCATTAGTCTGTGGTACACTGTGAATTAGCATTACTCTGCGGTGCTCTGTGAATTAGCATTAGTTTGTGGTGCTCTGCGAATTAGCACTAGTCTGTGGTGCTCTGTGAATTAGCATTAGTCTGCAGCACTCTGGAATTAGCATTAGTCTGCGGTACTCTGTGAATTAGCATTAGTATGTGGTGCTCTGTGACTTAGGATTAGTCTGTGGTGCTCTGCAAATTAGCATTAGTCTGTGGTGCTCTGTGAATTAGCACTAGTCTGTGGTGCTCTGTGAATTAGCATTAGTCTGCGGTGCTCTGTGAATTAGCACTAGTTGTGGTTGTCTGTGAATTAGTGTTAGTCTGTGGTGTTCTGTGAATAATCATTAGTCTGTGGTGCTCGTTAAATTAACGGTGCTTTCTGAATTAGCATTAGTCTGTGGTTGTCTATAAATTAGCATTAGTCTGTGGTGCTCTGTGAATTAGCTTTAGTCTGTGGTGCTCTGTGAATTAGCATTAATCTGCGGTGCTCTGTGAATTAGCATTAGTTTGTGGTGCTCTGCGAATTAGCACTAGTCTGTGGTGCTCTGTGAATTAGCATTAGTCTGCAGCACTCTGGAATTAGCATTAGTCTGCGGTACTCTGTGAATTAGCATTAGTATGTGGTGCTCTGTGACTTAGGATTAGTCTGTGGTGCTCTGCAAATTAGCATTAGTCTGCGGTGCTCTGTGAATCAGCATTAGTCTGTGGTGCTCTGTTAATTAGCACTAGTCAGTGGTGCTCTGTGAATTAGCATTAGTCTGTGGTGCTCTGTGAATTAAAATTAGTCTGCAGTGCTCTGTGAATTAGTATTAGTCTATGGTGCTCTGTGAATTAGCACTAGTCAGTGGTGCTCTGTGAATTAGCATTAGTCTGTGGTGCTCTGTGAATTAGCACTAGGCTGTGGTGCTCTGTGAATTAGCACTAGTCAGTGGTGCTCTGTGAATTAGCATTAGTCTGTGGCACTCTGTGAATTAGCACTAGGCTGTGGTGCTCTGTGAATTAGCGTTAGTTTGTGGTGCACTGTGAATTAGCACTAGTCAGTGGTGCTCTGTGAATTAGCATTAGTCTGTGGCACTCTGTGAATTAGCACTAGGCTGTGGTGCTCTGTGAATTAGCGTTAGTTTGTGGTGCACTGTGAATTAGCACTAGTCAGTGGTGCTCTGTGAATTAGCATTAGGCTGTGGTGCTCTGTGTTGACTTTCTCACAAAGAAGCATTACAAACACATTGCCATGTGTGAATCTGATGGAATACAGAACACATATGCATTATGGTTATATTTCAGGTGTCATGATTTACACATTTCTCATGGCAGTTGCAGTTAGTCAGTCCTGATGTGTATGCACCAGGTACAGTGGATATAAAAAGTTTACACACCCCTGGTAAAATGCCATGTTTTTGTGATATAAAAAATGAGACCACAGTAAACCATTTCAAAACTTTCCCTACCTTTAATTTGACCTATAACCTATATAATTCAATTGAAAAACAAATCTATTAGGAGAAAAAATATACAAAATAAAAAACATACAATAAGCTAGTTGCATAAGTGTGCACACCCTTAAACTAATACTTTGTTGAAGCACCTTTTGATTTAATTATAGCATTCAGTCTTCTTGGGTATACACCTGCCATCAATTCAAGAGACTCTGATTAACTCCAAATAAAGTTTAGCTATCCTAAAAGGATTTTCCTGACATGTACTCAGTTGCCTGCTACAGCAAAAGCCATGGTTTGCAGAGAGCTTACAAAGCATCAAAGGGATCTCATTGTTGAAAGGTATCAGTCAGGAGAAGGGTACAAAAAAATTTCCACAGCATTGGATATAGCATGGAAGACAGTCATCAAAAAGTGGACAAAATATGGGACAACAGTGACATTGCAAATAACTGGATGTTCCTCCAAAATTGATAAAAAGACAAGATGAAAGCTGGTCATAAAGGCTGCAAAGAGACCTGCAGCAACACTGAAGGAGCTGCAGGAATTTCTGGCAAGTACTGGTGGTGTACTACATGTGATAATCTCCCGTTTTCTCCATATGACTGGACTATGGGGTAGGGTTGGAAGACAGAAACCTTTTCTTACACAGAAAAACATCCATTCCCAGCTTAAATTTGCAAAACAACACAGCAAGTCTCCCAAAAGCATGTGGGAAAATGTGTTATGGTCTGATGAGGCTAAGGTTGAACCTTTTGGTCACAATTCCAAAAGGTACGTTTGGGGCAAAAACAACACTTTGCATCACCAAAAGAACACCATTCCCATGGTGAAGCATGGTGGTGGCAGTATCACGCTTTGGGGTTGCTTTTCTTCAGCTGAAACTGGGGCTTTAGTCAAGGTGGAGGGAATGAAGAACAGTTCAAATACAAGTCACTTTTGGCCCAAAACCTTCAAGAGACTGCTAGAAAGATGAAGATGAAGAGGAATTTCACCTTTTAATACAACAATGACCCCAAGCATACATTCAGATCAACAAAAGAATGGCTTCACCAGAAGAAAATTAAAGTTTTGGAATGGCCCAGCAAGAGGCCAGACCTAAATCCAATAGAAAATCTGTGGGGTGACCTGAAGAGGGCTGTGCACTAGAGATGCCCTTGCAATCTGACAGATTTGGAGCATTTTTGCAAGGAAGAGTGGGCAAATATTGCCAAGTCAAGATGTGCCATTCTGATAGACTCCTACCCAAGAAGACTGAATGTTGTAATTAAATCAAAAGATGCTTCAACAAAGTATTAGTTTAAGGGTGTGCACACACAACAAAAGTATTAGTTTAAGGGTGTGTACACTTATGCAACCAGCATATTATACGTTTTCTATTTTTTATATTTTTCCCCTAACAGATTTGTTTATTTTTTAATTGAATTGTACAGGTTATAGGTCACATTAAAGGTGGGAACATTTTTGAAATGATTTATTGTGGTCTCATTTTTTATATCACAAAAACCTGGGATTTTAACAGGGGTGTGTAAACTTTTTATATCCACTGTATATTATGAAACATATGAGGGACAAGGCATGTTATTACTGGTAGAGACATGGCTTCTGGAAGCAGTTGTGAATCAAAGAGGTTTATTGGATGACAAAAAGGTGAGAAGAGGTGGAGATTTGGTGACAGGAATACACAATACTGACATACTAACACATTAGTTCTTGTTTCCTTTCTGCACACATTTGTGTTGTGTTTTTGTTTGCTTTATCAGCATAATTATTCATCTAAGGTCTGTACAAAAGAGGCTTCGCAATAGAAAGCAAGTGCATTAATATAGCAGCAGGATAATGATGTGCTAAGGAAAGGTGTAGCCAACATTTACACCCACAGGAGTCATACTAAACATTCAAAAACAATTTGAAATACATCTGGATTAACACCTTTAGAGTATGGCATGAAAAATCTACAGACCTGAGTATTATCTAAACACACAACGCAGGAACTCTTACTTCACAAGGTTCTCGTGTGACAACAGATCGCAGCAAAGGAGAGTGTATGTCATACTCTTCATTGCCCTCATGACAACTGCATATTGTACATTTAACTCTTCAGCTTGTTTAACAAAAGATTAACTTGACTATACATAGCTAAGCACAGCAGCACAGAGGGCACCAGAGTAATGCAGCTAAAGGCAAAAACTCACAACATTATGCCATAAGCTGTGTACTTCCATGCAGCCACAGTTGCACTTGGTGCTCAGTGCCAGACATTGTACAAATGCAGAGGAAGAAGACTAATGACACAGATAGATGAAGATACATAGATGGGGGGGGGGGGGGGCAAGGACCAAGTAGCTTATGACAGAGGCAGGATAACGGTGTCTCATAACAATATGTAGGCAACAGCTACCCATAAAATAATGTACTAAAAATGGTAAGACGTATCTAATGCCCGGATTAGATCCTTTGAAAAATCTCTATAGATCTGATCAGTATCTGATCACACCACTAAGGAGCTGTTACTTCACACACTTTAAATAGCACAATTAAAGGAAAGCAAAAAGTTATTGAAGCAAAAGGGGTGAACAGATTTTATATATATATATATATATATATATATATATATATATATATATATATATATATATATATACATATATAGAGAGAGAGACAGGTGGAGAGAGGAATACCATCTGTATGGTGTGTTAGTCTCACTTATTACCTCATTATTACTCTGTCATGCTCTGTACAATAAAGTGTTTGCTACAGTGAACACAAAGGGTAAGAGAGTGCAACCAGTATTAACACATAAGCAGGTTAAGGGTGTCTGACTAAGTGTCCCCTTTGGGGATGGAATGTTTTTGTAAATGCTTTCTTGTTACTATTCAGTTGGTATGGTAATGAAATTTTATAACTGGAGAGAAATACAGATGTTTGCAGTTAACTGTGTTATATGAATATAAAATGTTATGAAATAATAATTTACAGTAACCTACAGCTGTAATTGGATCCATGACACTATGCAAAAACATCTGTTTAAAAGAAGGGGAATTATCTCAACATGCCACATCAGAACTTCTAGCTTATTACATCTAGCAGTCTAAGAACTGTTACAGGAACTGTTTCACAGTACTGCCTTTAGACTGCCTTTCCTCTGTATTTCCATGGAGCAGTGGATTTAAGGACATTTAGATGTAAGGAACTGGACAACTGTAGCTGATTGGAAGTTGAATGACATTCACCATCACTCAGCACTGGCACATGATGCCAACTTCCACAGAAATACTAAGGACAAAAAATGAAGGCTTTTCCATGGGCCATTTCTGGCAATGTGTGTTGTGTGTTATTCTACTTTTTGACCAAATTAAACATGTGAAAAAGAGGTTGATAGGACAGTGGTGAAATTGCAGATGGAAAGGAGAGGGTAAGACACAGGGGAAAGAATACAGGAATTTGCAGGAGAGTGCTGGGAGAGCACCACAACTATTTACTTGTTCACAAAATAAATGTTGAATTGTATAAAGAAATTCATGACTTTAAAGAGTTACCATGCCATGAATGGGTGGCCACAACAGAAAAATGTTGTATAACCAATTGGAACAAATCAGTTTGTCAAAATTACACATATCTGAAGTGCAGAGCTATGTAATTTATTTATTTATTTTTTTGAGAGAGAGGAATGTTGAGGAAGGTGCTTAGGAATGAGAGGGTCAGGTAGGTAGGGAAGTTTAGGTAGCAGGCACAGACTTACAGGGCAGACAGGAATGATGACGGTGACAAAAGGGTGAGGGACACCATGATTGGAGATAGGTAGGAGACATCAGAGGTGCATCTAGTCCAGTCTGAAAACAGTGAGAATCTAGACCTCATCCTCAGAAACTGTCATCGCTGTCTTCTGTGTCAGCTAGTTGAGTCACTACTGGACATATAGACATACATACAAATATTTCAAGCAAGTGCATTAATACCATTCTAGCCTGCCAATATACCAAAACTCTTGTTCCCATAATAAGAGTCCAGGCTGTTCTTAAAATATCTAAACTAGTACTTTCTTTAATGTAATTTGTTAGTCTGTTCCATGCATTAGCTACTCTGTCAGAGAACCAATTAGTACACTTCACATTCCTATAGAATCTTCTGCATAGGTTATCTGATGATTCTTTAATACTTTTTGATAACCCCAAACATTCCCAGAGGTAGTTGTCTCTAAATGCCCTATATACCTGAATAAGATCTCCTGTTAGATATCTATAAGAGACACCGTACAAGTTCAGATATTTTAGTCTTTCAGAATAACTTAAATTTTCACATCCGTGGATGCCCTTGGTATATTTCCGCTGTAACCAAAAAAATACAAAAGAGCCACAGAGTACACTGCAAAATTGTGTATTTTAATGATGCCTCCTGGCACCTCGGCCATAGCCTTCAAGGGATAATAAACACGACGAAATGCAGTTGATTTATATCATTCATTGTACTAACATTGGTCCCATTAACACTTCATTATTGGACCAATTGCAGTACACTATGTATGAGATTTTTTTAAAATACAGGTTTCAGGGAATAGCATGATTAATGGGGGCATTTGGGATTGAACATGTACTGAATTTGTATTTGTATTGTATTCACATATTTAATAATATGGCAATTTAACAAAAATGGAGTTTTGCAATTGATCCAATAACGAAGCGTTAATGGGACCAATTTTAGTATGATGAATTATATAAATCAACTGCATTTGGTGGTGTTTATTATCCCTTGAAGGCTACAGCCGAGGTACCAGGTGGCACCATTAAAATACACAATTTTGCAGTGTACTCTGTGGCTTCTTTGTATTTTTTTGGTTACATTTTTATGGCTTTTTGTTTTTTTGCTATATTTCCACTGTACTCTTTCCAGTTTACTCATGCTTATTTTCTTATATGGTTTCCATATTGTTATTCCATACTCAAGTTTGGGTCTAATGTAAGTAACAAACAATTACTTCATCATTTTTGATTTCCTAGACTTTATACATCTATTTATACAACCTATAGTTCTAGTACTATCATTAACCAACTGGTTGATATGATTAGAAAAACTCATAGCTGGATCTACCCATGTCCTTAAACGGGTCTACAGTTTCAATCACTGTGTGCTGTATTAAATATTCAGCTTTCAATTTATGTCTCCCAAACCTCATATGCTTAGTTTTTGATGTATTTATCAGCATATTATTCTCCTGTGCCCAAATGGTCAATTTAGTCAAGTTATTTTGCAGAATGCCTTATCTGTAACACATGTAATCAGTTTACCCAATTTTATGTCATCTGCATATAGACTGTAGAACACTTCAAATGAAAAAGTTAAAAGACTGAAAGATACATTCTAAACAAGTAAGGGCCTAGGGCAGAGTCCTGTGGAACACCCTGACTGTAACCAAGAATTTTTATCTGTCCCGTTGCTGTATGATACTTGCCATATCCTATACGTAAGCCCTGCAGCTATCCATCTTATCAAGAGTACATCAATACCTAGTTGTACTAATTTATTGATCAGTGTTTTGTGTATGGCCCTGTCAAATGCTGATGCTAATTCTGCATAAATTACATCACAGCACAATTTTTCATTCATAGCTGTTATTATATTGTTATAGAACATCATGTTACAGGTGGTAATAGAGCTATTTTCAACATATGCATGTTGATATATGGTTTCAAGAACCAACCTATCCATTTCTGACAATAACATCCAACATTACCTTCTCCATTATTTTTCCATAACATGAGAGTAGACTTAAGGGTCTATATGACTCTGGGTTTGTCCTACTCCCCATTCCCTTAAAGACAGGTTTAATAAGCACATGTCCCCAATCTTGAGGTATAACTCATATTTATACAGCCTAGTGAATAATAAATATAATGGTACCAGGTTCTTGCAAGTGTTCTCAGGTTATTATTACTAATGCTGTCTCCTCTGTGTGCTTTGTTTGGCTCCAGTTTGCATAGTTCTTTTTCAATATAATCTAATTTGATTCCAGTATCTGGGGTTACCTGGATGTCACTTGGAAAACGTATCACCCCATTTGTGGAGCCAAACTGTTTTGCAAGGATTTTGTAAATATTTTTATATGTAGTGTCTGAAAATAAATTTTAGAATCTGCACACAGTTTATCAATTTAGTATTTCTTTTATCCTTTCACATCTTATGTATCTATAAAAAGGTTTCCTATTATGCTCAATATCTTTATATAAATCTTCTTCACATTTTTCATCTTGCCTCACACTATGCTTAATCTGTTTGTCCAGCTTGTTTATTTCAGTTTGCAAAGTTGTAGTTCGATTTCTCTTCCATTTCTTATATTTTTTGTCTCTCAGTTTAATCAGATATTAGGCCAATGGCATATCACACTACATAATTATTTCATTACATAAAACAATATAAGAAATCCTTAAGTGCACCTTGGCCAGATCCAGATATAATGGAAAGGCATGAATGTGTCATAAAATCAATCATGATGGCATGATATGACTAATAGAACCATATATGTCTCTATTCCATATCAGATATATGCTTTCTAAGCTAACAACTGCAATTTCAAATATTAAATTGCTAATGCCATGCAGTATTGATGTTAAAATATCTTATAAATAGCAGCCTGTAAAACAATGAATATGTTTTTGTGAGTATTTAAGCGACATACACTTAACCTGATGTACTCATTGCTTAATGCAATAACCAAGAACTAATGAAGCAGGGATGTAAGCATTCTTGCCCAATGCCTCTCTGAGGTGAGTTAGTCTCTCCTGATGCACCTTATGGTTTTCTGCCTCTGCTGCAGATGTACATTAGAAAAACTAAAAAAAAATAAAAATAAAAATAAAATCTTAATGAATAAGTGCATTGGTTGGCTAATTAATGTCATAAATTATGGGTCAGTATGCATACACAACTGAGTGGTGTTTGCAGTCATAAATTCATCCTCCCATCAGCTAAGGAGGTCCCTCTTGCACCTCTTCGTTAAACTGTAGGGGTGACATTACTGCTCCCCAGTCTGCGGGATGCCAGTTACACTGGAGACAGCCTTAGCCAAGCTATTCCAAGCCACAGCCTTGTACTGAGATCCGGTGTAATGCTACTGCAGTAACCTGCAGCTGTAGAGCTTCACAAGGAGTGCCACAAAAATCCTGGACTCCTCAACATCTCACCTTTGTGGTCTAAACAGAGCACCATCTCTAGCCATGTCTGTAGCATTGAAGCCAAAAATATGGGTTTGAACTGATGATTATTTCAGATCTTACATGTAACAGCTTGTGTGCAAAGATGCACAGTCTCGCCAACTGCATTTGTGCTAGTCACTTAGGCATTGAGTACATTAAGAAGCAGAGAAGGTGTTAAAGGGCAAGTGACATTTGGCCATGTGTGATGCTCACACTGTTGAGACATGTTCCAGTGTTAAACTTTGATATGCTTTATGTTGTTGATTATAATCATGTGTTTGGATGAAAAATTGTATGACTGCTGACATATTGGCATATTGGGAGTTAGTCACTGGTAAGATTGAGCAGTACCACCCGGGAATTGAACCCAAGAGAAAAAAAAGGATAACATTTTAAACTGTCACTGCCATAGAAGAACTTACTTGTTAAGATAGTAATTTGAGGTACAGTAATGTAAGAATGAATGTGGAAATAATGAAGAGATACCTGTTTGTCAGTGGCTTACTTAGTCATGTGACTGCATTTCTGTGTGAAAGGCATTGTTCATGTTCGTAACTGCATCTCAGATATGTGCAGTTGCATGACCTGAGTAAATCATGGTGGGTTAGGTTACAACCATACTTCATAACACATACTGTCATAAACACACATAGATTTGATATGTGAGAAATCAGTAATTCCGACAAAAACATTGTGCACATCATACCTATGTATGTGCATTCGACATTAAATATCATCAGTGTCATGTTTTACATAGTTTACAAGCATTATATTGGGTTTCTGTAACAAGCAGTAATGATATTTCTTGCAATAAACAGAGTTAGTATGTGAATTTACTGTGACATTCCTGAACAAAATGTGGTGACAAATGGCATTCTGACCCCTCACTGTAAAGTATCAGTCAACTAGATTCAAACCCTGTAGTAGCCATCTTCAGTTCTTATGATCACTACACTTACACCTTGTGCCACAGAGAACATTATCTGATAGGCTGACTGTATTCACTGAGTGGTATCAGTGTGCTGATAGCTGCACACTGCCACCAGACTTGATTGCACTACAGAAGGCATCCCAAGTTAAATTTTTCACTTTTTTCTTTAGGCAGTGAACTGTGTCTGCATACTGCCAAGTTGAGCTCAAATGCAAAAGGCATTAGGAAAAAATATGAGAGAGAAAATAGTGGACAGTAAAATAAATTCAAAATATGGGTATATCTAGCAATGACCAGAGCAAGAAGTGTGTGACACATTCATCCTTTTCACATCTCTTTGCAACAGCAACAATGTACTTTGTGGAACACACTATCAGACTTGTAGTTAATGACAAATAATGTAAAAGTGGGCAGACAATGCATAGCTCTCAACCTGATAGCACAAAAAATCTGGACAAAGACAAAAATAATGAGGGGAACAAAAATTGGGACAAGTTTTAAATATTGCTCTTAGAAACAACAAGTTGCTAGAATAAAATGTCTTGTGTCACCATGCATTATCCGAAGGATATGCAATCTGAAACTTAAATGTCTGTCATTATTTAATGAATTTGATCCTTACTGATTTGCCACAAAAGTCCAGAAAACCACAAATTTTATGAGGAACGGACCCAATATATGACGTAAAAAAATGGACATGCTGCCAAAATCTGGACAGTTGAGAGGTATGATTATAACAGCACACAAATTGTTAGCAATTCTGAGACTATATGAGTTTTACACGACACAGTGATCTAAAAATGTGTTTAAATATGTATTTAAAACCCTTGTGTAACATTGTAATTAACAGGATTTGAATCCTACATCACCTGTCTTGTTTCCCTCAATTCACTTTCCTTATACCTTGTGCCACAAGGATAGCATCAGAAAGCTGGAATTTATTCACTAAGTACAATCTGCAGTGCTGGATTTCGTGTACTGCCATCAGGCTTCTTTATGCTACAGAAGGCTTTTACTTTTTCCTTAGGTAGTGAACCATGTTTGTGTGCTGCCAATCACTAAGGAAATGCAACAGCTGTTAGAAAACAAATTGAGAGAGAAATAACGCTGAAGAGAAAACTCAGTTCAAGCATAGGGTATACCTAGCAGTGACCAGAGGAAGAAGTGCATTTACACATACATCCTTCACACACATCTCCTTAACACATCTGAACTTTAATTTTTGGCACATATTATTGGGAATGTAGGTACTGGCAAATAATGTTAAAGGGGAGATGTACCAGCCCACGTGTTGTTAGCAATAGTGGGAATAGTTGATTTTCAAACAACGAAACAATGATATCACAAAATGTCTGGAAATATGTATTCAACCCTCCCCCCGACCCACCACGCTATGTACATGAAAGGTGCATTTAGGATAAGCTGTTAACCAGTGGCGGATCTAGGGATCGGCACAGGGGAGCATGCCGGCCCCTTTTGAAGCTGTTCGAAATGTCATTAACACAATAAACATCTTTCGGCTTTTCCCGGTTAGGGGTCGCCACAGCTGAGCTCCAGTCCACTAATGAGTGGCAGTGGATTTTTACAGTGCCGCATTGCCAGCCCAATGCCCAACCTCAAAGAAAGCACACGCACCTACCTCCATGTCTTTAAACATCACTCAACCGCAGTGAGAACATGCAGACTCCACACAGAAGGTGCTCCAGCTGAGAATCGAATGGGAGAACCTCTGGCTGTGAGGCGACAATGCTAACTGCTACACCACCGTGGCCTAACTTCATTAACACAATAAAAATAGAAATTCACTCCCTGTTTTGTTGAAATCGGAAAATGTGCCACCAAAATGGTACGTTTTTCCATTTTAACTAACAAAAATTTTTTCCCCTTTGAAAGTCACATGGGAGATGCAACTGCTGCAATGTAGTCAGGTGCAAGGACAGAAGCAGGCGTATGTTACGCACACTACGGCCAGCCACTGGGTAGCAAAAAAAAAAAAAAAAAACATTGGTTCACTTTTCAGCTTGCTTCCTGCTTTGTTTGGATGAGTGGTGATTTGTACAATAGTAATTAGTTGCAGGTGTATTTGGTGGGCAGTTTAACTCCCGTTAAATACAGCTACAGTTGAATCCTTCTCTTGGTTTTGGAGCTGCTGCGGTGAGCGAGCTGTTACTCCGTGACCGTGTGTCATGCAAGTCAACTTGCTGATATTTTTCCCTCTACCTTGTTTATCGAAGTTACTTTGGAACAAAGTAAAGTCTCCAAAAATCCCTACAGGATGCTGTCCCATGATCTGTAACTCTCCTCTCCTGCCCATATTCATTGATTCTACATATTTTGGAACAAATTAGATAAGGTAGGATGGTGCACATTTTAAATATTGCTCTTATCAACTTAGAAGGTTGCTAGAATAACAGGATGTGTGCTAAGTGCTAACATGTATTTTCTGAAGGATATAAAGTCTAAAACTCAAACATAAGTCACTATTTAGTGACTTCAGTCCTCAGTTGCAGAAGTGAGCAACAAGCCAAAGATATGAAGCAAAGATCTGGACACTCCTTCCCTCTTACTGCAAGGCATCAACTCTGGACAAATCCAAATATAATGGCAGTCACAAAAAATTGGGGCAGATTTTAAATATTGCTCTTATAAACTTAGAAAATTGCTAGAAATAAGATTTAGTTTCATGTGCATTTTCTGAAATATATAAAGTCTGAAAATCAACTGTATGCCACTGTTGTTTGACTTCAGTCCTCAGTTAGTTGCCAGAAACATGTAATAAGGAGCACCAATGATATGAGGCAAAGATCTGGATGTTTTGCAAATATCTGGAAAGTTGAGAAGTATGGATCCCTCCCATGTCAGATGTTGGGCTTGAGCATGTGCTAATGAAACAAAAACTAAGCATGTGGGTCTCCCTAAAATGCACACTAAAAGATGAATATTTAATATAGCACACAGTGGTTGAAACTATAGTTTCATTTAAGGACCTGGGTATATGGGTAGATCCAGCTTTTGAGTTTTTCTAATCATATCCCTCAATTGTTTAATAATTATAGAACTATAGGTTGTATTAAGAGATTTATAAAGTCTAGGAAATCAGAAAGGAAGTCATTGTTCATATGACGATACTAGGATGTTGGCACAGAGGCCCTTATAAGCCTAGCCAAGAATTTCACCCATGTTCCCACAAAGTCAGCACCTGTTCATTAACTTGAATATGAAATAATATGGAAACCTTATAAGAAAACAAGCATAAGAAAACAGGAAAGAGTCAGTGAAAATGCACCAATGGTATCCATGGATATGAACATTTAAGTTTGCCTCATTGGTAAAAGGTACAGGGTTTGAGTCCTATGAAACCATAAGACTAAAGTGGGCCAACTTGTACAGCAGATATTTAAGGAGACCATATTCAGGTATACAGAACATTTAGAGACAACTACCTCTGGAAATGTTTGTGTTTGACAAATATAAAATCAGACAACGTATGTAGAAGATTTTATAATAATGAGAAGTAGGCTCATTTTTTTCTCTCTCAGCTGATGCATGAATAGACTACCAGATTACATGCCAGCAAGCACTGGATTAGAAAGTTTTAAGAACATCCTGGACACATTATGGGATCAGCTGTTTTTGTATATTGGCTGGCTAGAGGGGCAGTATTGCCTGATCTTGAAAAATTTGTATCCAAGAGCACTCTCCAGTCATTTTTTTTTTCATGAAATATTTCACCTTGCATAACATCTAGTGAATAAACTACAAGTGTGTGTGTGTGTGTGTGTGTGTGTGTGTGTGTGTGTGTGTGTGGAGGGGGGCAAACAGATGTGATTTTTTGCATATTTGAGCGGTATTAACAGGATTGCAGCCAAATCACTGTGTATCCTGATTGTAATGTGATTGCACGTCTTTTCTATTGGTGTACTGATCATGTAGTGGTTAACTTAAGATCATTTGTAATGGTAGAAATTGTGTGGTGGGAGGCAGGTCAGTTTCAACTCTGCATAAAAGATGGGATAAAGTTGATGCCTCTGGATATGATTTCTAAGTATATATTATGGTACAAGTCCAATCCTGCATAGTTCACTATATAACTATTTAGTTGTATTATGTTGTCTATGCAGTGTCAACCATTTAAGCTACTAAAATTGTGAAATCAGATTCAAGAAACACTGCCTGGAAGCTCTGACCTTCTTGCACTCAGTTTTGTTTTTTTACAGTTGCCCCAGTATACATAGTTCATGTACCTTCACTGCTGCACCTGGCCTTTTTCCTTTATAACTGGTCTTCATTGTATTACTGTGATAAAGTTCTGCTGAGAACACTGCATGCTAAACTGGCTGAAATCAGTTTACTTATTTAACATTTTCAGCAACAATTTTCTTTTTTTTCTGTAAAACTATACTGCACTGGAAGCTGTGAGGGTAGTATTACAGCTTGTTTTGTAACTGAGTACCAGTCTGGCATTTTGCATTGTACATTTTCATTTTGTGTGTAATGCTGATGTTGCATGCAGTTTACAAATTTGCTTAATTTCAGTTGTAATATGCACTGGGTTTATTGCCATTACTGAAGGTGTATAGTCAAATGTAATTATGTGCAGTAGTACGATTTTGACAAGCTGTTTTTGCTGCCTTGTATCTTATGAATAGCCTGTTGTGAAATATCCACGCTAACGTCAGTGAGAACAGTGAATCAATGCTCTGCAGCCATTACCTTAATTTCCCATTTGGATTGCATCAGCTGTGTTAGAGTAATTCTGTTGTTCAAGCTGTCTGATACTGCAATGGTATATCTGTGCTGGGGGAGGGGAGCAGATGTTGGTATGAAATGGGATGGTACCACCAAATAGGAAAGATTTGTATAGTGACCTAATTGAATTTCATACTTAGATTTTTTTTTTATCCTGCTGGCTGTTGCACTTCCTAATTTCTGCCATGACTTTCTTACTTTTGATGTGCATCCTGTTGATAGGATACCACCAGGCTGCCTTGTATGAATTTGTTCTGTGGTTATTCCTGGTAAGCAGAAATTGGCTCTGTGCCTCTAACATGGTTGTACAGGTCAGTGTTCTTAGGGTTTGGGGTGGGGCATCAAATTTTGCCAGGTTATTACTTGATAGTAGGACGTCTGCCTTAAAATGGTTTGTCCTCACCAAAGAGGATATTACATAGGGTGGGTGCAGCATTCTCCCATGCTAGTGATGACTACGTCAACTTATGTTCCCATTCCTAGTGGGCATTTGGACTGTTGGGTCTAGGGTGCTTGTGTTGACAAAGTGCTGCAATCTCTGGGCTTGCAAGCTTGGGACAGTGTATGATTCCCAGTTTATAGTAGGGTAGTCACCCATTAATATGGTATTGGGATGACTGGTGAGGAGATCCAGTAAATTGTGTTATGCATTTCCTGGGTGATAGAGGTGGACCTATAGCTTCTAAGGATATAGTACGTGACTTTCCTATGGTAATTTGGACAGGAAGAAGCTGAAGCACATCTTGTTAATCAGCCTTGCGGCATTCTTTTGATGTAAACTGTGACATCTCCAGGTTTACTCCATGCCTGTGCAGTAGCTGGTCTAAATTCTCAAATGTCTGCATTCTCCACAGTGGAAAATGTTTTTAGCAAGTACAGTTTCTTGTTTAGAATTATAGAATTGAGCAGTAACATCTTTAGATTTCCTAATTTGTCAGTTTTGCATTGTTTAAAAAGTTATGGTGGTGGTCTTTGTGTGGTATTTGTTAATGGACCTCTGTGGGACTGGCTACCTTGATGGGGTACAGGGGCTTGTTGCAGTGAATAATGGCTACTAAATGCCTGTTAAGAGTGACTGTGGACATCTCAGACTGAATTTCAGTGGGAGTGGATACATTGGGGCTGGGCCATGTGGATGCACTGAGGGCAGGGCAGTGTGGATGCATGGGGGTAGCACTACCAGACCTTACAGTACAAACTGAAAAAAAAACTGTCAACACACTGAGTCCCCCAATCCCTCCTTGATTTGCTTCTGAATAATTTTATTTCGGTTTGTATCCATCTGTGTTTGCTTTACCCCTGCTTTGTCACCCTATTGCTGTTCTAGCCTCACCATAATGACATTTTTCATTAAACAACTTGCATTCTTTCTCTAATTTTGTCTTATCTAAGGTTAATGTACCCATACTTCTCTCTTTTACAGTTCTTTAAAGAACTTCACATTGTCTTGTTTTTTTTTTCAGTGTCAGTCACTGCTACTGTGCTATTCTGTGTCTTGAGTCAGTTTCCTCTCATACTGTGAACAAAACTGCACCTACGAACCAAAACTAAATCACAAAAACACCTTCAATGACTGAAGAAACGTCAAACTGGCACGAAGTAATAGTTCAAAAGCTTTAATTGCATAAAAATCACAGCAAAACTGAATCAAGCACTTTCACCTGACTAATATCAGGCTTTATCAAGATACTCATACTGTACTACTCTTCCATCTTTTTTTCCTTCTACGTACAAGAATACCTTCATTCTCAGTACCTGTCCTTGTGTTTACCTACAAGAATACCTTCATTCTCAGTACCTGTCCTTGTGTTTACCTACAAGAATACCTTCATTCTCAGTACCTGTCCTTGTGTTTACCTACAAGAATACCTTCATTCTCAGTACCTGTCCTTGTGTTTACCTACAAGAATACCTTCATTCTCAGTACCTGTCCTTGTGTTTACCTACAAGAATACCTTCATTCTCAGTACCTGTCCTTGTGTTTACCTACAAGAATACCTTCATTCTCAGTACCTGTCCTTGTGTTTACCTACAAGAATACCTTCATTCTCAGTACCTGTCCTTGTGTTTACCTACAAGAATACCTTCATTCTCAGTACCTGTCCTTGTGTTTACCTACAAGAATACCTTCATTCTCAGTACCTGTCCTTGTGTTTACCTACAAGAATACCTTCATTCTCAGTACCTGTTCTTGTGTTTACCTACAAGAATACCTTCATTCTCAGTACCTGTCCTTGTGTTTACCTACAAGAATACCTTCATTCTCAGTACCTGTCCTTGTGTTTACCTACAAGAATACCTTCATTCTCAGTACCTGTCCTTCTGTTTACCTACAAGAATACCTTCATTCTCAGTACCTGTCCTTCTGTTTACCTACAAGAATACCTTCATTCTCAGTACCTGTCCTTGTGTTTCTGCATCTTCCAGTGTCTATTCAGTTCCTTCCTCTTCCCTTTTATCATCTTTCTTCTGTAATATTTCAGATTCTTCTATTCCCTTGTTACTCCCCTGCTGACTCCATATTTCCCTGTCTCCTCTACAAGTCAACCCTTTAAAGCAGCTTTAATGTAATTTCACAAACCTAATCATATGATCTTGTCTTTTTTTATGTTGTCTTCCACAAGCTCTTTAAATCTCTCCTTTTCGATTTTGCCTTTGCTCCTGTGATCTCTATCTGCCTTCATTCCATCTCCAGTCTCAACCCCCACCTGTAGTTTCTCATTACACTCATTTTTACTGTATAAAATAAAATTGCCTTTAACTTTTCGTAGTTATTTCATCCAGCCAGTACACACAATTTCAGTAATCTATCTTTCTAACTTGAGTTTTCTCCTTCTGGAGACTGCAAATGGAGACTGCTTAGGAAAGCTTTGAGTTTAGTCATTTGGTTCATAAATTAAATGAACATTTTCCTAATTTATCCAAACCTCTGTGCCTGGGGTTTTGTTAATAACGATAAAATAGATTTTGACTTGCAGCCCTTTCTAAAATGCTGCAATTGTTACATTTTATACATTGCACATGACTAAATTAAGCATTTACTTTTTGTGATTTTTTATAACATCTACTTCCTTAGTTGCTGTGTTTTATTTAACTGAGCTTCACTTTTTCCACAAAAATTATTTAACTTAAAAGAAAAATAATCTTTCTCTGTGACTAATATCCCATCCAATTGGACTGCTTCCTAGGTACAACAATGACTATTCCTGCTATGCCATGGAAGGTAACTGTGACTTGGTATGGGCAACCAATCATCTCTTCCAGGCATGTATTGAAAATACTTGTACTGGGTGTACACGTGCTGTGTGCTGCACAGGAATTACCAGTCTACACTACTACATCCACAGCAAAATCATATGTAGCTGAATGTATACTGCTTTCTTTTCAAACGTGATGAAGACCTTCTTATCCCACTTTTCCACTCCACTCTGGTAATCAACTAACCAGACTGCGCCACCCCTTTTGCAAATTATTGGACTCGCCACTGTTAATGAATCTGGTGTTGAATCTGTCAAGGGTGTATGAGGTTGGATAATGATTGTTGTATCTCCAGGTATGCTGTCTGAAATGTAAAAGTTTGTTATTCTTTTTGTTTCATTTGGGACGTCTGAACTTGATCAGCCTGGTTATAATGAAAACTTATATACATTGCAACTCAACAGATTGGTAAGAATAAATATTACCAGATTTTGGGTGACCAAGAAATAGTTGCAAGATATGTTTTTCAGTTGAAGATATTTTGTAGAAATTGGGGCATAAAATGCATTTTTAGAGGTTGTCATTTATTGTTAATGTCAGTGATAGAGAATGAAACTGGGAAATATTCACTAAGGTTAGGTAGGTAAGTAGAAATAGCCATTAGACTGCCAAGGGTACTTGTCATGATTAAGTTAAGAAGTGAGTGATTAACCAATCTGAATAGTTCTAGTAACCTATTGTACCATCTGAACCAGGTATTTGTCACTATGAAAGTCATTATTATTATTATTTAGTAGTAGTAGTACTCCTGCAGAAGTTTAATGTCTCCTAGAAAGATGAGATTTATTTGGGGCTGTGACTTCATTGCAAAGCTGTAGGATCTGATTTTGAAAATGTTCTGGTGAGGGTTGAGGTGGAAGATACATTAATGCTGTGTGTAGAAGGTGGTGTTTATGTAGTGGACTATTAATAATTAGCCAGTATGGATCAAAGTAATTACAGTTGGAAGTCTGAGAACATATATAAATCTGTATGCTAGATCTGTTGAGGATCAGAGCTCCTCTACCAACCCTTTTACCAGGCAAAACATTAAATATATAATTATACACAGGAAAAAGTGACAAAGTCTGGCGTATAGTTCCTGACCCATGATTCTGCTACACGTAGTATATCAGGAGAGTAGGTGTTAAGGAAGCAATTCAACAGCTGCCATTTATTCTTGTACTTCTTGCATTAAGCGGGAAGAAAGTTACAGATAGAAGGAAGTTAGTGGAGTGAAGGTTTATTTGATGGCGATATCCATGGTTAGTTTCTGTTTCCATTAATTAGAAGAAATAGACATCAATTTGAAGAGGAAGTTGGGATATTTGAGTTCGACCACATGAAGTGCACTTTTATAAAAGGGCAGCACAATTTCTAATGAGAGCATTGCTATTATATGTATTGAAAATGGAAGGGGAAATTGTAGTATGAGCTTGGAGAAAGTATTATTTGTCTTACTTGCATTATAAGGTAGAGTACTGGTAGTTGGCTTCATGTCAGTAAGGTGTGAGTTGGTTATGGCAGTCACTAAATATCTGATAAAGAATTCAAGTAGTAGGAGGAGAAGTCTAAAATTATCAGTGAAAATTATGAGCAGTGACAATGTAGAAAATAAAGGGAGGAGAAAATAATTTATACGAAGATAAGTTCTAGTAAAGGTTGGAGGGGGCTACATGATGCACATGCCTAATGGTATGGAAATTATTAGAATGAATTAGTAGAAGTAGTAAATCGCACCCACATAAATCGCTGAAGCCAATAAAGGAAATTATATGAGGGTGAGTGGGAATGGGGTAAAGTGACCAATGGAGAAGAGTGGTATGAAACTCTTCTGGCTTCAGTCTAGTACCCAAAATAAAACAAATAGTTAAGTCCAAACAGAGCATGCTTGCACTGCCATCTCTTAGATTATTAAGGCTCTAAACATGGTAACCCTTTTAGGGCAGTGACACTATACGGTAAAGCTGATGTATTTAATGTGCCCAAATAACCACAAATGTCTCCAATAAGCTCCATATCACTAGCTATACATATAAAGCATAGGACATAAGTCAGGAATGCAGTATGTTCATGTTTGGTTGCAAGAAGACTCTGTAAGAAAAGAGTCCTTACCTGTAGTTCCTTAAAAAATATATTGTTTGTTGGAAAAGTTCTGCAGACCAGCTGAGGGTTTATGAGGCAATTTGCTAATACTGTGACTTGAATATGGTCATAAGCACAACTTGATGGGGTAGTAAAACAGCTCCCCACACCCTAACTTTGATTCTGAAAAATAAATTCCTATTAGCTATGTGAATCAATTCATAAGGAGGGACTCTAAGGATAACATTAGTAAGTGTGAAAAGAGAGGGGTGAGAGGTTAGACAGGAAATAAAACATGAACAAGAAATATTCAAATGTAAGAAGCAGAAATAAAGAAACCTTTGATAACAAATCTATGTAACAGCTATGTGTGTGGGTCTCTAATTAATGGAAACAATGAAGTACTGACAATAAATTGTAAGAAGCTATGCAAAAATATTGTAAAAGGAACCAAGCAGTTGATTTCAGACGGTTTTAGAATGTAACTCTAAAACACAAGTGTAAGCTGAAAAAGTCTCTTGCATTTGGGACTATTAAATATTCATTTACATGTAAATGCAGCAGTAGCTCTGGACATGCTAGACCTATAGAATTAGGTAAATACATGTAAATTAAACAAAAGAACAGAGGGTTGCCACCACTACCATCACACTCATGGTTAGAAGCTTCTTGCTCAGTAACTGCTTTATGATAGGACCATGTGTACAAACAACAGAAGAAAACATGATCATTCCTGGATTTAGTACACTACATAAAATACCAGTCAGATAATTCTCTCCAGAGTTGCCTCAATGTCCCCTGTCAAATAAGTAAAGCATTTAAATATGTGCAGTGTCACTGTCAGATCAAGTGAGTAAAGCACAAGCTTTCTTGGAGGAATTGTCAACTGAGAGGCCTGAACAGTCCAAAAGGCTCCACAAAGCTGAATGAAGAGGGACATTCATCAATCAGAGTCATTAGAAACAGTTTAGATACATGAGTGGGGAGCTGGGTATTTTCTCCTGATATGGAGTCTGTGTTATAAATGGCCTTTGGTCTAAACACAGTTATAATGAACATTTGAAAACTCTGCGTCAGCATTCACAGAGAGTGAGCCCGCACCCAAAAAGGAAAAAATGCAAGGCATGGAAGGACCTGGCTAAACCAAGGGAAGAACAGCCGCCCACTGTAACCTGACAGGTAATGAATCTCAGTCCAATCAACTCCATTTGGCTGGTTTACAAACTCAGTCCATTGGAGAGTATTTGGTAGGTTTCACTGAAGCTCTCCAGCAGGATGAGAAGTACAGGCTGTCCAAGTTAATTACTGACAATGGGTTGCCTGGTAATACTGGAGCTTATATAGAGGTAAAGGGCGATGAAATTGAGAGCATAGGTTCTAGTTGCCTACCATTTTCACACCTGCCTGGTGTTGATAATATGAGTCCCATAGGTGCAAGATTTATTTGATGTCTTAAATAGGGCTTTGGACATAAATGGCTTGGTCATTACTTCTCATATCCCCTCTTCAGTTAAAGAGAAAAAAATTGGGGGGGGGGGTTGTAAACATCTTTGACCTAGATGATGCCAATGGGATTCAACATACCTTGGATACAAAGGGGCCTGAGGCTAAGGACTTGGTATCAGTACTAGCAGCTTTGGAAAAGAGACAAACTTCTAGGTTCAGACCAAAAACATAGAACAACTGAGTTGGAGGTTTCAGCTTATATATACATTGTTGCAGTCATGGAAAATAAACTTTCCCAAGCTTTACCCTTGTTAACTTATTTCATAATGCTATAGAAAGCTTAGCATCTAAGAAGAGGGCTGATCATGGTCATGGTACAATCAGAAATTTCATAAACTGAATGCAGTTATCAAGTCTCTGAAATCAGAAGAGCAATATGTGAACACTTGGTTAGAAGCAATGATTGACAGACCTAAGGTATCTTCATAGACTGCTGATGAGCAAGCAGGTTCCAAATCCAAACCTTGCTGGGCTTTGAATATCGTTAAACATGCTTGGCTCTTATGTGAATTCATTCGTGTTTGTTCACAATGCCAGGGCAGGCACTCAGCTGTCAGGTGTTGGGTCATTGAGACCCAGAAAGGACAAAGCAGATAATTGTTTGGAGGCCAAGCAGTGACATAATCTAACACATCAGCCAATGAGAGGTAAGGCCTCCTTTTTGAGACTTTGAAGGATTAAACTCCATTCATGGTTTCCACTAAATGCTTACATTATCACATTCCTATAAGGCAGATGTCTAAGCTTTCCTTTTAGAACATTACCCAGACCAATAGGTTGATCAGGAATTGTTTCAAGGTTTTAGATCAGGATCTTCCATTAAATCTCTGGCATCTTTCTATGGAGCTATTTGCAAAAATGTAGGGTCTATTTAAGAAAAGGTGGCTGTAGTGAAGGATTAATTGGAAAAACTGGTGTAGAACTGTAGAACTGCTGGTTCTTTTCAATCTCCACAATTCAAGCCTTTTAGAATATTTCAGTTAGATCTGGCAATAAAAACGAGAGAGGGTAAATTTCAGCTAGTCCACTACCTTTCTTTTCTGTAAGCGTGTTCTTTCAATGACAGGATTAACAAGAATGACATTAAGTAGTCTTCTTTAGATGATGTTATACAAATCATTAGGCAATTTAGAATCCTCTGATGGCTAAACAGGATGTGAAATAAGCCATTCCCATAGCCCTGATATGTGAATAATATAGGCCTCTACTGGGCATGCAATTCAAAGCTTGTTTTTATTTCAGTATGGCCATGCCCATGGGCAGTTCTGTGGCATGCGCCACCTTTGGAAAATTCAATAGAGCTTTAAAGTGGTGCTGGCAGAAGAGATCTTCCAGACAGCGAACCATTCACTATATGGAAGGTTTTTTCCTCAAAAATCTCTTTATTGATTTATAGAATAAAACAAAACATCAAACAACAAAACATTGTACATATAGTCATTTAGGAGTTGATTGAAGTTATACAACTTGTAGAGGGCGTTCCAACTCATGAAAGTGAGAGAAAATAAAAACCTAACATTATATACAATATATACAAATGGTAACCAAAGTGCAAAAGATGGAATAATATTATAAACATATGAATAAGTGAAGTCAAAGAGTGAATAAATCCCACACTATACGAAGATAAAAGTTTAGAATCTATTAGTCATAGTTAATAATAGAAAGGACCTTCTCCAAAACTTTATTATTTAAAGCCATTTTTTTAGGACTTTTCAGCAAAGTCTTTTGTGCTGAGATGTACAAGTAAGCCATTGTTCTAAAGTTATTCCAATTACGTTTAGTACGGTCAAGCCAATTTCTGGAAATGTAAAGTTTTATGAGAGAACAAATAAATATGAACACGTGTGTCTGATTTAGAAAGATGTAATATAGGTATGTGTAGAATTGCAGTTTCCCAGGATAAAGTGGATTTATGATAACCCATTTTCTGTAACCTTACTTTCAAGGAAGTCCAGAGTTTATGTGAGTAATGGCAATACCAAAAAATATGTAAAAGGTCAGCTTTAGGAAAGGAGCAACAAGGGCAAGAAGGAGAATTATTAGCATCAAATTTATTAAGTTTGGAGGGAGTATGATAAGCATTATTATTTATCATCAGTTGGGTATAGAACAATTTCTTGAAAGGGGAGTGTTCCAGAGTGTTTCTAATGGCCAAGAGTTTTTGTTTCTCATTTAATTGAGAATTATGTTTGTCCCAGAAGTTAGAAAAGAGACATAACGAATCTTGTATATATTTATTTAACAAGTTATAAGATTTTGATAACATTTTCTCAGGTAACGATAATGTTCTAATTATAATTTCTAAATTATTAAAATCTTGCTCCCTTGACATAGTATGAGCACATTTGGCCATAACCACATCTCTCAACTGACGTAGTACTATGGTATATTTACAGTTAACTTTCAGTGTATTTCGAAGATTAGCCAAGGACAGATCTTTATGTTTCAAGAGATCCCAAACATTCAAATTTTTTATAAGGGGATAATTTGTTAGATTGAATGGTGTATTATCCAACTTTAGGTTGGGGTTCAGATAAAGTGGTTGTAGTACATGAAAAATATTATCAAAATTAATACGTTTTAATAGCTCCTGAAATGCTTTGATCTTATGTTATAGGAAATTCGAGATTTTAAGAGTGTTCAAAATATCTATGGAGATGAATGGAATGGCAGCAGGGTTTATGTTCTTGGATATAATATACTGATGCCATAGTTTCACCCAAATTGGAAATTGATTGTGGAGAATATTATTCAGTTTAGAAATGGAGAGTAGTTTGTTTACCGAAACAATTAAATAATAAAGATATACATTTGGCAATCCTAAACCACCCCTATCTTTAGAAGTTGATAATTTAGAATAAGAAATCCTAACTGTTTTAGGAAACCACAAAAATTTAGTTAATTCTTTATTAACTTTATCAAAGAAAGATTTAGGAATGATTTGATCAGAAGAGTTGAATTGGTAAAGAAATTTAGGAAGAATATTCATTTTAATAATTGCTGCTTTGGAAAGACATGATAAATTGAGAAGTTCCCACCTACGCATGTCTAACATTATTGAAGTCCATATTTTATGCAAATTATTTTGAAATGAAGATAGGCTATTATGAACCATATTAATACCCAAGTATTTAACCCCATAAGTAATATGATAATAGGAGTCCGGAAATAGATATGGTTTATGTGCCAAATGATTTATAGGGAAGATATGAGTCTTTTGGGAATTGATGTGATATTCCGATGCTAGAGAAAATGTCTCAATGGAATTAATTATTTTTTTAAGATCTGTGATAGGAGTTTGAAAGTATATGACTAAATCATCCGCAAAAGCAGAGAAAAGTAAATTATTGTTTAAAATCCTAGGAATCCTATGGCATGTGTTTTGTGCTATGTATAGAAGTAGGGGTTCTAAATACAAATTAAAAAAAAGGGAGATAAAGGGCATCCCTGTCTCGTGCCTCTAGTAATCTTTATAGGGGGTGATGTGGATCCATTAATATACAATTTAGTAAAGGATTCTTTGTACAGTGTTTTGATTAAATTAATATATGTGATGGGAAAATTGAAGCAGGACATTGTTTGAAAGAGGAAATGCCAACTCACTCTATCGAATGCCTTCGATGCATCAAGAATTAATGCATAAATTGGGTTATTGTCATTTTTTGTAAGATGAATGATAGATTCCAATGAGAGGATGTTATCCCATGCATGTCTGTGAGACATAAAACCTGTCTGTTCTTGAGAAATAATTGATGATATAACCTTCTTCAGTCTATTAGCCAGAATAGAGGATAAGATATTGATGTCTATATTGATTAATGAAATGGGTCTATAATTATGGGGGTCTGTTTTATCTTTGTTGTTTTTTAAAATTAGTATAGTTTTTGAAGTGTTCCAATGGAGATCTGATATGTCATTTATTTTGATGTAGTTATAAACTTTGAGAAGGAAGGGCGCAATTACTGACTTAAAGGATTTAAAGAATTCAGAAGTAAAACTGTCAGGTCCTGGGGATTTACCAAGTTTGAGTCTGTCAATCGACTCAGAGATTTCAAGAAGACTTAGTGGGGCTGAAAGAATACTTTGCTGATTTTCATTCAAAATAGGAAATGTTATAGACCCTAGGAAACTGTTTATATGATAATTTACTAATGATTTAGAAGTTTTGGAATATAAATCAGTATATAGTAATGTGAAGATTTGCATAATTTCCTTGTCTGTGTTGTATAGTTGATTTTTGAATAGTATGGGCAATATTTTGGGCCCATCAGGATTATTTTTAATTATTCTAGCTAGGGTTTTTGAAGGTATTTGAGCCCATTCAGAATAGGTGACTAATAATCTTTGCTCCTGTATTGAAAGATTATTTTGATGTAATAAAATCAGTTCTTTTTGAGAATCTATAATTTGTTTATAAACAGCAGAATCTGAATTTAATCTGAATTGATTATCAAGAGACTGAATTTTTAGTTTCAACAATCTTTCTTTGTTATTGAATTGTTTTTTAAGGTATGAGGCCTTACCAATAAACATTCCCCTTAACCTTGCCTTACAAGCCGCCCACTGAATATCATAGGGAATATCTGTTGAATCTAAATTGTTTTCCATATCCTGAATTATTCCTATACACAATTTACTAATTTCTTTATTAGAAAGCAAGTTGTTATTCATTGTCCAACAATTCCGTTTAAATATATGAGTATGCTTAAAATCTAGATTTAATTTTAATAAAATTCTAGAATGGTCCGAAAGAAATCTGGGCTCAATAATAAAATCCAAAAATAAATGTGAAAGAGAATTAGATATGAGAACAAAATCTAACCTTGACCAAGAATTATAACATTTTGAATAATATGTGTATATATCTTTTTTCTTTGAGTATTTGATAAATTGTAAAGGGTCTATAAGATTATAGTCCATTATTAAATCATCAAGAGCCAAAGAAGCTTGATGGTTATATGAAGAGGAAGAGCTAGATCAATCAATGTCAGGGTTAATTACAGCATTCCAGTCTCCACCCACTACAACATAATGATCCTTGTAGGAAGAGAGGATATTATATATTTGTAAAATGAAAATATGTTGATGGTTACAAGGACCATAAAGATTTAGTACCAGAAGTGGTTTGTCAAGATTGTGTATATTAGTAGTAAAGTAGCACCATCTACCCTCCTTGTCATATTTTTCTTCGATAATAATCCCCTGAAATTTTTGTTTAATTATGATAGCCACCCCCCTGGAATTAGAAGTATCCCCAGAGGCTATTATTTTTTGGATCCATTTTTTATTTCTTCCTTTGTACCAATCCTCCCTAGGTGTATGTGTTTCTTGCAGAAAACATATATTGGCTTGGGATTTATAAATTAAATGAAACAATAAAGATTTCTTATCTTTATTCTGGATCCCTCTTACATTCCAGGAGTCTATTATTAACAGATTAGTCATACATCAATCTAAGGTCCATTGATAGAAATGGAGAAGGTCAAATAGTTTATATATAGAGAGAAAATGAAAGAGAAGATCAAACAAATCTTAATTTTAATAAGATGATAATTCTGAGTAGAGGTATGTTTCAGCATAGGATTAACTTCAATCTCATTGTCTTCCTTCATCCCTAACCCAGTGCCTACCCACCTAAACTTAACTAAAGAAGGAAGACAAAAAGACCAATATATAAGGTGTAAGTACATGGTCACCATTATCACCAAATTGAAGAAAAAAAAATTAAGTAAAGTCCTAAAAAGGACTAAAATCAAGTTATCAAAACTAAACATATTTACACAACTATTAAAATACAAGATGCCCGACATACACATTCCCCATTCCTCTGTGTATTCACAAACTCCTGTAAAGATAAATATGAATGTATTAAATATAAATAGAACTTGCTAAATCAACAGTATGATATGAAGTTGTAAAGAGATATAATGAGACGAAAATATAATTAATAAAGCAATAATATAACTAGACATTAATAATCATGAATGTATGTGAAAAGGCTTAAATAAATGACTTAAGATATATAGAATAAATGTAATTAAAAAATAAAGTATTGTCAACTAGAAATAAAATATAATATTTATATGTTAATAAACTATAAAAACAATTAACACTAAGTAATCTTCCTCATTCTAGTTCAAATTTAATTTGTAAGGCTCTAATAGATGTGAATGCTTTTGTTAATAAGAATACTAACTAGTCTAGTACAGATTCACACTATACATATAAAATCACATTATTCCTACCTTCTATACACCAATTTATAATATATATAACCTGTTATTATAGAGATAAATGAAAATCTATTTATGAAACATATTATTATTATGCCCTATTATGAGTATATTTTAATTTCAGGTTTTTTGAATCATGCACATTGAAGTGTAAACCAAAGGCTTCTACTAACCCTTAACATCTGTAAACAATACATATTTAAATAGTGCAACATGACATTAATATTAATGAACTTGAATACAAGTATTATTATTTGTACTATAATAAAAAACAGTATCAAATACAGGACCCCCTGTTGGCTGGGTCACCATTTCAGATTCAGTGTGAGAAAAATAGTAACAATATAAAGCACTTTAAAATTTATACACCTAAAGTGCCTGCTATAATAAATACAACAAAAAAGGGCCAGAACACTAGACTTATTAACTGGCAAACTAAAGACTTTCAGCCAATGAAGAGATCTGGAATATAAATCGTACAGTTAGAAAGCCTGATTAACAAGCACAGAGGCAGCGATACTTTCGTACGTCCATAGGAAGCGTCCTGATCATGTAGAAGGCTTCCTGCAGCATACAGATTTTCGGAGCCATTCTGAGTAAGAAAACGAACTTACGTGCATGAAACCAAGCTGGAATAAACAACAACAGTCCACGACACTGAATATTTGCGAATCTCGTCAGGAACAACATCACAAAGCCATTAAACCATACAATTAGTGAACGGAAGACTAAAAGGATCAGACTCCATTCTCCGATCTCTTCAAAAGCAAGCAGCCAAGCAACAGGAAACACAACAACAATCGGGATGTCACTGACTGGATGAACAAGGCACTAATCTCCTGGGTATATTAACGTCATCAAGCAGGCAAACAAGAGGGAAAATGAATTGTGCCTGGATACTGATGGAAAACAACAGAATTCTATCCAGGTTGGTAGCGCTGCGTTAGCACGAGAGTTCAGATGACTTTCTCTCCTTTCTGTTTGAGTGACATTTATGACTGAAAGCCATATTACCACATAAACACTCTGTAATGAAGACTCTCAGAAAATATAAAAGCATTATGTACTGAAATAAAGATGTTTAAAGCAGTGACATCTCAATAAACCAATAAACACAAATAATACACACTATAAAACCAGAGTGTCTTTCTATGGTAAAGCTTGTCATATAAACTGTTATTGAAGAGTATATATAATGAAATGTAAGTTCACTAGCTGAAATTCAATGTACTTACATTAGTTAGAAGAATTACTTATTGTGTAACAGTGTCAGGAAGGACCTTGAATAATTTTAAAAAGATATCCTTTGCTTCTTGTGGTTCTGTAACTGTATAACTTCTGTCATTGTAGCTGAAAGAGAGTGTGTTTGGATACCTCATCCGAAATTTTATTCCCCTTTTTATCAGGTCTGCACAATATGGTGATAGCTTTTGTCTGTTCATTTTTATTTGTGGGGGTAAATCCTGTGAAAAAGTCAGCTTATGATTGTTCCATATGAGATGTTTTTTACTTTTGGCTGCTTCTAAAATACTTTGAGTGTCTTGGTAGTTTAGTAATCTTGTGTAAATAAATCGAGGTGAAGTAGATTCTTGTCTGGCACGCAGGGCTCTGTGCGCTCTTTCAACAATTAAGATATTAGTGGTTGTCTCACAATTAAGTAATGCCTTGAATATTTGTTTAGTCACTGAGATTAAGTTCTGATTATCATAAGATTCAGGTAGACCTCTAATTATTATATTATTTCTGCGAGACCTTGCCTCTAAATCCAGTAATTTGGCTTGTATTTCTGTAAAGAGAGTATCTTTGGAATTTAAATCACGTTCAATAGAGTCTGCTCTTATTTCCATATCCAGATTTTTATTTTCAAGTAAGTCCATTCTATCATTTATTTGTTTTAGAGTTTTACCAAAGTCAGTAAATTGTTCAGAGAAACTCTGAATAGCACTTTGAATGGGCTGTAATGCCATCTTCAAAGCTTCTAAATAAAAATTGGAGTCACTTTTATCTTTAGCACTTACTTTAATGTTCTCAGTAGGTTGCTTGGTGGTTCTTAATCTCTTAGAGCCAGTGTCTTTTTCTGGAGAAAGCATAGAGGAGAATTTGGCCTTGGTTGTCTGCGTCTCCATGGAGTCAGAGTTGCCAGCCATGCCCAGAATAGAGGTGTGAAAACAAGAATTCTGACACAGAGAGGAGCTTCTATAGTGCACGTGTCCAGAGACTGTTGAGGCCAAAAATACTCTGAAGTAAATTAATATAAAAGTTTCACTCTTTCAAAAAATGAATAATCCCAGAATGAAGAAGATGTATCAGGAATACTTTCTGTAGAAAAAACTGTGGAGAAATTTCACTTAAAAGTTGTTAAAAATTGCAGGTAATTACAAAGCTGTGAGGAGCTCAGTGAATAGGGAACAGTCTAGCAGGCAACCATCTTGGAATCCCCAAATATATGGAAGGTTTTTTGATTGTGGGGGAAAAGGTAACACAAGGTACAGAAAGGCTTGACTACATTTATAGAAAATTGTCATTGCCTGGTGGTGGCTACATTTATAGAAATTTGTCACTGCCTGGTGGTGCCCGTAGTAAGTGATAAAATGATAGGGCCTGTAAAAATCATTGATCTTTCTGAGTATTAAAATGGATGTGGTGGTGTGTTTGTTCCAACTAACACAAGACAAACTGGACCATATGACGTTGGCAATTAAGGGGTTTCTTCTCAGCCAGAAAAAGTCAGCACTCATGGACATGATGGAGCTTATGAATTTCTTCAGTTTTATATGTAGGGGTAGAACTTTCACAAGATAATCAAATAATTTGTTCAAAGGATGGCACCATAAACACCACAGAGTTTGGGTTTCTAGGTAGGTAAAATCAGATCATTTGTGGATCATTTTCTTCAGAGACATCAAAGAGTTGTCTTTTTGGCAGGATGAATAGCTTACAACAGATTCCTTACAGTTGTTCACAGATGCAGACAAACCAAGAACCTCCAAAACCTAATGCTATCAAACTACCACTCATAAAAAAGCACAAACATGTCAGTAAAACAATTCATTAAAATGTAAAATTCAGATTAAGCACTTTTCATTGTTTGGTCCACAAGGTCATGTGATTACATTGAGGGATGTTTAAATTGTGGTGTTTAGATAGTTTGATTAGATTCTGAAAAAGTCTGTGAATTAACCTGATGAAAGTGCTTAAGCTGAATTTTACGTTTTAATAAATGTTTTTTACTGGTCTGCTCATGCTTTTTTACGAGCTTAGGTGGTTTGATAGGATTAGTTGTTCACAGATACAGTCGGGGTATGGAATGGGAGCTTATTTCAACTCACGATAGTATCCTGTACCTGGACATCAACCTGGTCTACTAAGAGATAAAAGAACATCACTTTTTGGAACTCATGCTCATTTTGGTAGCTCTAGTTGTCTAGCAGGATGATTATGCAATAAGAAAGTTTTGTTCATGTCAGACAATCAAGTTGTGATTCAAGTTTTCATTAAAATATAGAGGTCCATTTGGTTTGACTCATTGTTGAGGTTATTGGTACTTTGTAGCTCACGTATCAGTTTCTCTTTTTCTGCTGAACACATCCCCAGGGCTTGCAACCTCCTTGCTGACAGTATTTTTCACTTGTAGGTCACCATGTTTCATCAGTTGAATCAAGATGCCAGGGAATTGCCCATCTGGATCACAGGTGACATATGGATGATTGGCAAGGAATACCAGAATTTCTTTGGAGAAATTCATGGACTTTTAATAATAAGTAACCATAATGGGTCAGAGATTTTTGGTCATTTAGAATTATTCCTCAGAAGAGAGAGAGTGACAGTGGTCTCTGCAACTGGTAGTGCATTACTTAACCTCTCATTCGTTAAAAGGTGAAGCTCCCAGAATGATCAAGGTGCATTTGGAGCCCTCAATATGTTTGCCAGAATTTCTGGGCTTCCAAATGTAACAAAGCATTAACTCATTGGCAGATTATTAAAAGGATGAGATCTCCTCAGAGGTTTAGTTGCCAACTCACGTCAGGCTGTTTGATAAAGCCCTCTTAAAATCTGTACTGGTGGGTATTTATACAGTGAATGATTTATGCTACCTGTGCTGTTTGGGCTGTGCTATTCACCTGTTTATATGTGGGTGCTTTCCCCATGGTCAAACTTTTTAGTTCCTTAAAATGGTGTCCTGTGATTATTGTTGATAATTCTGTTTTAGTGTAGTTAGCTCGATCCAAAATGGAGAAAGCAGGAGTGGGCCACCAGGTGAACCTGGATAGAATATTAACGCCATTGATCTGACCTCCACAGTGGATCATTGCTTTTTCTTTTTTCTTTTTCTGTCCAACCCTATTAGGTAAGAAAATGTAGTGTTTGTTTTTCCAGACAGGTTTCCATTGTTACAGAAAGGCTTAGTTTGCTGTCTACATAAAGCATTGTTCCCTGCCTACATAAAGCATTGTTCCCTGCCTACATAAAGCATTGTTCCCTGCCTACATAAAGCATTGTTCCCTGCCTACATAAAGCATTAGCCTATCAAGGTCTCTCAGGCTCTGGCTGCTCATCTCTTTCTTTTCATATGAGTCACATTTCAGATTTAGCTACAGAAGGCCAGTTTGCAGACACTATCAAAAGGAAAGGTAGATTGTCATCTAGAACATTCCTGACTTACATCAGATACATTTGTGTTGTAACGGGGGGGGTCTGCTTTCTTCCCTGATTGTGCTGTTTCTGTTTCAGGTGCACATCACATTTTCATACTGGGTCATTCATTTGTTTGCCAGGCAGCCAACAGAGCAAAGGTTCATCAAGGAGGACTACATTTAGGTTTGGATCCCTACACTTGGAACATTATTTGGAAATGTTATAGTGGAATAATTTGGGATCAGTTGTTACCAGCATTACAGCAACTTATGTGTGATTTAGGTCAGCCACACATTATAATAATTAATCTTGGTGGCAACAATATAGGCAAGGTGCTGAAGTCCGGAATACTGCCCACTATTCTAAGAAATGTAGCATTTAAATACCAGTATACTGACATTCTGGTAGTTTGGTCATCTGTGACACCCAGATTGTTTTGGACCAGGTTAGGCAATCCTGTTGCTCTTGAAAAAGCCCATAAGTTCTTGAGAAATAGGGTAGCTAGGGCTTCTTCATCTCTGGGGTTTGCACGTTTAGTACATTGGTATTTTATAGGCAAGAAGATGGTATCCACCTCTGTGACATTAGCTGGCATTTGTTTAACCTTAATCTCACCACCTTCCTGCAAAGTTTGTTTTTCCCCAAGCCAGGTTTATTAGGTCATAACACATACTTTGTCTCAAGGAAATTGGGGCCCAAGTGTCTGCCACCCTCACACTGAGTGGCAGTGATTCCATCCACCATAATTTTCTGTTCTTTGGATAAATAAATGGTGACTTATGATGAGTCAAGTGTTGCAAAGACAGGAAATTTGGGGGGAGAGGCTGCCAGGTCAGTATCCTGGTGTGCGGTCCCTACATAGTTTTCCTTTCTTTTTATCCTTTTTATTCCAACCTGTACTTTCATGGGCCAGTCTAAGATACAGTAATGTGGAAGTAAACTTTCTAGAATGCTGCACTTGTACAGTGGCCAGGTTTGCTGGGGAAGACGGGGTGGGGGGTGGTGACAATGAGGCATGTCAGTTGGCTGAAATATGACAGCCCAAACTGTGAGCAGTCTGTCACACTACCTGGTCTTCGAGATTGTTCAGTTTAAATAGGCCTTACAGTAGCTGTTACGCTGGTTTATGGGTTGTTTATAGAATGCTGTTTTAATAACTGATAATTTAAATAATGAAAATAGTATGGTTTTTGGTTTTGGTTTGGTGTTTTGGTTTGTTTTGTTTGTTTTTTTGGCTTTTGACAAAGTATTCACATAGGCTTTGATATTTCCTTGTCTTTCATAGTAAAGGGAATCTAGATCAAAGGACAATTGCTTTTTATAGTACAAGTAGTCATGATGTCCTTTCTCACAGCTGGCTGTACATGAATGTATCTCTACGGATATATATCCTTTTATGTTGTACATGTAAAGTTTTGTAATATCCTGACTTTCCTGCAATACATTCAGCTAGCAAACTGTTATTTAACCCAACCCATTTAAATACTATGAATTTTTCTTTCTGTTTTATGGCATTCATCTAGAGTTGGAAGATATAGCTATACTCACAAGAATGTGTTACAAAAAACATCCTATGTTAGATTTGTACAAGCATTTGTTAACATTTATGCACTTTGACCTTTTTCCAATGAAAGAGAGTTTGATTTTCTCCATGCAACATTTTTTTCAGCGCTGCAAATAGTACATGTTTAATGCAGTCACCTCACACGTAGATTTTTACTCTTGAATGCATTTACATGACAGTTGGAAGCAGCCTGGCAGTGTGTGATGAAGTGGCAAGGATGAGAAATTTTATTTTCTAAGATTATATCTGAAAAATGAGATCCCTAGCCCTGCCTCCATTTACCACCTAATACTACTACTACAAGTACAAATCATGCCACAATTTCTTTAAAAAAAGGCTGAATTTCAAAATATGTTGTTTCCTATTCCTTACTGGCAGGTTGTCTTTCCTTTGGCAGGCTTTTTTCCAACAGAAGTCTGTAGTCGTATTTTCCCCATGGTTTATAGCTCACAAAACTTCTCTTTTTCCTTGCTATATCTGAACTTCCTGAGAGCAGAATCATGGCACTTGCTTGGTACAGAAGGTTTGCATATGCAGTTTGTGTCCCTGCGGCATTTCTTTCTTATAATAAATGTCTTATGAGTGGCCTGAGATCAAACTGGAATGGCAACTACTAAATTAATGCTGCAAGTTTTTAATACACATTTTTAAGTAGCAGGATTCCTCGGCTACATACACCACTTGCCAAACTCAAATTTTCTCCTCTGTGTATTTATGTAGCAGTCACCCCCATTTCTTCACTCTGATGCAAAAAAAAAAAGTATTTTTGGAACAAGAAAATGAGCAAAGATTATGTTCGCAATTCCCCAAAGTTTATTATTCTTAACAAACTTAATAGTATTTTCTACCATTTTAAGCTCAAGGGTATTGAGTTTTCCCAAATGTATTACTTCTTTTTCTGAATGTGAGGTACATGACAACAGAGTAGTTGTATAGGTAGCAACACAAGACAGGTTGTGTTTTCAGACATAACCAAGCCTTCTTCTCTTTTTAAAGTGTACTCAGCTCTTCTGAAGCATACAGGACCTTTTTACAAGCTATACATGCAAAATATATTAGATTTATATAGGACAGCAGTAGGATTTATTTATTTATTTATTTATCCTTTGTTGACAGGGTTAGTCCCACTAGACTAGTAGTTTTTTTTTTCTTCAGGAGAGACCCAAGGTGATATTTATGCATAGTGGCCTAATGGATAAGGCATTGTCCTTAAGCCAGAGATTGTGGGTTCAAGTCCCATCTCTGGTGATATAATCTTGCTAAAAGTATAGCTTTCTTTTCATGGGTGGATTTGGTAAATCCTATCACCGTCACCTCCTAGACACAAGATACAAGGTTTGATTTTGACCTTGGGTTACTGGCTAGACTTAAAATTATTCCCCTATCAGACTATTAGAAACAGTGACCTCACAAAATATTTGCTCCACCCCTGATTTATATTGTGTTTGCTGCTCCTCAGTGATCTATACTTGATAAATTATGTACGATAGCCACCAGAAAGATAGTTGAGCACCTTGGAAAGCTGTGTCATAGTATGTGGATGACATCACCATGACATGCAATTCCAACTCGAAACTTACTTACAATTGGATAAATGGAAGTAGGGTAAAGTGCAATGAAAAAAATCAATGTACTTGGATATCATATTTTGAGTGTTGTTGTTTCAACCACACAGATTTAGGATCTGTATCCATTAAAGTAGTGCTAACGATGAAAATACCTCCCTGTCAGAACTGTTTGACATAACAGAGTCCTGCAATTCCAAAAAATAAAATGAAACTGCCAAAAAAAAATACAACCTCAAAAGTTCCTGTAATACTTTTAAAGGTATTTGTACCCTGTACAACTGTGATACATTCTAACTCCAAGAAAACTCTGACTTACCACAGTCACAGGCTTATTATTTATGGCCCATTTTTGCACTTGCCCCACCATTTGGAGGATCACACTTATTGTCCTCTGAATTTCAATGCAAACACAGAAATCCTTCACAGTAAGAACTGACAGCGAGATGTTTTTCAAAAAGGCTGTAAAAATGTAAAAGCAACCACCACGAATCTGTCAGCAAGGCACAAATTGCAGCAAATCCCAAGTAAAGACCATTGGCAATCGTTTAAAAACAGCAAAAACGTTTATTCAATAACATGAAATGAGCGCTTTCGCATAGCCAAGCTATGCTTCTTCAGATATCAATTCAAAATAAAATCTGTAATGCTTATATACAACTTTTTGGCGGGCTCATTAGACATACAAATGCTATTAATCAATTATTAATTAGTAGTCATGGAGACAAAAAACAAAAAACAATCTAAAAAACAGTTTAAAAACAGTTTAAAAATGCATCACCTAAAACTGTTCATATGCATTATACACATAGCAATGCAATTATAGATCGGTGTCATCGTTCAAGTCAAACAGCAATAATGGTCTAGGAACAACTCCAAAAGATCCTAGAACCTCAGATTTTCATTTTAAATCAGTATTATGCTAACCTTCATTCTCGTCAAGCATATCAGCCATTGCAGTATTCAGCATAGCGAAACTAGGTGAAATAACTCGCTACTCACTAACGTGAATTTATCATTAATAAACGTAAAAAACGTTGAATATCCATGACCAAGCATGCAGCATAATAATGGAGCTTACTTTATATCAATAAAACATTTCCCGATCCAAAACCATGGGTATGTTTACAAGCCAGTTCTACTTTGTATGTAAAGCACATCCAAAAGCCTTCGTGGCTATACGGAGAATCACGTGCTTCTAAAAAATAGCTTGAAGAAGACAAAGCTTCTTCTGGGTCCTAATGCCTAAAGCATGCCTATCTTTACAAGCATTAAGCTATGATTTTATATTATCTATCGAAGTTGCTTGAAACTTAATCATATCAATAGACAAGGCATTAGTTCATATAGAATGCGTAACTAAATGCCTCCCTTCTATAAATATTAAAAGACCTTAACTAAATGCATCGCTAATAGAAAATAAGAAAAAATACATAGAGTATATATAAAGTATATACATATATGAAAAATATAAGCATAATGGCCTATGTGTAGAGTAGTAAATCCAAACTCTACATATTAGCAGCTAAACTGTAGAACCTCTCTGAATATCGAATATAGCACTTGCTCATATAAATATATTGAGTAACCTGTATTTACTTATTGAAAGTGTATCAAACCAACATAAGCTAAAAACCACACAGCAATGTACCTACTATGAGACATCAAGATGTGTGCATAAAACCTCAAACCTTCATGCTGCTCTATATTTGACTTATATTAAAAAGAAAGAATATATAGGAATCATCATATAAATAGTTTCCATATATAAAGAGTAAAGATACTAAGTCATGAAATTATAAGACCGCTGAGTAACCTACTCAGCGGTCTTATAATTTCATGACTTAGTATCTTTACTCTTTATATATGGAAACTATTTATATGATGATTCCTATATATTCTTTTTTTAATATAAGTCAAATATAGAGCAGCATGAAGGTTTGAGGTTTTATGCACACATCTTGATGTCTCATAATAGGTACATTGCTGTGTGGTTTTTAGCTTATGTTGGTTTGATACACTTTCAATAAGTAAATACAGGTTACTCAATATATTTATATGAGCAAGTGCTATATTCGATATTCAGAGAGGTTCTACAGTTTAGCTGCTAATATGTAGAGTTTGGATTTACTACTCCACACATAGGCCATTATGCTTATATTTTTCATTTATGTATATACTTTATATATACTCTATGTATTTTTCTTATTTTCTATTAGCGATGCATTTAGTTAAGGTCTTTAATATTTATAGAAGGGAGGCATTTAGTTACGCATTCTATATGAACTAATGCCTTGTCTATTGATATGATTAAGTTTCAAGCAACTTCGATAGATAATATAAAATCATAGCTTAATGCTTGTAAAGATAGGCATGCTTTAGGCATTAGGACCCAGAAGAAGCTTTGTCTTCTTCAAGCTATTTTTTAGAAGCACGTGATTCTCCGTATAGCCACGAAGGCTTTTGGATGTGCTTTACATATAAAGTAGAACTGGCTTGTAAACATACCCATGGTTTTGGATCGGGAAATGTTTTATTGATATAAAGTAAGCTCCATTATTATGCTGCATGCTTGGTCATGGATATTCAGCGTTTTACGTTATTAATGATAAATTCGCTAGTGAGTAGCGTGTTATTTCATCTAGTTTCGCTATGCTGAATACTGCAATGGTTGATATGCTTGATGAGAATGAAGGTTAGCATAATACAGATTTAAATGAAAATCTGAGGTTCTAGGATCCTTTGGAGTTGTTCCTAGACGATTATTGCTGTTTGACTTGAACGATGACAACGATTTATAATTGCATTGCTTTGTGTATAATTCATATGAACAGTTTTAGGTGATGTATTTTTAAACTGTTTTTAAACTGTTTTTCAGATTGTTTTTTGTTTTTTGTCTCCATGACTACTAATTAATAATTGATTAATAGCATTTGTATGTCTAATGAGCCCGCCAAAAAGTTGTATATAAGCATTACAGATTTTATTTTGAATTGATATCTGAAGAAGCATAGCTTGGCTATGCGAAAGCGCTCATTTCATGTTATTGAATAAACGTTTTTGCTGTTTTTAAACGATTGCCAATGGTCTTTACTTGGGATTTGCTGCAATTTGTGCCTTGCTGACAGATTCGTGGTGGTTGCTTTTACATTTTTACAGCCTTTTCTTCCTTTGTTTGGTGAGAGCACCTTCAGCTGTGAGTAGTATTCCTAGTACTGTTATGTTTTTCAAAAACATGAAGATTCTGCAGTCAAGATAGCACACTAAATACTTGAAATACAATATAGAATAAAATGACAGCCAACACCAGACATCAACTAACTATAGTATAATAAGGGCTGTTGTTAACATTGCTGCCAAGATTTCTGTCTTAAGTAATTTCAGAAAAAGGCCACATCAAACCAGAAGTGATATGTAATAACGTGTTGAGATCTGCTGGTGTGACACAATATACCCATCACCATGAAGCACTTAGAAGTGAAGACTGGCTCTTATTAAGTCTGATGAAGCGACCTGGAAGGTCGTGAAAGCGCTCACTTTGTCCTTGCAATAAAGAATGTTCCTTCGACTGTGGCAGTTCGACTTTTTATACATACTAAAGACTGGCTCCATCTTGGAAACAGAATAATGTACTTACAGCTACAATTTGCTTCTAGGTTGAAGCCATGCCAAGACCTGTCTTAAAAGCTGAAATGGCTTCAATCTTCATCATCCCTTCATCAAGGAACAGTTCCTAAAACCTCCACAAAAAGTGAGAGACAAATCTACAGTCAATATTTCCTAGATCTATGTAATAACATCTTTCTGGTGACTGTCGTGGACCTCATTAACAAGGACACAGGCAACCTCCAAACACTCAATCCCACACAGTTTGGTCTCACCAAGGGGAGGTCATGTCTGTTAAATTTAGTCGACTTCTTTGAGATAGTCACCAAAGCCATGGACGAGGGGAAGACAGTGCACACTGCCTACTTTGACCCGGCCAAAGCCTTCTATACTATTCCCCACTTGGCATAATAAGTAAACTCTCTCAAGTAGGCATCAAGCCATATGTTACCGGATAGGTAGCAAACTGGCACACTGATAGAACCCACCTCGTCAAAACAGGGGAAGCCACTTCAAGCAGTAACAGCATACCCCAGGGATTGGTCTTGGGGCCTCTGTTATTTGGAATATACTTTTCTGAGGTGCAGGCCAAAACCAGTGGGCTATGGCTGACCAAGTTTGCAGATGACTGCAAGCTGGGCACTGTCAGGAATTCCCCTAGTGAGGTGGACATCCTCCAAGAGGGTCTCTCCCAAAAAAATGACTGGTGCCAGAAAGATGGCCTCAAGCTGAATACCAAAAAATGCATCATCATCCCCTTTGGGGAGAGTGACGTCCCCACAAATTAACACATTAATAACAATGTCCTAAGCAATCAATCAGTCATGAGGGAGTTGGGCATCCAAGTTGATAGCAACCTGACCTTTGACCACCATGTTGCTTCCATTGTACAGAAAGCTTTCAACATGGCCCATCTCATAAGTAAGGGTATCTCATCCAGGGTCAAGGTGGTCATAACATCTCTATATTCCTACCTTATAAGGACCATTATTGAGTACAATGCTCCTTTCGGCCTGTACCTTGCAAAGCACATGCAGCTGCTAGAGAGACCACAGAGGTTCCTCACCAGGAGAATCCAGAGCCACAAACATCTATCTTACACAGGTAGGCTAAAAGCCCTGCCCCTCCACTCAGCTTCATACAGACTCATCAGAGGTGACCTCTGTCTGGCATGCAAAGCAATCTCAGATCCCGCCTTGATGGGACTGCTGCATATCCGGAAATCAAGCTCCACTTGAGTAACTAAACACGTGTGACCTCAACCTGGTCTGTGACATCAATAGGTTTTGTTGGTGGAACAGATCTGTTGCCCAGACAGTCCCCCTTCTGTCAATAGACTCCCTCTCCACATCAAGCAGAGTACCTCATTAGCCCTTTTTAAGCGCAACCTGGATAACTGGATAGGAAACAGAAAATATACCCCTAGGATTCCACCTGTGTCCCTGCTTGACAGGGACATCGGGTGCTGACTTGTCTAAACATGGGCTAAACTCTTAGCTAGGCTTATAAGGGCCTCAGGGCCAATAGCCTAGTAATTTCCTATGAGCCTACAACATCTCTTACCATAAGGAAGCATTCAACATACAAGACAGCCCTTCCACAGATATACATTTGTAACTCGACATCTAAACTGATATGCAGGATAACTTAGCAGAAATAAAACAACCCCATTATACAAGGATAAACTAACCAAATATGTTATCTTCTATCTCATCTCATTAAGCTGTCAGAATTTTCAGTCTAATAGCAGTTGGCATAGAGCCCCATGCCTAACTACCCTAAATGAACTAAATTCTACTTACTACCACAGCAAGTCTCTCAAGCCATTAATTGTAATAAAAAACAAATTTCCACAGATTTATGATTATTAGCATGCTTAATGTACTTTAATGTTCTGTTAAGGATTGGCTACCTATTAACTTACATAATGATAAATATATTTTCTACTTTGCTTGTGGTATTCTCACTTGGTCCATTGCTACTGCTGACTGTGGTTTTCCCTGTAAATATACTCTACCTAGTAGAGTCAAATGGACTATCAAAGCATAATAAATAAATAAATAAATAAACAAAGAAATATTTACCTTTAAAATATGACATGGTTGTAAATAAAGAAATGATTCTTTTGTGCTGGGACACAGGATCTGAATTGCATAGATATAGTCAGGCCTTATTAAGTTTAATTTGATTGGCTGACAGAAAGGAAATTACTACAAAATGGAAAGCAAGGTCTAAACCAACTGTATTTGAAGTGTTCAATATTGTAAAAGAAATAAAAGCTCTGGTAGATTTTATTTTGTTTGGTAAGCAGTCTAGTCTGTAATATCATCCTCGGAAGTCTGTAATTATTCTGAAAGGGGAATTAATGCATCAACAATCAGCCTACCTGTAAAAAAAAAAGAAGAAGGGGGGACCACATTATTAAACCTTGAAAATTTCTCTTACGTGGGAGGATACAGTTTCATAAAACTGATAGAAAGTGAACAAGGTACTCTGGATAAGTTATAAAATAAAGTATGAACATTCTGGGCAAGGGCGAAGGTAATAAATATGATCATTTTACCTCAGGATTTATATATATTGTGAGGTAATTATTGTACATCCAAGCAAGGAGTGACTTAAAAAGAAAAGATGTAAGGGATGTGCCAGAAATTTGTCAATTTGTCTTAAAGTGGAAAGAAACATGTTTTGGTGGTAACAGAATCACATTTCACTGGAGAAGCTATACAGCAATGGACAACAAGGATGCTTTATAATGGATAACATAGGAAGTTGTATATAAATGGGTGAAGTGGGAAAGAGCACAAAATGGTTGGCTGGCTCGAACAATGAAAACAATAGACAATGGAGAGTGAGGACTTTTAGGCCAAGGTTAGGGTAGCCTGGAAAAAAGATTTTCAGTAATAGCTCTCAGGAGAGAGACATTAATGTGCCATAGAGTATTTTTATTTATTTTATTTATTTATTTATTTATATTTGTTGACCGGGAGTGTCCGACTGGATGTAGGTCCATTTTCAGCAGAGGCCTGGGGAGAAAAGCTCCACAGTTAAAATAAACAGACAGTAGTTACATTGGATTACATAGCAATTAACAATTTACATAGCAATTACTTACAACATATTTACAGATGAAGAACATAATACATCAGTAGACAACTAGAATCTTTATCTGTGAAGTACATAACAGACATTAACAATACATAAGAAGTTCCTGCTGTATAATAAGTACTAGGCTTATGAGGATCTGAGCTTGCTATAATCAAGGTAGTTAGTGGAGTGGAAAAAAAGGTAGTGGTTGGATGGGGTGGGTGATATTAGAGTGGGAGTTGCAAGGGCATAGCCAGCATGTTTTTAGGTGCACTTTTAGTAAAGTTTTGAAGGGGGTGCATGATGGTATGGAGGTAATTGTGGGTGGGAGGGAGTTCCATAATTTGGCTATGGTGTAAGAGAATAGTGCTTCACCAGCAGAGTTATTGGCTTTAGTGATCTGCAAGTGATTTTTGTTGCTGGATCTTAGTGGTCTGGTAGTGCGATAGGGTTGGAGTAGATTCTGGAGGGATGGGACATTTAGTGGATGGTTTACTAGTTTGTGGGCGAGTGAGAGTTGATACCATTGAAGGAGGTGAGGGAGTTCAAGCCAGCCCAGTTCAGGAAGTGAGACAGTGGTGACTACGGTAGGATGCCCCTGTGGCGAATTTGGCGATTTTGCTGAAGCAGGTCTCTAGCTTGCTTAGATCGCATTGCCTTAGGTTGGTATATATTGGAGAGGCATAAAGTAGGGTGGAGATAAGGTGGGAATTTGCTACTGAAATCTTTGCTGCTTTGGTGAGAAGTTGCTTATTTCTCTATAACGCTCCTAGTTTTTTGTGGACTTTTTATGGTCATGGATATGTGAATGTCAAATTTTAGTTTATTGTCTATTTCCACTCCTAGCAATTTGGTGTGTTCAGTTGGGTATATAGTGGTGTTGTCTTTTGCTGTGATGTTAAAGTGAGATTTGTTTTGAGTATGTTTGGTGGGTTGGAAGATGAGTAGTTTAGTTTTGTTTGGGTTAAGTATTAATTGGGCATCAGATAACCAAGTTTCAACAGAGGAAAAGGCTTCCTGTGTGACTTTTTGCAGTTTGGGTAGGGACTGGGCTGAGCAGATGATGGTCGAGTCATCTGCGTATTGTATGAGTGTGCAATGTTTGGTGGCAGAGGCTAGATTATTGGTGAAAACAGAGAAGAGTAGGGGTCCAAGGATGGATCCTTGGGAAACCCCTATGGAGACAGATAGTTGGGGAGATATGTCATTCTGCCATACAACGGATTGTTGGCGGTCAGACAGGTAACTCTGAAACCAGTTGGTGACTGATTGTGAAAAGGATAGGTTATTGAGGACAGAGATAAGTTGTTTGTGTGGGACCATGTCAAATGCTTTAGACAGGTCTAGGAAAGTAGCAGAGGAGAGATAGCCATTGTTTTTATGCTGAAGGATAGTGCTGGTAAAGGAGAGTAAGGCAGTGGTGGTGCTATGGTTTGGTCGGAAACCATGCTGGGTATTGGAAAGGAGGTTGTTAGTAAGGAGGTAGTCTGAGACCTGAGAGTGTATGCATCTTTCTAGTATTTGGAGAGTGGAGAGAGAATAGCTATGGGACAGCAAGTGGTTAGCTCTGTTGAGGGTCTGCCTTTGTGGAGGGGAATTATATGTGATACTTTCCACAGTGTGGGAATGTAACTTTCTGACAGAGATCGGTTAATCAAGATGGATACTGGGTAGGCCAGAGCATCAGCTGCGATTTGTAGGTATTCACTTGGGAGGTTGTCTGCTGCTAATTTGGTGGGCTTAAGTTTAGTTAAGAGTTTTTTTTATGTTGGAGGTAGGTACAGGAGTAAAAGAGAAGGCAGTGGGGAGATTACTAGTTGAAGGTGTGGGTTGGAGGGGAGGGGGGGTTGTGTTGTTTAGCTAGTGATAGTATGGTTTGTGTGAAGTGTGTGTTGAATGAGGTAGCAATGTTTTCTGAGGAGTGAGGGATGTTAGGAGGAGGTGTACTGACTTTACCTGGGTGGAGGATGGCGTTTATGGAGGACCAGAATTGTTTGGAGCTGTGTTGGGAGGAGTCTAGGGCAGACTGGTAGTATTGGAATTTGTCCTGTTTTATTAGCGTTTTGATTCTATTGCATAGTTCTAGGAATTTCTGTCTAGTTGAGGGGGTTTTGGTTTTGCGCCAGTGCTCCCAGGCTTTATCCCTGTTTTTCATTTTTGACTTAGTGGTTTTCTGTAGCCATAGGGAGGGTTGTGCTTTGATTCTGGAAAGTCTTATGGGGGCATGGTAATTAAGGATGCTCAGGAAGGTAGTATTAAAAAATTCAACTGCGTCATCAAGACCGAGGTACTTTAGAGTATGCCAGTTACATTCTTTGAGGGATGAGATGAATGTGAGTGGGTTAAAGTTTAGTTTTTTACGTATTTGATGGTAGATGACAGGTTTAGCTTGGTATAGGTATTTTTTCAGTAGGAATGTTGGGAAGTGATCACTGAGGCTATCTGATAAGCAGCCTGTTATATAGGACTGGGGGCTTTTACTTACTAGTATCCAATCCAGGGTAGTGTGCTTGCTGGAGTTTTTATTTATCCTGGTTGGCGACTGGACTAGTTAGGTGAAGCTATGAAGGTTTACATGATGGGTTGGATGGTTGCAAGAACAGGATTGCCTGTCTATATTGAAATCACCTAAAATGATAGTTTCTTGGGGGAGATGGTGGGTAGACCAGCTGAGGAGGTTTTCTAGTGGAGGGATGTTTTGGCCAGGTGGGAAGTAGCATCCAATTATGTTGATGGTTTTGTTTTGGTTTATTTTGAGGTCGGTATATATTATTAAGAGTAAGTGGGAAAGTGGGAATGTAAGTGAAGCAAAGATCTGGTTTTCAGTGGGCAAAGACCAGATAAGTGGAAACCTCTCTCACAAATAGGTGTAGAAGGAACATTGGTTAGATTACCTAGCGTTATTAAGCAAGTTAAGGTCGACAGAAATATAGAAAAAAATGGAGGTCTGTTGAAAGAAGGTTTATGTATGAGACCATTAAAAACAAGATCATACTATTTCAGGAAGTAAGGTCTGCAAGTACTTGGGGAGAAAAGGTAAAAGAATAGCTTTAGGCACCTAAAAAAGGAAAATGGATTATGTATGAACCATGGTCAAGTGTAACCAGAAACTGGGCCAGCAGGTGGGCATTTGTTGCAAGAGTGTGACATAAGGTACTTGATATCCAAGAAGCTGAAGGAATGGAGACAGTAGGATGAAGAATCTAACTAGTGGAACAGGCAGGAGTGGGAAGTGGCACCTAATATGCAGTAGAGCTGTCCAAAAATGTATTGGTCATGGCACAGTTACACAAAAGTGGTTTTGAAGGTGTATGGTAAGAAATCATTCCAGTCTTGGGATCTTAATGAAGCTGACTTGGTAGAGGTGTCAGCATGGGTAAAAAGGAACAACAAATAGGACGTAGTGTGAAAAATGTGGTCGATTGTAAGAGGAAAAAGTGGAAAGTACCCTGCTGTTAGAAATACTTATGTGCAATTGTTTGGGAACTTGATGGGAAGGAAATGAGGTGCATGAATAGAGAGATATCACTAAAAGCAGAAGGTACAGATGTGGCACCGTGACAGATGGAAGATGGGGAAAGGCCCCAGAGAATGCTGAATGAGTTAGAAGATTTGTTGTAAAACAGGAAAGTGTAATCCTTGAAGGTAATAATGATTGTGTAAGGGAGGGTGACTAAAATCTGGGTATAAGGGAAAGTGTCTCATGATAGTGATGGAGAAGAATCTATCAGGTCCATGGAACTAGACCTTTTGGGGAAGGTTAGGATGTTATGATTTTTTTGAGATAGTAGAACAGAACTGCTGTTTAATGAGACTATAACCTAGATCCAGGTCTGTGACATAGATAGATGAAGCACTAACTAGGACTCTGATGACCTGAATTTGACTAATGGCTTTGGAGCCGGAAGATTAGGGCATGGGAGGGTAGGAATGAACAGCTTTATGTCAGCTCACCCATTTCGTAGGGGAGGGAAATGGTGATCCTGGTCAGCACAACATGAGAAAGTGGGTTATGTGGTCCAAGCTGATGACAATAGCACTCAAAGGTGGCTCCCTATTGAAATGACAGCACTCAAAATGACAAGTGCCAACAACCCAGACAAAAAGACTGAAAGCACAGGAGAAGAGCAAATTTCAAAAATCGCTCTTCTCTGTTCAATTTTTTTCTTTTCTTTTCTCCAAGGTAAGATGATCTCAGAGCTGGTATATATAAGTACCCCTCTATGTGAAGGGTAAGCCCCACACACACCCCGAACTTATAAACACCAACTCCAAGATCACCATACCTCAGAAAAAAAATGTTTGACATTCCCAAAAACAACAGAACTGAATAAACAAATGCAGAAAGCCTCGCCAAATGCTATATGGTCATGAGACGCCAAACAAAAATTATTCAAAGCTTGTTAGAAATATCATAAACTGTGAGCCAGAATTAAAAATAATCCAGTATTTAATAAAAATCGAATAGTTACAAGTTAAGCGCTTCACCCGTTCAAAACACGGGCTTCATCAGAACTAAAATTTTAAAATAACAGTACCATTTAAATAACTTTTTTGGTGCCAAAAAACGTTGGCTCCATTTAAAGACAAAAAACAACCATAAAAATGAAACCAAAAAACCATCAGTGCATATTATGTGATCGATGTTGACATTCCAAACTAAAAATATAAGAAGTCATCACAGAGCTGGTATATATAAGTACCCCTCCATGTGAAGGGTAAGCCCCACACACACCCCAAACTTATAAACACCAACTCCAAGATCACCATACCTCAAAAAAAAGGGAATATTCTGAGAAATTACATCTCAGACTTTGTACTTATAAGTCAGTTCTTTTGGCCAGTCTCTGTATTTCAGGAAGCTCTAGAGAGTCCCATCATTAAAAAATGGTTACCCTCATAGGCACAAGTGTGGGAGGAGACACGTGCCAGGATAGGGTATAGAATGCCCATGTAGTGATTCAGGTGCTCACATCAGCCACTGGGATGAAGGTTAGGACCGCGTGTATGATAAATTCTCAAGGTCTGATGGATGATGGTCAGCAGATAACAGGAGAGAAAAATGTCTCAAAAAGTTAGCCTACAACCTGGAAAAAGGAAAGCATGTAGTGTACATGAAAGAAAAGTGGAACTATAATAATGTTTGCATTTGCCTTAGTGGTTTTGTTCAATCCCTTTTCCCCTCTGACTTTAACCTTGGTGCGGCTTCCTGTGCAGTAGCAGTTAGCTTGTTGATTCACTGATGTGAGATTCTCCCTGTGTTGCTGTACTTGGTTTTATCACGGCTCATTATGATGCATTTACCTGGGCTAGGGCAAAGCTAACCTATATTTCCTGAATGGGAGCATATCCTTTTACCACCCTGTAGTCGATTTTTGGTTTAAGTAAGTGGTTTCACATCTCTTCTCTGATATGCAGACTGTTTTCTCCTTTGATGATGCTGAAGCAGCAGTTATAATTTACTACACAGGAAAGACCTGCTGATTCAGTTTGAATGGGTACCTATGGGCGTCTATACCATACTGACACTTTTGTATATTCCTGTACACTTAAAGAAAGACAAAAATCCTATGGGAAGTTATATTCAAGATCATATGTTAGAATGTTACAGTGAATGAACTCCAACTACCTCTGCTGTTTGGAATAAAAAAGCATAAATGTCTTCATATGATTTTTTGCTTGCACATGTTGTCCTGAAGGTACTTCTCATCATTAAGAGGATTTGATGGTGATCGATATTAATTGGTATAGAACCACATTCTTTACTAGGTTAAATTGCTGACAGATTCCATCCTTTTCACATCACACAGCATCTGATTTTACGACCTACACAATTAATTACTAAATAATGACTGTGATTAAAACTATTTCTCATCTGAGTGATGCTTTGTAACCTTTGAAAGAAAACACAACAAATGTACTTACAAGCTTACTGCTGCAAGCAACTCAATAAACCTTCAAGAGTAATCATCTCCTGACCTGAATCTGCTTTAAAACTCTCAGCTGGCATTTAAAATTTTCTGGAGGTCTCATAAAGGTCACATGGATCTATGAACACAACACTAATTTCTATGTCAAGAGTGTGAGAACACACAACACAGACATATTGATCGAGACTTTACCACAGTAATAACATATTCAGATGATTAAAGATGGCGTCAAAGTCCCACTATTGGGTTGTGACCCGATGTCAAACTGATAATAAAATAGGAGTTTGGAAGATAGTACATGAAGAGCTGACAGTCCACTGACAGGTCATGAGGGAGGAAAACAAACTAAAGCACCATGCATGCAGACTGCACAAAGTATTGAAGGATATTGTCAGAATGTAATAAAGGAGTTACTGTTTAAGAAAAAATGGTCAGGATTTATACCTCTGCATTAACCAACTGACACAGTAAAATAAGGAAGAAATATTGTGCATCTGTAGAACAAGTAATCATCATTAATGATTAATCTCTCCCTTCCTTTCTTAAAGATAATTTTTTACCGAATTTTTCATTCACAAATATCAGCACATTTCAAGACTAAGAAAATGCGACTGTTATTTCTCTGCCCCTCTGCAGCACCTTGCTAATGGGTGCTAACCCTGACCCTAACACTGCCCCTTCCCCAACCATAACCTTGTCCCTTATCAAAATAAAATCCTTCCTGTAACACTGATACTATACAATACGCACCTGGACATACAAACACACATAAACAACACTACATCTATCACCTTATCTAAACCCTTAAACTAAAATAAAACACACTCGCACACAAACATACAACACCTATCCTCAACCCTAACCCTAACTGACAAACACACACACGCTAACACTTTCACCCACTCCAACCCCACTCATCTGTCCTGACAAAACATACAACTGACATTTCTTCCTGTACCATCCACATTGGTTCAACTTGGTCATATGTATCATCGACATTAATCACCGCCCCTGCATGTCGAGCAAACGTACATTTGACAAAATGCAAGGGTACTATATATATATATATATATATATATATATATATATATATATATATATATATGTAAAATACACACGCGCACACACATATATATATATATATATATATATATATATATATATATATGTAATTTATAAATAAATATATTAATTTCATAACTAAAAAAAGGTCAAACAATGATGAGTCACTGACAGTGCTATAATAGAAATGCAGCCTGCGATGGTTTGTTATGAGGGAAAACAACTAACAAGTTGTAACTCATCCACTTATTATAAACAAGTTGTAACGTTATCCATTTTAAATCCAACAGCTAGTAGTGTAGCTGTTAAAAACGTTCATTGCATTGCTGTAAGGTTCAGTATTTCAATTATATAAAATAAGACTGCAGTTTTCTCCCTACTCCAGCAGATGTTTATCCAGAAAGGTACTTCAGGATAATTTCTGATTATCTCTCACAACTCCATCTTGTAACCAAAAACAGGCAAATTATCTTATTTAAATCACTCTTATTAGTCTATTGCAAGCCAAGAGTCTTGCAAATAGCTCAATATTGTGCACATTTGGCTTAGTTCTTATCTGTATGTGCTAAGAATAGCAGTGCATGTAGACTCTCTCTTTTTCTGTCCTTTTCAAACAATACATTAATCATCCAATATTCAGGGAAATACTAATTTAGAGAGATTGGTGCAGCATGCCTTGAAGCACCCATACATGAAACAAACAGTTGTGCAAAGATGGCCAAATGTAAGTACAGGCCAACCAAACCATTATAGAATGAAACTGGCAGTTTCACAACAGCTTAACTTACTTTTAAATTTAGGAGTCAGACCTGAAACTGAAAACAAAAAAAAATAATCTAAGGAACTTGATGGAACAAAAATAGAAAAATAAAAACTAATTTAAGCGGCTCATGCCTTGTGGGTTTGCTCACACCTTCAGTAATGTATTAGTAAATACTGGAAAATATTAATATACAACCAAACACCCTAATACTGGGTGATTTCAACTACCCTGCCATTAACTGGGAAAACTACTTGTGTACCAGCACCTTTGCCCAACGGTTCTTGGAATTCATAAATTCCAGTGCCCTGGATCAACTAATCCATAGTCCCACCAGGGGCTCCAATATCCTAGACCTGGTCATTACCAACATGGAAAATCGATGCTCCACACCTATGGTCACCCCCTCGTTGGTCAAGTCAGACCATAAGCTAATCACCCTTAACATCCACATCCCACCCCCAGCCCCCAGTAAGGAAACCTCCATAAAAAAACTTCTCCAAAGCCAACTTCATGCTACTCAAGTCAGAAGTTACAAACTTCATGACACCCATGCAGAAAGTTCAACTGCTGAGTCCTACACTAGGGCACTGTACGAGCACATCCGCTCATGCATGAATCGTGCCATCCCAAATAGAACCAAGATGCTCTCCTCCAAAAAAAGGAAGCCAATCTGGTGGTCCCCTGCCATAAACAAACTTTACAATAAAATGAAGAAACTGTTGCAGAAAAGAGGAAAATCCCAGGATGCAAAAAACTCCCTTACCAGCCTCAGTAAGAAGCTGCGATCCCTCATAAAATCCTCCAAAGCTAGTTATGAAAATAAAATTGCCAAAGATTCCAAAGACAACCACAAGGCATACTATAACTTTGTCAAGAATCTAAATGGCAATGCTCAGATCTGCTCTGAGCTACAACAGAATGGCATTAAATATACTGATCCCAAGGATATTGCCAATATCCTGGCAGATCGATTCAGTGCCAACTTCACCCCCCTCTCACCCCCTAAATGGCCCATCTCAATACCAGAAGATTGCCAAATTCCAGTAATAATGGCCACACAGGTAAAAAATGCACTCTCCAAAGCTAAGAATACAACATCCACGGGGACCAGATGACATCCCGGGCTGTGTCCTACATGAACTGCAAAATGAACTGGCACCTCACCTAAGTGTCATGTTTAATCATACCTTCACCTCAGGCTTCATGCCCACTGAGTGGCGCACAGCTACAGTTATCCCACTCCACAAGGGAGGATCCACCTTAGATCCCGGGAACTACCGCCCCATCAGTCTGATGAGCTTGATCTGCAAGGCCATGGAACGTATTATCATGGAACTTATAAACAAAAGACATTGGCAACCTTAAAACACTGTAGTCCACCCAGTTTGGGTTCATAAAGAGCCAATCTTGTCTCCTGAACCTGATTGACTTCTTTGAATCAGTTTCCAGAGCCATGGACGAGGGTAAGGCAGTCCACACAGCCTATCTGGACCTTGCCAAGGCTTTTGACACCATCCCCCACTCTGGAATCATAGATAAACTTATTAAGCTGGGCATTAATCCCTACATCACTCAATAGGTTGCCAACTGGCTTACTGACAGAACCCAGACTGTAAAAGTATCTGAAAAAAACAACCACAAAGTAATCCACAAATAAACTAAAACACACTTTATTCCTCTGACGTCTCGGCCTTAGCCTTCAAGGAGTAAAAGTAGCTGACTCCAAATCCAGCCCCAGACAAGTGACAAGTGGAGTACCTCAGGGTTCAGTCCTGGGAACTCTCTTGTTTGGCATCTACTTCTCTGAAGTACAGGCCAACACTAAGGGACTCTGGCTAACAAAGTTCGCAGATGACTGCAAAATGGGAGCCATTATTGAATCCCCAAATGATGTGGATACTCTTACAGAAACAGATGCTTGGTGCCAGAGCCATGGGCTCAAGCTCAATGTCAAGAAATGTATAGTTATCCCCTTTGGGAAAAAAACATGTACCAGTGAATTACCACATAGGTGGCAGTACACTAAACACCAAAAGTGTGATAAGAGACTTAGGAACACAGGTGGACAGTGGTCTCACCTTCAATAACATCACCACAACAGTCAGGAAATCCTTCTATGTGGCACACCTCATCACTAAGGGCTTTTCATCCAGAAAAAAAGGAGGTCATTGTCCCACTGTACTCATCCCTCATTAGACCTATTATAGACTACAATGCCCCATTTCATATGTACCTCTCAAGACATCTGCAACAACTGGAAAAGCCGCAGAAATACCTCACTAAAAGAATCACAGGCCTAAAGCAGATGCCCTATGCTGACCGCCTTAAAAACTCCAGCTATACTCTGTCGCATATCATCTACTCCAAGGCGATCTCTGCTTAACACACAAGGCCATGTCAAACCCAGTGCTGTTGGACATGCCACACTTAAAGAAATCCCAATCCCTCAGAGCCACATGCTCCAGGGATCTAAACCTTGTCATCACAATAAGCAAAACATGCTGGAGGGATAGGTTCCTGACCCAGAGACTCCCCAGACTCTGGAATAGACTGCCCATACATGTCAAGCAGAGTTCCTCTTTGGCCCTCTTCAAAAGGAACCTTAATGATTGGATGGGAGAAAGGAAATTCACCCCGGGAAATTACGTCAGTCGCCCTGCTAGACAGGGTCCAAGAAAGTAAATAGTGTGGGAAGAAATAGCCAGGGAATTGTTATGGCTAGGTTTGTATAGGCCCTAGGGCCGATAGTCTAGTACCAACCTATGAACCTAAGTAAGGCTCACCTATAAACGTACATGGGCTCAGGAAACAGACTTCTTCTCAAACAGTGGTTAAATCATTCTTATTCTAAAATTGTTCCCTGTTAGAAACATCTAAAGCATTTGAAGACACTCACATGACTTCTGCAGTGGTGCTTGCATTAAGTACAATCTCCTCTAAATTTTGTTACTAGACAGGTATGTGTTTCTAATCTCATAACAGTCAAATTTTATGAGTGTGATGGTGAGTCTGTCACATCACTCAAGTATTAATTCAATTGCTGTGCTCATTTGTCTTCCACTGTTGAGAAGCATTTACATGGTCAGGTCAATCCCACATCCACTTGGGGTTGGGGGCTGTTATAATGGTGTTTCCCTCACAGACACAAAGTACAGGGTTTGATTCTCATCTTTGGAAGAGAAATTGGCTAGGTTTAAAATGATGCACAAGGCAGCTAGCCTAGTACTTGCCTAATGACCTATGACCAGTAAGGTATATGAGCTTCTGAAGGAGAGAAACGCAGCTAACAGGGCTAAGGACAAAGCAGCCCTAAGTGTAGCAAGAGGTAATCTGAGGAGGGGTATAAAGGAGGCTAAGAGGGAGTATGGCAGAAAGGTACAGATCCACTTTGAAGACATGAAGGATGCAAGGAGAATATGGCAAGGCATACAGAAGACCACTGACTACAAAATCAGGTCAGCACAGTGTGAGGACAATGCTGAATTCCTGGACAGTTTGAACATCTTCTTTGGTAGATTTGAGGAAAGAAACAATAGTATAGCACTAAAGTTACCCACTGATGAGAAGGATGCAGTCCTCAGCCTCAGCAAACAGGAGGTAAGAAAAAAGCTAAGGAGAGTGAACCCAGTAAGGCTGCTGGCTCAAACAACATACTAGGCAAGGTGTTAAAAGGTTGTGCTGATTAACTATGCACAGTGCTCAAAGTAATATATAACACCTCTCTTGCCATGGCGAAAGTACCCTCATGCTACAAGGAATCTAATATCATCATCATCATCTCCCTCCAGCCCTAATGACTACAGACCAGTCGCTCTGACATCAACTATTATGAAATGTTTTGAGCGGCTGATCAAAACGCATTTTTAATCATGCCCACCCTTTGCAGTTTGTGTACAGGGCTAACTGATCCACAGCTGATGCCATATCAATAACACTACACATCTCCCTTGAGTATTTAGAGGGCAATGACAACTACGTGAGGATGCTCTTCATAGACTTCAGCTCTGCATTTAATACGGTGGTACCAATGCAGCTGAAAGAAAAACTTGCACATTTAGGAATCAGTAAACATCTCTGTTACTGAATCCTGGACTTCTTGATTGAGAGACCGCAGAGGGTGTGTTTGGGTAAGAACACATCAAAGTGCATCACAATTAATACCAGAGTTCCACAGGGGTGTGTTCTCAGTTCACTATTATTCACCATCCTGACCCACGACTGCTATACTAAGCATAAGTCCAACCATATCATCAAGTTTGCTGATGACACCACAGTCATGGGGCTCATCACAAACAAGTATGAAAGGGAGTACAGAGAGGAGGTGGCATCTCTGATCAGTTGGTGCGAGGGAACAACCTTGACCCTAATGTAAGCAATAACAAAGAGATTATCATTGACTTCAGGAAAAGGAGAACAAACCACCCAGAGCTCAGGATCAATGGTGAGAGTGTGGAGAAGGTTAAGAGTATGAAATTCCTGGACGTACACATATCAGAGGATTTCTCATGGTTGGGAAACACCAGCCAGCTGGTCAAGAAAGTGCACCATAGCCTCCATTTTTAAGAAGGCGGAAAAAAGCTAAGCTTCCTTCTCAAATTCTCTTCACCTTCTATAGAGGTGTAATGGAGAACATCCTCATCTGCAACTTCACAGTGTGATTTGGAAGCTGCACAGTTACAGAAAAGAAGGCTCTACAAAGAGTGGTGAGGGTTGCAGAGAAGGTAACAAGTTCCAGTCTTCCATAAATACAACATCTTTATTCTGCAAGAAACATCTGAAAGACTACCAAATAATACAGGACAACACACATCCTGTTTAAGCATCTGGCATCAGGCAGGAGATATCGCAGCATCTGCTGCAGGACTATAACATTCAATAACAATTTTTATCCTACAGTGATTAGACTTCTGAACTTGAGCACTAGTCCCAGGGGGTCTGGACACATTATAATAAGTCAATTTTTATTTATTTGTTAATATACATACTTAAATGTATTCCAAGTAAGTGCAAAATGTATTTATTATATCCATAGTCAGTATTATTTAACCCACACAAGTACAATATTAGACAAATAACTTATTCATTATTCAATCTGTAGTGTATTTTGTATTTCTTTAAATAGGGTACTTAATTTAACTCAGAGGAGGGTATTCTTTTCTTATATGAGCACTGGTAGATGTCTCTGCTCTTCTTTGCGTGTATTGGGCATAGTATTCTATTTGTTAGTCATGTTTATTCCTCTACTTGTATGTGTTGTTTCACTTTCCTTTGTAAACTCAAGAACTGAGCTGATGCACAAAATTTTGTTTAGGCTACACGTGTGTAGTTGTAATTGACAATAAAGTGTACTTTGACTTTGACTTTATTCTGCTGTAGATTTTTTTTTAAACCGGTTAGAGGGTTGCCTTTTTTTTAAGTCACAGAGAGGAAATTTGGCAGATGCTTTACAGAGTATCTGCCCTTCTTAAAGAAGTAGGATAAATTGCTTGAAAGAGTACTACTTATCAACTGTAACTGGGTGACTTCAGCTCACATGAGGTAATGATGGAGATACCTGAGGGGCATATGACCAGCAGGAGCAACTAATTGGATCTGAACATTAGTGATGAGTTGCTTTGCGATTTCTGAGCATGCAACAGATTGTATCAATCATCAAATGTGAATGATTCTGCTTCATTATGGGAAAACAATTCCACATGGACAGAGCTCAAATTGTAAATGAGTCCTTAAAGTTTTCCTGTTACACCAATGATGTCACTTAGTCATGGAATATTCACAGTTCTGCAAAGGTATATCACTCCATACTTGCTAGATGTAAACAACAAGGAGGTGGTGGGCACAATCCCCAACATGAACATATGTTTTTGTGCAAGATCATTGTTGTTCATCTTTTGGAACTGTGTAGTTTCAATGTATGCTATTCAGTGTTCTGTCATACAGGAAGGATAACCTTGGCCTTATAAAATAGAACCATCTAAGTACAAGTAAGATCTGAACTGTATCTAGTACCAAAGATCCCTGGGTCAAAGGTAAATCATCCACTTTGTCATCAGAATCAAAGACATATGTAAGGGACACAGAGATGAAGAGGGGGGAAGGTGTCAGTTACTAACCATTTAGCGATGTGCTGGATTTGCCAGGCATGGCACCAACCAGATAGACCTGACAAATATAAATGGACAATGGCCTTCTGTATATAATATCTGCTGTAGTCTTCAGTATGTGCTGAACTCAAATGTTACCGCCAAGAAGACTGAATATCTGTTCTACGTGATGCTTCATCTAGTGAACAATATGTTTGAATTCAATCATTGGGGCAGCAGTAATGCTTATGTTAAGCGGCTATGATGCCATAGCTGGTGACCTAAATGCCCCAGATGTCAACTCAAACTGAAAATAGTAGGGCAAAATGTTGCATGTAGCTTTTGTCAAGGATTGTACTACTGATTGAGACTGATTGTGTTTTACTGCCAGAACCTGGTGATTCTGACCATTTATCCCTTGTCTTCATAACTAGTGGGGGATGATTCAAAGAGAACATATAAAGTAGTCCAAAAAATGTATAAGTCAATTTCAGCATAATTGAGAAATATGTCAGGTAAGGTACAGCACATTTGATAATAGGTCTTGCCTATAGTGGACCTCAAAACTTGAAAAAGAAAAAAAAGAAGAAAACATATCTTTGACAGGCCAACAAAATAAGCCCAAGTGTTTATAATTAAATTAAATTTCAGAAGGTTAAGTTAATGTTCAGAACATCGTTAAGCATTACTAGAAATAAATATGATATTAAACTGGCTGAAAATACAGTAGCTAACAAACACGTTCTATTAAAACACCTTAGAAATTGCAGAAAGGATAGCCTATCAATTATAACAACAGAGTACCAAGTGGTTTTAATACTTGAACCCAAATTGATGGCTAATATAGTAGCAGATAAATTCTCACAACTAAAACCTAACTCTGGGTCTCATGAACTATCATGAACTATCAAACTATTTTCATAATAGAGTTATATCCCAAGATACACAGTCAATGCAGAAAATTATTGAATGTATTACTCCTACTGACAGGACAGGACCTGATGAACTTAATGTATTTTTTTCTATCAAAAATGTCACCCACCTGATACCCTGCCTACTGTGTTTGTTTCAGAACTCTCTTAATTCTGCTTTAGTTCCACCAGTATGGAAATAGAAGTTTGCGGTACTTACTTTTTAGGCGGTGGCATCTACTTCTACAAACAACTTCAGCCTGACTTGTATAGTGGGTAAATGCTGTGAACATATTATATGTGAATATATTTCTGACTCCATACATGCATGCATACATATTTTCCAGGACTTTATATATAGAAGGTTGTTGTTACTTAACATACTTGACTGTTTTTTATCAATAAGTCAATCTGGTCAAGGCTTTTGATTCAGTGCCACATGCAGGAATACTAACAACCAATTTGAATTGTGAAAATACTTTAAGAAAGGCATATCTTTTCCACCCAATTAAGCTGTCCCTGAATTTGAAACAGTGGTCTTTAAAGTTAATCCTCTCCCAAGGAAAGCATTTGAAATTTGTATGATCCCAAAAGGCCTCAAAAATATGATAGTATGACCAACTAGGTTGTCTGTTGTCCATGAGAAAATGTTTATTTGGCTTCAGAAAATGTTCAGAAGTTTAAAAATTGTTAATACCAGTGTTTCTAGACTGAAACACCATTCAAAAACACTGACTCCATACAATGTGGGTTAGATATATCACTTCCAATCTACAAATCCATTTATTCCTTAAATCCACTTAGATTTTTAGAAAGCCTTACAATATGCGGTAGTCTATTCCAAAGTTTTGGAATTAGTAAGGTTATGTGTTTGTTCCTTAAAGAATACGTATGCCTTTGTAGACAAACAATATCACTATTATGTTTACACATCGCTGTTCAATAAGGTTTTCAAAAATTCATCATGCAGGCATTTTATGCCAAAATTGCCTTCTCATAAAAGTAACTAGAATGAAATGTGTATAAATTAAATTTTTTACACCTGTTATAATAACTAAAATCCTTTCATGAAGGAATACATTTTGTAAATGTCCTTTGTACAAATTCTAATTTATGTAACTGGGAATTTGTTTGTTTGAAATGAGCTGAGCCACAGCTCTGACCAGAGATACCAGACGACTAGAGGCTTCTGAACTTCCCAAAAAACATGCATTGCTTGTTTTTTTTTTTTTTGCTTGATTATACTATTTGCTGCACTTTCTATTGTTTTCTGCTTATTTAATACTGCATTTTAATACTGTAAACTAAACTGCACTGTTTGTACTACATTTGTCTGCCTTACTGTGCCTGTTAAAACATATTTTATTGCTGTTTTCACAGCTGCAAAGCTTTATTTTGCTATTTTCACTGTTTGCAAAGCATCTATTCTCTTTGTTCTGTTTGACCACCAAGCAATGTTTTAAATAACTGATTTGGTTGCTGTTTAAAATATTCTTTATTGTCTCATTGCTGTTTTTCTGCTGTTTAAAACATTTTTAGTGTCTCGTTGTTTTTCTGCTGTTTACAACATTTTTTAGTGTTTCCCACGTAAGGTAGTGTAGCTAGTAGCTGTAGCATAGTCCAGATACAGGTTTGCTGCATCTGGGTCTGTTTGTAGTGGCTGTTGTATTTTGAGCACATTTTCCAAGCCATCTTTGATTGGAAGAGGCCTTTCTGCAACCTTGTGAGAGAAGTGTGCTGACTGGAACCTGTCTGGTGAAGGGTGGTTGGTCTAGAGATTGAAGTAAGCACCACCCTTATTGGTTCTTTTGATTTTTTTTAAAAAAGTTGTTTAAGTTTTTAGCTTCTGTTATTTAAGCCGTGGGTTTGAGCCAGTTTCTGCTTGTTTGCATGTCACACAGTACTGCTCACTGCCACACAACTGTGTGCCACAGTGAGGCAGAAAATTTCAACAATTTTTCCCTTAGCTACACCTGTGGTACATCAGTGTAGTCCTCATCTTTAGCACATCTCCAATCTAAGAAGTACTGATAGTGAGATGTGACTTATTAAACCACCAGCCGAAAACCCTGTCAGAAATACCCATTTACAGAGCACCTCCTAGATCAGTCCAGAAAGCACCCTTTTGTGATAAAAGCTCTTCAAACCTAGCATTATGGACAGATGGACTATCCTTGTTTCTCCTGCTAGCATTGTTGACTTGGGTCAACAACTGCCTCATGTACACTGACAACCCTCTACCAATAACTCACTCTAGTACAGAGTGTGAAAGATGCATCTACACCAAGAATCCTGAATCCCTGCTCTCTCACACTCAAAACAGTAACACTGAAGAGGATGACAACTCACCGACCACTACTCATGCACATAGTGCCACTACTCATACACATAGTGCACATCCAGCACATAAATCAAGATACACAGACATTCTCTCAAAAAACTTACCAAAACACCAGAGACCTCAAAAACAAAAGACTGTTACAATTAACACAGTACCCACAGCAACCAAGACACATACCAACCCCAGTGTCTCACCTCCCAAGTCTTTAAGGTATAACACTCAAAAATCACATTTTCTTTTCATTGGAGACTCCATTGTGAGACACACGGATGTCCCACTCACCAGGTTAGATAAGGAGAAAGTCAGAGTCAGCTGCCTGTCTGGTGCCAGGATTTATCAGATCATGCATGCACTCAGGTCTCTCAGCAACAAGTACCATTATGATTCTGTCATAGCTCATGTTGGAGTGAATGACCCGAGATCTACCTCACTGGACTACATGAAGAGGGTCATGATTGAGCTCGCCGAGTATATGTCCCCAGTAGGTATGTTCCTAGCCTTCAGCAACATATTACCCTCACCTAGAATGATGCCACAGTATAAACTAAAAATTATCAATTTCAATAACTGGCTTAGTTTTTGGTGTCATTCAAAGGAGATACAGTTTCTGTCAGGCTGGGATAAAATGGTCAACAAACCTCACTGCTTTGCCAGAGATGGTTCGCACCTGGCACCACTAGGCTTTCAGCTGCTAGCAAAGTTCTCAAAAACAAAACTGCCAATCTGAAAATTGCCAACCATAACAAAATAAGGGTTATGCTGCTAAACACTAGGAGCTTAAACTAAAAACTGCACACACTGGAAGCACTTCTATCACTGGAGGATCTAGATGTCTGTGCAGTCACCAACACCTAGGTCAAGTCCTCAGAGAGTATCCCAGCCTTGCAAGGCTACAATGTCTTCCACACCTTCAGATGACAAAATTAATGTGTCAGAACCAAAGGAGGTGGTATTTTTATCTATATTAGAGATAAATTCACCCTCCAACTAGTTAGACTTGACACAACTCCATGAAGTTACTCCAAGTTCAAATTACTGTGGGTAAGACCCCATTCAGGTCACAGCTAGTTTTAGGTCCCCATCCATGGATCATGATGTGCATGAGACCTACTTGACCAAACTGGAGTAAATTTACATATTGCCAAACACTCTGGTCATGGGGGATTTCACTTATCCCACTATCAACTGGGAAACCTACTCTAGCCTAACTCACTAGCACAAAATGTCATTGACTTTGTTAATTCATATGCCCTGGAACAAATTGTTCATATCCCAACAAGAGGAACAAGCATACTAGATCTGGTCCTCACTAACATGTCAAACAGATGTACTGCCACAAGTGTCGAACCCTCATTAGTTAAATCTGACTACAAATCAGTCACCTTCGAACTGGCACTAACACCAGAACTTATAAAGGGTGAACTCCGACTAAAAAATTTCACCAAAGCAAACTATACCCTCCTAGGGGAAGATATAAATGCATTCCAAGCCCATTTCCACCTAGAAGTGATCACTACACCAAAGCCTCCTTTAAAGCCCTGTACAATCACCTGTATAAGTGTAAAGACTCAGCTGTCCTAGAGAGAATCAAAGCCAGAGCCCCTAGTAAAAAAGCCACCATTTTGGACATCCAGCATCAATAAACTACAATAAACACAAAAAGTTGCTGTCTAAGAAAACTAAGGCCAAACCCCAACAATAGAAAAGCACCCTTCTGAGCCACAATAGGCAAATAAGACAACATGTCAAATCCTCTAAGGGTAACTTTAAGAAAAACTTAAGAATCACAGGCAAGGATAATCATAAGGCCTTTTACAGCTATGTACATAGCTTAAAAGGTAGGATCCAACCCTGTGTAAAACTAGTGACTAATGGTATCATACGCACTAATCCCAGAGAGATCACAAACTTATTAACGGACATATTTGGTGAGAATTTCACTCCCTTACCTCCTCCAAACTTATCACAAACCTTGACCCCAGCTCCGCCCCACCCTACATATCCAAAGAGCAGGTCATTAAAGCCTTGTCTACGGTAAAAAAACACAGCCTCTATGGGACCAGACCACATCACAGGCTGTCTTCTAAACAAACTAAAACATGAACTAGCATCACCATTAAGTAGCTTATTCAATCACAACCTAACCACTGGCTTTGTTCCTGAGAAAGGAAAACAGCAACAGTTATTCCCCTCCACAAAGTGACTTAGCAACAAACCCAGGGAATTAGAGACCCATAAGTCTTACCAGACTCATCTGTAAAACCATGGAATGTACCATCATGGACCTCCTAAACAAAGACAAAGGCAACCTCCAAACCCTGGATCTGACCCAGTTTGGCTTCATCAAGGGCAGATCCTACCAGTTAAACCGGGTGGATCTCTTTGAAAATGTGACTAGGGCCATTGATGAGGGTAAATCTGTGCACAGAGCATACGTCAACTTGGCAAAGACCATTGACACGATCCCACACTCAGGCATTACTGATAAATTTAGCAAACTGAATGTAAACCCCTTTGTTTTAATATAGGTTGCCAACTGGCTCCCAAACCAGTCATACACTATCCAAGTGGATGACTCCTCATCAACCAGCAGACCTGTCACCAGTGCAGTGCCACAAGGATCAGTGATGGGCCTACTACTGTTTGGCATATACTTCTCAGAAGTTCAGGGAAAAACTAAGGGGCTATGGCTAACCATGTTTGCAGAAAACTGCAAACTGGTGCAATTATTGAATCCCCAAATGATGTCAGTATACTTCAAGTGGGTCTTACGCAGACCAATGACTGGTGTCTTAATCACGGTCTCAAACTGAATGCAAAAAAATGCATCATCATTTCCTTTGGTAAAAACAATGTACCTTCACACTATCAAATTAACAACAATACCCTATATACCTACAAAGTGGTAAGCGATATGGAATCACAAGTAGACTGTGACCTTAACTTAGACCATCATGTGTCTACTGTAGTAAGGAAGGCTTTCTATGTAGCACACCTGATTAACAAAGACATCACCTTTAGAGCAAAAGCAGTTATAAACCCTCTATACTCATCACAAATCAGACCCATAATTGAGTATAATGCCCCTTTCACCAGGTACTGTACAAAGCACTTACAGCAATTGGAGAGACCTCAGGGGTTTCTAAGAAGATCAAGGGACTCCAGCACGTGCCTTACACAGTCTGACTAAAGTCCTTGTCACTATACTTAGTATCATATAGACTTCCTAGGGGAGACTACTTAGTATCATATAGACTTCCTAGGGGAGACTTATGCCTGGCTTACGGAGCAATCTATGACCCAAACCTAATGAATTTGCTGCACATATGTAAATCAAACGGGACTAGGGCTACTCATTCTAGGGACCTAAATGTTGCCTGTGACTTGAATAGGACATGCTGGAGGGACAGATTTGTCTCCCAGTGACTGATATATCTTTGGAATACGCTGCCAATTCATGTGAAGCACAGCACTTCTTTGACAATGTTCAAAAGGAACCTGGACAAGTGGATGGGGCACCATAAATTCTTACCAGGGATAGTGCCCACAACCCTCCTGGACATGGGCAGTCATTAATAAACACAATCCTGGATATTGACTAGAGTATCTATGGCATTACATTGGGATGAAATGGCTAGGCTTGAAATGACCCCCAGCTTGATAGCCTAGTAACCTCCTATGATCCTATAATAAATGTGTTATCATATTTCAAAATTGATCTCATAGAAATAGTATATAGCTAGACTATAGTCCTTTCTTCTCTCAGTTGAATAGACTTTAGCATAAGACCTGTATGTCTTGATGCTCTGCATCTGATAGTGCTGACATGTTTTTAAAATGAGAATCAATTAGTAATACCGAGAGCTTTGTACCCAAATCCTTCTACTAGAATTATTCCATCTAATATCAAATTGCCTAGGTGTCTGCTTACCAAAGTACTTCTCCTAATATTTATTTGGACTAAAATGAAGACCATAGTTATAGTCCAAACAGAAAGGCATTTCAAATAACCTTTAACAGTACTTCTCTCATTGTTTGTCCATAAACAAACCCTGCTTTATAATCATATATAGCGCAGTGGTGCAGCAGTAGCATTGTCGCCTGACAGCAAGAGTTTCACCAATTCAATTCTCGGCTGGAGTGCCTTCTGTGCGGAGTCTGCATGTCCTCCCTGTGTTTGTGTGGGTTTCCTCCGGGTGCTCCAGTTTCCTCCCACGTTACAAAGACATGCATATGGAGCATTTCTCCCTGGGCCTCTGCTGAAAATTGGCTTTGTTCCAAGTCAGACTTTCCCGGTAAACAAATGTTATGTAAATAAATATATATATACTTGAAGATCCAACAGGAATGATATAAATGAGTCATACGGAAGACCAAGATGAAAAGAAGGGGTCCCAGAACAGAACCTTGAGGGACCCCCATGTATAACGGGTCTATGTTAAATGTTCGAACATCCAAAATGTTGAACATTACATGGTCGAGACCAAATGTTTGGATTTTGGATTTGGATTTGGATGTTTGAACATAGCAAAAAAAAAGAAAAAAAAAGAAAACACAGAAAAAAACACTTTATCAGTGTAGGCAGGGGGGCAAGCCATACCAATACCAACTCCGAGTCCGCACTTCAGTGCAGAAAAGGGAAATTCTCCCTATCTGCACCATATGGTGTCATTGAAAGTCTATCTTCGAGCACTCAAAATTTCAAACGTTTGGACCATGTAACGTTCGAAATTTTGAGCATTCGAAGATTTGACAGGTACCCTGTATAACTGGCAAATAATCAGAGCAGACATTGTGTGTAGTCTCACATGGAAGCCCACCAATAAGCCAGTTAATAATCCAGTCAATCAAATATGGATTGAATTTATACTTCAATAGGGTCTATATTTTCAGTAGTGTGACGGAATGTAAGATCCCAAAGAATAACATTATCTGTAAGATCTATGTCCATAGCAAGAGGAATTTGGTAATATAATTCTACAAGGTTGGTGAAAGCAGATGTTCCTGCAGTGAAATTTTGTTGTCTTTAGTAAATTTAGAGCTATGTAAATGATCCAAAACTAAATGAATGAAACACCTTTTAAAGCATTTGCACAATAAAGCTGCCAAATGTATTGCTCTATGATAATTTATGTTGTACTTATTACTTTATTTAAATATTGGTATTATGGATGATTCTGTGAAATTTCCATTTTGTAATAGTCTATTAAAGATTTTCTATAAAGCAGGGAACAAGTCCTTTTCAATACCTAAAATAAATATCCCTGAAATGCTCTCAGGACCTGTTGCTGTTTTGTTTTTGTTTTTTTTGCCACTTTTTTAAGTTGTTTTAGGACTTCAGAAATGGTTGGATAGTCAACATAATTAGTTACAACTTTTTTGAGAGTAATTCTAATAGAACCTATAGATAAACCAATACAACATGCAAAGCATTGATTAAACTCATTGGCAACAGGTTCTGGATCTGCAATAATATTATTATTGTCTATTATTGGAATAACATAACTAATATAGAATTTATGTATTTATAATATATTTTTTATTTTGTTAATCATTTGCTAATCTTTGCCTCACAGCAAAAGGTTCTCCAGTTCGATCCTCGGCTGGGGTGCCTTCTGTGCGGAGTCTGCATGTCCTCCCAGTGGTTGCATGGGTTTCCTCCGTGTGCTCCGGTTTCCTCCCACATGCCAAAGACATGCTGTAGGTGGATTGGATACTCTAAATTGGCCCTAAGCATGAGTGCGTGTGTGTGTATGCCTTTTGTGGAAGGTTGGGTGCCGGGCTGCCAACTCAACACCATAAAACTCCACTGCCAATCATGAGCAGACAGATGATCTGCTGTGTCGACCCCTAAACTGGAAAAGCTGAAAGAAGAAGAATCATTTGCTAATCTTGATTTAAACTTGACTTTTGCATGCCTTACAGTTAACTTAATTTCTCTGCAAATTTTATCGACTGTATATTTGCTCCTTTGAATTATGGATTTTATAAACATCAGAAATATAGTTTTCAAATTGGAATATGCCAGATATTTATCGTACATGCCCTCTTTAAGCCAGGTACTCTGAAATAATGAATTTGAAATTTCATCTTAATCTAGCAGACTATAGTCAAATTTTTGTCAACTGATAAAAATACAGCTCTTTTTGTTGAAATCTTGAAGCATAATGAAATATCATCTGAGTTACTCAAAGGAGAACGGAAATCAATATTCTTCATTATATTCTCAGAGTTTGTAGAAATAATGTCCAACATTTTTATCTCTAGTTGTCTCTTTAATTATTTGTGGCATTCCATTAATTAATAGAATATCAAGAATATCCATTTCCCATTTTAAGAAAGATGAATAAGTATCCCAGTTAATTTTAGGATAGTTCAAATTTCTTAATAGAATAACCTGATTGTATGTTAGAAAAGTCACTAAATTAAGTAAATAATCATGGTCTGTATTTGAATTTGTAGATGGGTTTCTATCAGTTAAAATGATTCTTAGATTTCCTCCAACAAACATTCTTTTGAGATCTATGATTAATGTCTCAAAACAGTTGTTAACAGAAATTAATTTAGACGTTAAAGAGTCATGTGCCAGTACTAGTACCCTAGCCACTGTTCTTGTTTTGCCTTATGTACTCATACTTTGTTAAATCAGGAAAGTACGAATTAGTTGCAACCTAAACTTCAGTAACTGCAACTATACGTACATTCTTCAGTGGAATAATCCAATTTAACTTCCAAAATATATTCCCAAGACTTCAATCATTACAAAAGCATATTTTCATATTATTATTACGTTTTCCATTTCTATTGATCAACTACCTTGTACACAATATCCTCCTAAAAAATAATATCTACTTTAATTTTCCAGCACACAAGTTCAGCACCATAATAGTTGAGATGGAATCCTTTGATCTTCACAAAATTCTTCCCAATGTAATCAGTTGAATTAATTAAGCAATATGGAGTAGATGAATCCAATAATTGAACAGAAATGATTTTATATATATATATTAATGGCTGTAGGTGCTACACAAGAAGGACAGGGGAAAACAATGAGTGGTCCAAGGGATCAGGGCCAGCAACAGCAGAGTCATCCATCATTAGCTAAGGCAAAACTGGAGCTGGCCTGATATCCAGAGACTGCCAGATAACTTTCTTAATCTTGCAGACGGGGTAATGAAGAATCAAGGAGACCAGCAACTGTTCCATAGGTCTTGCCACAAACAAAGTCTTAAAGTTGGGTAGCAGAGCCTGTAAGTGTTGTTAACCTAGTGACAGACTAAAAGGAGTTTTTTTAAGGCAAAAAACACACTAACATTTTTCAGACGTACCGAGTCCAGCCCCTAACATGTAAATAGTATAAAAAGCACAGTTTATAAAAAAGACTTTCACAAAACATTACCACAAGCAATCACTGCAGTAAATCACCCTCAGACAGAATGACAAACAGCCCAAATAATAATAATTTCAAAGAAAAAAACACTAGTTTTCTTCAAAAATACAATAGTAGAGAGATTTCCTCATCAGGGGACCTACCTGCTCAGCTCTAAATAATTGTTAGGTGACCAGAGGTTCCACTAACCCTCAAAAGGAGAGCACTTTGGTGGCAAGAAAGCTCTGAAGCTTTTGGTGCTCTACCTTTTGTATGGGACTGCTTGGGTTTGTGGCAATTACAACATTTAGAAGGTGCTCTTAAACTATGAAAAGATGGCTTGGTTGGTTATAGTTCTGGCAGGCTATAAACCAAATTGCTTAGGCTACTGCAGTGATGATCTAGTGGTGAACATCAGCACATGCACTGCGTCCTGCTTGACCTTAGGAATGCAGTTCTACGTTTCTACATTTCAAGCTTCTAGCATATATAAAATATGTACATTTAAATATGAAATAACTAATTTATCTTGTATGGTTATAGACAATGTTGTGTAACGGTTATAGTTGTGTTACTTAAAACATTATTTGCTGTCTTAGGCAATTGTATAAGACAAACTATGCCACTGTAACCCTTTAAGCATTTGTAATACAAATTGAACCATTTTGTGGTATTCTGTTGTACATTGATTCAGTACATACTTTGTTTGAGACACAAAATGCTCTCAGACATTCATTCCTCTTTATACTAACAGCCAAGATTACACTAACAGCCTCACCACACAAAGCATAATGAGAAGCAGCATTGATGAAACAATTCTAATAGGAAATGTTTAGGACCGATTTTTCTGTTCTTTTAATACATTTTGGCAGCCTGCCCAGAACTTATTTGTGTTCTGCACCTTCTGTTGCTATGGAGAGAAATATTCTGTATTAAACCTTAAAATTAAGGTAGATATTAGCAGATTGCCATATGCAGCTTTGATCAGCATTTAAAATGTATTTTATGTTGTAGAACTTCCAAGCAGAGTAATATAGCAATGATAAATAACATAATGTTTAAATTACAAGATAAAATAACTAATATGATGTATTTTCATATAGCAAAATGTTTAATATGCATTATACTGTGGCTTAAAATGGGTTATTAAAACTGTGTGGAAGCACTTCTGATATTCACAAAGGATGCATCATTTTTTCAACAAGCTGCACTGACCTTGAATGAGGTAGAGTGCATCGCAAAATCTGAAAGTGTCCATAAGCAAATTTTATGCAGACATTAGGACATCCAGACAGAATATGTGCAAAATAAAATTTGCTCACAGCAGAGTCATGAATATACTAGGAACATGCCATTCACAAATTAGGAAATTAACTTTCTGTTCAGCTTTCATATAAGCAGAAATAGCTACCGCTGTTGACAAGCAGTTCTTGCTGTCCTTATTGTATTTCATATTAATTTAGACCATGTACATTTAAAAAATAATAAAACCTCAAATACGACAACATCAGGGTTATTAATTTCCACACCTTTCAACGGCTGTCATTTATGCATTGCACTATGATTTTTTTGCCTCAGACCTTGTCTTCCTCCTCCTAAATGTATTCACTTTTTTTTTCATGTTCTCATAAAGATCGACATATTCAAGGATGTATACATTACTAAATAACTGAAATAAGTCTATACAGAGTTCTTATCATTGACTATACGGAATCCAATTTCTGAAGACCTTCTATTCCAAAAAATAAGAACGTGCTCCACTTTTAGAGCCTCTGCTCTGATTTTTAATGTTCAGTGGCAGAGAGGTATACTAATTCCTCCTGGTAAACCCGAACTTCAAGGTAATCTAGCAGGAGACTGGAGGCACTGGTGTCAAAGCTCTGAAGTTTTTCATACCGAGACTGAATCATTTAAACAAAGGCAAAGGGTGCATGTGGCTACCAATTTACATATAGCTGTGGAGGGAGCTGTTAAAGCGAAGCCCCACCTATTTTCATTTATAAGCATGAAAATACAAGAAAAACTACACATTTTAAACAAAAATAGGTGAGGGCCTTCGCCCCCCACACCCCCCTAACTATATATAACTATATATATCAACTCCAGGGTTGCACAATATTGGGGAGGGGGGCAAATCCCTGTTAAATGCCTTGAATACTGGCTGTCGACCAAAAGAATGTTGATCAAATGGTCTGTCGATCTTATGAAGTAGACCCATATAGATATATATATATATATATATACAGAGAGAGAGAGAGAGAAAGATAGATAGATATATGCAGAGCAAGTGCTATAAGAAACAGATGAAAGTCGGCTGAAGAGATGGAAATGCGTAACATAAATAAATGCCTAAATGAATATGAAAAAGAGAGACGTGTATATAAAAATGCAAAGCAGGCCAAACAAGACATTAAAGTGACAAGTCATAGTCACAACTACAGATATAGTGCAGTTCCCAAAAAACGTAACAAGCTTTTGCTACAGTTAATCAACACATACTGAGCTCTTCAGTGCTTCATATGGGACCACATATCAGCAGTCAGATCTGAAACCAAGATACCCTTGCAGTTTTACAAAAGGATGCTGGTTCTTCATTCCTCCATGACTGGCACTAGCTATATCATGACCCTAGGCAGCTACCCCTTCACCTCACTCTAGTTATGGTTATGATCATAGTAGTCAGGCATGCCATGATGAAACAGTTATCCAAAAGGAGTAAGACTACAACCAAAGTGCAACCTGTTAGTGTGAGGTGTGAAGTAAGACTACAACCAAAGTGTACACTGTTAGTGTGAGGCGTGAAGTAAGACTACAACCAAAGTGCACCCTGTTAGTGTGAGGTGTGAAGTAAGACTACAACCAAAGTGCAGCCTGTTAGTGTGAGGTGTGAAGTAAGACTATAACCAAAGTGCACCCTGTTAGTGTGAGGTGTGAAGTAAGACTACAACCAAAGTGCACCCTGTTAGTGTGAGGTGTGAAGTAAGACTACAACCAAAGTGCAACCTGTTAGTGTGAGGTGTGAAGTAAGACTACAACCAAAGTCCAGCCTGTTAGTGTGAGGTGTGAAGTAAGACTACAACCAAAGTGTACACTGTTAGTGTGAGGCATGAAGTAAGACTACAACCAAAGTGCACCCTGTTAGTGTGAGGTGTGAAGTAAGACTACAACCAAAGTGCAGCCTGTTAGTGTGAGGTGTGAAGTAAGACTATAACCAAAGTGCACCCTGTTAGTGTGAGGTGTGAAGTAAGACTACAACCAAAGTGCAACCTGTTAGTGTGAGGTGTGAAGTAAGACTACAACCAAAGTGCAGCCTGTTAGTGTGAGGTGTGAAGTAAGACTACAACCAAAGTGTACACTGTTAGTGTAAGGCGTGAAGTAAGACTACAACCAAAGTGCACCCTGTTAGTGTGAGGTGTGAAGTAAGACTACAACCAAAGTGCAACCTGTTAGTGTGAGGTGTAAAGTAAGACTACAACCAAAGTGCAACCTGTTAGTGTGAGGTGTGAAGTAAGACTACAACCAAAGTCCAGCCTGTTAGTGTGAGGTGTGAAGTAAGACTACAACCAAAGTGTACACTGTTAGTGTGAGGCGTGAAGTAAGACTACAACCAAAGTGCAACTTGTTAGTGTGAGGTGTGAAGTAAGACTACAACCAAAGTCCAGCCTGTTAGTGTGAGGTGTGAAGTAAGACTACAACCAAAGTGTACACTGTTAGTGTGAGGCGTGAAGTAAGACTACAACCAAAGTGCACCCTGTTAGTGTGAGGTGTGAAGTAAGACTACAACCAAAGTGCAACCTGTTAGTGTGAGGTGTGAAGTAAGACTACAACCAAAGTGCACCCCTGTTAGTGTGAGGTGTGAAGTAAGACTACAACCAAAGTGCAACCTGTTAGTGTGAGGTGTGAAGTAAGACTACAACCAAAGTGCACCCTGTTAGTGTGAGGTGTGAAGTAAGACTACAACCAAAGTGCAACCTGTTAGTGTGAGGTGTGAAGTAAGACTACAACCAAAGTCCAGCCTGTTAGTGTGAGGTGTGAAGTAAGACTACAACCAAAGTGCACCCTGTTAGTGTGAGGTGTGAAGTAAGACTACAACCAAAGTGCACCCTGTTATTGTGAGGTGTGAAGTAAGACTACAACTAAAGTGCACCCTGTTAGTGTGAGGTGTGAAGTAAGACTACAACCAAAGTGCACCCTGTTAGTGTGAGGTGTGAAGTAAGACTACAACCAAAGTTCAGCCTGTTAGTGTGAGGTGTGAAGTAAGACTACAACCAAAGTGCAGCCTGTTAGTGTGAGGTGTGAAGTAAGACTGTAACCAAAGTGCACCCTGTTAGTGTGAGGTGTGAAGTAAGACTACATCCAAAGTGTACCCTGTTAGTGTGAGGTGTGAAGTAAGACTACAACCAAAGTGCAGTCTGTTAGTGTGAGGTGTGAAGTAAGACTGCAACCAAAGTGCACCCTGTTAGTTTGAGGTGTGAAGTAAGACTACAACCAAAGTGCACCTTGTTAGTGTGAGGTTTGAAGTAAGACTACAACCAAAGTGCAGCCTGTTAGTGTGAGGTGTGAAGTAAGACTACAACCAAAGTGCACCCGGTTAGTGTGAGGTGTGAAGTAAGACTACAATCAAAGTGCAGCCTGTTAGTGTGAGGTGTGAAGAACCAATGACTGGACAACTTGCAACAGTACATGCAGAAATTGCAGAAATTACTATTTTGATAAAATGTGCAAATGTCTGTGAAAATGTGTCTTCAGCAAATGTAAACTTTTGTGCAGGTGATGATTTTTCTGCAATAAGTTCTTGTAAATACAGTATAAGTTCTGAATCTCAAAATAAGTTGATTGTTGATAAACTTTGATATGAGTACAGTAAATAAAAAATTATCATCAAAGGCAGGAGATATGTAAATGCAATGTAGAAGATGAAGCCATTAGTCAAAAAAGCTGTTGACTAATGGCAAGAGAATTATGCATCAATTGGACAGTGGAACAAAATGTAGTGTTTTACAGTTCTTTCAAGTCTTTGGGAGTGAGGAGAAACCTGAACAAATCCACTTTTACCTTCTTGTTGTATTGGACTGTGAATTCAAACCTAAGGGACAAATGGGACTTGAGTATATATACAAAAACAAATATAAAGTGCGGTTTCAGGAAGCAGCTTTGCAGTCGACTAATATCCTGACCACAGCAGCACATAAAGAGTTGGGACAGTAAGCTGAAGTCATTATGGCCAAATAAAAGTATGTGTTTATAATATCAGTAAAATGTTTGAAACTGACATCAGAAGTATGTGAGTTGTGAAGATTATTTAATCTACAAGGACTTGAAGTGTGGAGTACATAGTAATAACAACTTACCTGCAAATACGTTGAAAGAAATCAATCTGAATTGTAGCAGTAAATCTGTGCAATGGCCAAAAATAATGCCAGAGCAAAACAAAGCCCAGAGAAAAAATACAATGGCTTGTGTTAAGGCATCATCAGAATCCTGAACTTATCCTTGTAGTACATGCCACAAGCCATATGTCAGTGGCCAAGAGGCATAGAATTGACCAGGAGCTCAAAAGTATAAGGGGACTGAGCCAACAGACTGCCATAACAATATGGTAACAGTAGTGAAATGTAAAATGAACACATGTACTAGCTCACAGGCATGGCCGGCCTTAGGCATAGGCCAACTAGGCGGCCGCCTAGGGTGCCGCTGTAGCAGGGGCGCTTTTCCAGTATTTATTTGGTGTAGGTAGACCAGGTTGGGGACACCTGGGTGGTGTGGGGGGGGCGCTGTGGAGCCCTTTTGCCTAGGACACCAGCTGACCTAAGGCTGCTGCTGCTCACAGGACGTGAAAATACATATTAAGAGGGTACACTACCTTAAGATTGTTGAGGAAGTTTTACAGATAATTCCAAGAACCAAAAATTGTACGGTGCCACATGAAGAAAGCTGAAAACTGTGCAGATGTAGTCCTCCAGGATATAACGATAAAGCCCCGACTGTGACTCAAATGACCAGTGTTCAGCTAATGGCACAGGTGTTGGAGTGACTGGAGGCTGACACTGACTCAACATTCCTGGGGGAATGGAAGCAGCCAAGACTGCCTTCAATAGCAGCCTTCAGAGCCTCTTGAGCTCCACCATGTGATCTGTATACCACTTAATCAGCAGATTGTACACGTATGGAAACATGCATGCACCTCTCAAAGGTGGCAGTAGTAGAGCTTGCAAGACTGGTATTGGGTGGTTGAGATAAGGGCACAGTCTCAGTCAGCAGTCTTGACACTGCATCAACATCCATGAGCTCCTCCCTGGTAGTGGGCATGGGCCAGGTAGAGCCCTGGGGATGCTAAAGCAAGAATAGCAATTGATATTTATCTGCAAATATGTTTAACACCTACCCTGGATGATATCAGTTCCTTTGGGTGTTCCTTGGGATTCCATCACTCTCTAAGGTCTTTTAAAGGGCCACTACAAATACTGTTGAAGACCTGGGTAGTACAAATTATAGATAACATACTGGTAGGGGTAAAACAAAGTTAAAATGCTACTTCAGAAGGCAATGTGTTTGGAGAGGCTGCAACTGAATAATGTGATGCTAAATCCAGAGAATTGCCATGTTTGTATGAACTCTATAAAGTTCCTGGGACGTATGATTACAGACCATAACATAGCTTAAACCTGGATAAGTCAAGGCTGTGGTATAGATGAAACATTCCCAAGCTCAAGGCTGCCTTGCAAAGTCCTATGGAATGTTTCAATATCTTGCAAACATCGTACCTAAGTTATCCAAAGTGTCAATTCTGTTGTGAAAATTCATTGAAAAAATATAGGATGGTTTTATGGAAAGCAGCTTCAAAATTTTAAAGAGTTTGGTTACTGAAGCTCCTACTCTAAGATAATAAGGTGTCAAAAATTCAGTAGACCTGTAAGTAGATATCAGTCAGTCCGGATCAAGTAAAATATTATTAGTTAGCCTGGGCCAGTGGCATATGGAGATAAACCTCAATCTACGACAAAGGTGACTCAGGCTTGATTAGTGGCTCAGGTGCATGATGGGAGCAGGCAGGTTAGATGGTCATGGCTATCTTGGGGGGGGTGAATGCTCTCACATTCCTCAGTGCAGATACCTGATGGGGGATGGGTACCCACAAGATTATATTATAGTGTGGAAGCTCACTTCTCGTGCCTGAGGTGAACTTGGGCATGTGGCCGATATGACACAGATCCCACTGTGTGTGATCCCTGGGTACACTGGGTAAATATTATGTGAGCGAAGTGGTGAGTGAGTTAGCTACAGCATACTTACTGGCTCCAGTAAGATGCTGTTCCTTGTTCCTCAACCTCCTTACCTGCCTCAGACATGGGTTGGGATTAGCCTAGGAGAGGCTAAGGTAGATTAAGCAAATCCACTGGATGATGAGAAGACCTAGAAGCAGTTGATGCTCAGCTATATGAACCAAAAAACAGCCAAAAAAGTATTAAAAGAACAACTCTCTGCAGGACACATATCTAGAACACTGACAGACACCTAAACATGATATTCACAAATATAAATAGAGCTATTGGCTATGAAAAGTGCAATGAATACATCTATATATATATATATATATATATATATATATATATATATATATATATATATTTTTTTTTTCGGATCTAGGATTTTTGATCCGAATCCATTCCCACCGAACACACTTTAAAGAAAGCGCTTTCATCAAAAAAGTGCTTTCGCTAAAGTGTGTTCCACAAAAAAAAAAAAAAAAAAAAAAACACTAAATTAACGTTTTTGCAGGGGGCAAGCCCCCCTGCACTGCCATGTGGGGGGGCTGTGCCCCTGCAACCCCCCCTATTTAAATATCCTCCCTCTGAGATCGCACTACAGTGTGAAAAAGGGAATTTTCCCTTATCCACACCGTAGCATGACCTTTGCAACAGGCATACTTACGCAAAAGTGCTTCTTCAGTGAAAAGCACTTTCACATAAGTATGCTCGCCCGTAATGGATTCGGACTTTTTTCGATCAATAGTCCTAGATCCATATATATATATATATATATATATATATATATATATATACTCTGTTGCTATGGATCATCTATCAAAATCCAGTGTACCACGCACCACTGAGACTACAGAGAATGCAAATGAGTCTTCAGAAGTTTGCTATTATTGTGGTGGGCAAACCTGAAAAGCAGATGCATACTACTAATGCTATATGCTGAGCATACCTGAAGGAAAACAGTAAGCACTTGTTAAATAATGGGCTCCAAATAATGATGACAACTTAATATTGGTCAATGTCAGACAAAGAAAATAAAAAAATAATGAAAACAAAGTGAAACTGATAAGCTGTAACAGTTAAAAAATCTAACCTTAAAAAGAATGGCTTGATAAGAAAGGATAACTATATTCAGTGATATATCCATACTTTACCTTTTGTAATTAAGTTATGTAATACTGGCAGACTAACACCAGTGCTGTTAGCCAACAGGGTGCTGGCAGAAATTGGGCTACTGTTGGCTGAAGGAGGAGAAGGGGCGGAAGGCATGACCAAAGGCAGGAAGAGAGGAGAAAGGCTAGGACTGTGGTAGTGAGGGTCAGAACTTTGAATGTTGGCAGTATGACTGGTATAGGGAGAGAGCTAGCTGATATGATGGACAGAAGGAAGGTTGGTATATTGTGTGTGCAAGAGACCATATGGAAGGGGAGTAAGGCTAGGTGTGTCGGAGGTGGGTTCAAATTGTTTTATCATGGTGTGGATGGGAGGAGAAATGGCGTAGGAGTTATTCTGAAGGAACAGTATGCGAAGAGTGTTTTGGAGGTGAAAAGAGTGTCGGATAGAATGATGTTTATGAAGCTGGAAATTGATGGTGTAATGATGAATGTTGTTAGTGCATATGCTCCACAAGTTGGGTGTGCAATGGATAAGAAAGAAAAATTTTGGAGTGAATTGGATGAAGTGGTGATGACTGTACCCAAGGGTGAGAGAGTGATGATTGGAGCAGATTTCAATGGGCATGTTGGTGAAGGTAACAGAGGGGACAAGGAAGTGTTAGGTAGGTATGGTGTTAAACAAAGGAATGCAGAAGGTCAGATGATAGTGGATTTTGCGAAAAGGATGGACATGGCTGTGGTGAATACGTATTTTAACAAGAGGGAGGAGCATAGGATGACATACAAGAGTGGAGGAAGATGTACACAGGTGGATTATATCTTATGTAGGAGGGCCAGTTTGAAGGAGACTGGAGACTGTAAAGTGGTGACCAGAGAAAGTGTAATTAGGCAGCATAGGATGGTGGTTTGTAGGATGACGTTGGTGATCAAGAAGAGGAGGATGAGTGTGATGGCAGCACCAAGGATCAAATGGTGGAAATTGAAAAAGAGTAATTGTGAGGTGGAGTTCAGGGATGAGTTAAGACAAGCACTGGGTGGCAGTGAAGAGTTACCAAATAGCTGGGTAACTACAGCAGAGCTAGTAAGGGAGACAGCTAGAAACGTGCTTGGTATCACATCGGGACAGAGGAAGGATGACAAGGAGACATGGTGGTGGAATGAGAAAGTACAGAAGAGTATACAAGCAAAGAAGTTGGCAAAGAAGATGTGGGATTGTCAGAGAGATGAAGAAAGTAGACAGGATTATAAGGAGATGAGGTGCATGGCAAAGAGAGAGGTGGCGAAGGCTAAGGATAAGGCATATGAAGAGTTGTATGAAAGGTTGGACACTAAGGAGGGAGAAAAGGACCTGTACCAATTGGCTAGACAGAGGGACCAAGCTAGGAAAGATGTGCAGCAGTTAAAGGTGATAAAGGATAATGAGGGAAACGTACTCACAAGCGGGGAGAGTGTGTTGAGCAGATGGAAAGAGTACTTTGAGGGGTTGATGAATGAAGAGAATGAGAGAGAGAGAAGGTTGGATGATGTAGGGATAGTGAATCATGAATTACAATGGATTAGCAAGGAGGAAGTAAGGATAGCTATGAAGAGAATGAAGAATGGAAAGGCTGTTGGCCCAGATGACATACCTGTGGAAGCATGGAGGTGTTTAGGTGAAATGGCAGTGGAGTTTTTAACCATATTGTTTAATGAAATCTTAGAAAGTGAGTGGATGCCTGAGGAATGGAGAAAAAGTGTTTTGGTACCGAGTTTTAAGAATAAGGGTGATGTGCAGAGCTGTAGTAACTACAGAGGGATTAAATTGATCAGTCATAGCATGAAGTTATGGGAAAGAGTAGTGGAAGCTAGGTTAAGAAGGGACATGATGATTAGTGAACAGCAATATGGTTTCATGCCAGGAAAGAGCACTACAGATGCGATGTTTGCTCTGAGAGTGTTGATGGAGAAGTACAGAGAATGTCAAAAGGAGTTGCATTGTGTTTTTGTAGACTTAGAGAAAGCATATGACAGGGTGCCTATAGAGGAGTTGTGGTATTGTATGAGGAAGTCAGGAGTGTCAGAAAAGTATGTAAGAGTGGTACAGGATATGTACAAGGGTAGTGTGACAGCGGTGAGGTCTGCGGTGGGAGTGATGGATACATTTAAGATGGAGGTGGGGTTACATCAAGGATCAGCTCTGAGCCCTTTCTTATTTGCAATGGTGATGGACAGGTTGACAGACGAGATCAGACAGGAGTCCCCATGGACTATGATGTTTGCAGATGACATTGTGATCTGTAGTGAGAGTAGGGAACAGGTGGAGGAGACTCTGGAGAGATGGAGATATGCTCTAGAGAGAAGAAAAATGAAGGTCAGCAGAACTAAGACAGAACATATGTGTGTGAATGAGAGGGAGGATAGAAGAATGGTGAGAATGCAAGGAGTAGAGGTGGCGAAGGTGGATGAGTTTAAATACTTGGGGTCAATAGTTCAGAGTAACGGTGAGTGTGGAAGAGAGGTGAAGAAGACAGTACAGGCAGGATGGAGTGGGTGGAGAAGAGTGTCAGGAGTGATTTGTGACAGACGAGTACCTGTAAGAGTGAAAGGGAAGGTCTACAAGAGGGTAGTGAGACCAGCTATGTTATATGGGTTGGAGACAGTGGCACTGACAAAAAGGCAGGAGTTTGAGCTAGATGTGGCAGAGTTAAAGATGTTAAGATTTGCACTGGGTGACAACGGTGGACAGGATTAGGAATAAGTATATTAGAGGGTCAGCCCAGGTTGGAAGGTTTGGAGACAAAGCCAGAGAGGCAAGATTACATTGGTTTGGACATGTGCTGAGGAGGGATGCTGAGTATATTGGGAAAAAAGATGTTAAGGATGAAGCTACCAGGTAACAGGAAAAGAGGAAGGCCTAAGATAAGGTTTATGGATGTGGTGAGAGAGGACATGCAGGTGGTTGGTGTGACAGAGCAAGATGCAGAGGACAGGAAGAAATGGAAACAGGTGATCCGCTGTGGCGACTCCTAATGGGAACAGCCAAAAGAAGAAGATGATGAATACTGGCAGACTAATGTTTAAAGGTAACAGGATAGTTGTGGTCCCACTTTTAAGAAAACAAATGCTGACTAGGATATGGATACCACTGATAGCATAAGCATTCTAATGGTTTACCTTCAAAACGTTGACAGTCGCAGTATCGAAACCGCTTCTGCGAACTCTGAACTACTACTTCTCAAAACCTCGAACATCGATATTCTGAACCACAAAATCTCGCCCCCTTTTTGACCCATGTTAGCACTTGTTTGTAGGTGTGGCATGGATGGAAATGTCGAGAGTCAAGGTTTTGTCGACTTTCTGAAGTTTCATCAGGACGTGTTTTGCAGAAACGCTTTGGTGGTGTGCACATTCGACTATATGCAATCGACATTTTAAAGGTAAACCATTCCAACACCCTGACTTTTTACTCACATGAGAGTATGGAGATGATGTACAATGTGGCCATGCTAGTGGAAGTTTGTAAGAGTTTTGGTATTTTTAGTAAACTAACTACTAAAGTAACAAAGTCAAATATATTAAAATAACACAGCAACTCTAAGGGCTGCTATCAAGTTGTTGAAGATAATAAAATATGGGATATGGGGAAAATAAGTCAGACAGGTAGTGCAAGGAAAGTGGGGGGAAACAGAAGTGCTTATAGAAGCAGTTCCATATCAAAACAGAAGGAAAGCTTATCAAAATGTTTTTTTCTTGTTCTGACCCAATGAACAGTATTTCTGAGACGAATGTGTGTCAGAGGAAAATTGTGCAGTTTCCCTCTTCATTTATTGCTATGACCCAATCAACCATCTCTGGGAATAAAATAAAGAGTCTAAACATGTCGAGTGCAAGATTAATCTCCAGAAAATAAATTTTTGAACAATATCAGCAATAGCATCACATCTTTAATTATCAGAAAACAGTATTGTTCCAACAAATTCAGGCACTAACAGCTCACTTATAATGGATGATGATAATTCTAATATTCACAAGGGATTGTTATGTGGGGTGCAACACAGCACATATGTAAAAGATATAAATGCCCCCACTTAGGGAGAGAGCCCACCAGCTTGGGTGAATACACTGATGGAAAACATTGATTTTGTTTCTTCAGCAGTGGAAGATGTTTAAAAGTTTTACATTGATTTAAAATAAAATGAAAGCAATAGTTAAGCAGCAATCCTTATAGAATGCCACCTGTTTAGAGAAACAGCAGACACTTTCAACCAAAATATTTGATTTGAAACAGGATAACATAACCCTGAAAGAAAGTAATGAAAAATAATAGTGATTTCCTAAGTATTCAAGAAACACTGCTTTCTTTAGAAGCATGTCCCTGACAATGTAATCTGTGATTTATTGAAAACCCTGAATCTAGACAATTCCAACTGAATTTATCAGATAGTAGTTGGATTTCTCAAACTTTTGGCTGAAAAATACCAAGACCAAATTCTGAATAATGTTTCAGTAGTCCTGGTCCAAAAGCTGGGTCCAACAAAATCTGTGAAGGAAAGACTTGTAGCAACATTGCAACTGCTTTAAAATATAAATACAATTTTGGCAGCTGCTCAGAGATATAGAAATTTGAGTTTTCACCAATTCTTGGCTAATTTATTTCAGGATCTTCCACCAGAACTCGTTTCTAAAACAAGCATCCTAATATCATCAGACAAAGTTTATGGCAAAAAGGACCAAGTCCAAATTTACTTTTCTGGCAAAACTACAAATCAGCTTTAAGGACTTACTTTGCAATTGAACTCAGTACATAAAGATGAATTCCCCTTGACTACTGGTGTAATCGTGAAAATAAAATCAGAACTTTGTAATGTACTTAATAAACCTTTTTCTCCTTTCTTTTCTTTTCTTTCCTCAATATAGGGGTTTTCATCAACTATAAAATTCAGTAAATGTTGTAGAGCATCAAAAATATTTATTCATTATGAAAACTGTGTCAATAACTGTGAATGGTTATAACCATCCTACTAGAAAAAGTAATGTGAACAAATTTGTAAAAGAAGTATTTCCTGGTGATATTTGCTTATAAGAAATTCATCTTTCAGTTTATAAACATATTTTTCTCTCTAAAGTGAAAACTTTTGTATAAGTGTATATTAATTCTGATAACAATAAATCTGCAGGTGTTGCAGTTTTACTGGGTTCAACAGAATTTAATGTTTTAGATCATTATAAAGGGATACTTCTGTTAAATGTCACATATGGAAACATTAATCACCTTATGTAGTATGGAGAATTTTAGATGGGATTGAGGGAATCTTTAATTAATATGGAGTCTCAAAATATTCTCCTTGTTGATGATTTTAATGGCCATTTGCCAAACAGTAGACAACAAATACAGGGGAAAAAAGGAAGATGCAATAATTTTTCAATTTTTTTTACTGGCCAATTAATTATCCATCTCAACTGGGATTTATAAACTTGAGCTTACAGTAAAAAGCTAGCCATGTTACATTATTTATTTATTTGTGTTTATATCAGAATTAGTTCTTTATGTTGCTTTCTATATGAAAGTTTATCTACAGATTATTTCAGATCATTCTATAATACTTTTTGATATGAATGTTAAAGACTTTTTGTTATGTTTCAGGTATTGGGTTTACTTATAAAATAATGAAAGTTTTTAAGTATGAAATAGTTAAAGCAATTAAGGAATTTAGGAATTTTAATGAAGATTCAAGTATGGCATATATTATGCGATGAGCAACAAGTTAATATTTTGGTATTGTATTGCAACTATTAAAACGTGTAAAGGAAATATAAAAAACAGATGCAAATACTGGCTCAATTACAAGTTGTAGAAAGTCTTCTTCTCTCAGCTAGTTATACTATAAAAAATATAACTTTTTTGATGTTGAGGTCAGAGATAATTTCTTTTCCAAAATATTTAATTCAGAACATCACTCTTTTTATATAAGTACTATTAAACATCTACAGGGTTATTAACAAAAGCAAAGGGCATAATGCAACTATTTAATGAGTGATTTTTAAAACTTTTTGATAACAAGAGTTCACCTTCCCAACAGATATTGCACATTTTTTGAAAGAGTAATGCTCAATATATTCAGTTTTCTTGCTTTGAAGTAACAGATCAGAGTAAAAAAACTATCAATGAAGCTCCACTTAAAAAGACTAAAGATCTAGATGGCCTCCCTTTGACTTTTATAAATATTTCCAAGATCTGCTAATACCATATCTATTTCATTTATATAATTCTCTGATTTTGAACCTATTTTCAGTTGAACAATATGTTTCATTTTACATTAGTAAAAACAGGCAAATATGGGCTAGTGCTTGGGCTCATTCTGCTCCCCTACCCTGCCCCCATTTCTCACCCACCCCCACTACTCGCATATTTATCCTTACCCCTCATCACCTGACTCACCTATTACACCTACCACTAATACACATCCACACAAGTCTTCATCAAAAGCCACACCCACACACCACTACATTACCATTCCCCTCATCTCTACCCACCCCTAAGTACATCCTGCTACTCCTCTAAGGCAACACTAGACAAACCCAGCCCTCTCCAACCCCCTCCCCTGTAACACATACACCACGCTGAAACCATGAGTAAAACCCTCCACTCCCATTACCATACTATGTCCATACTTCTGCTGTCTTTATCTATCTGCCTCTATTTATTCTCCATCAGTACCTCTTATCCTCATCCACTCAACAGTCTACATTACAACAAATCCCCCACCTTACCCTATGCCAGGTGTAAGTACTCCACACATATTAACATACATCCAGTCACCCATCATTCTCTCTCCATTCAACTTGCCACTCCAATTCACTACACCTCACATTCCAAAAAAACAGAAAAACCTCAGATTCCACTTCCTAACAGTATTCTACGTTAAAACCATTACCAACATAGCAGCTCAATTATAATTAGGAGGGGACATCTACCTTAACCGTGGCCCAACTACTATCTCCAATGACCCACCCACCCCAACCTCCCATTTAAGCATAAACCCACTGACATACTTATACTGAACCTCAACATTCATAGTATCGTGAACAAAATAGAACAGTTGCATTCAACTATTTCTATATACAACCCAGATAGCATGATCATTACAGAAACATGGCTTGAGACCCATATTAAAGACAACTCTATAACCCCACCTGGCTATAACATACTAAGAGTAGATAAAGCACACAGAAGAGGTGGAGGCATCACACTTCTCCATAAATCCAACTTAAAAGTCCAACTCCTACAAAAAGAAACCCCAGCTTTCTACAATGCTGAAACCCAATTTGCCAAACTCCTTCTTAACCAGCACAAACAACTAAACTTACTCAGTATCTATATACTACCAGGAGATAATCTTAACACCCTAGAAATATACTTCACTGGGTTTCCCACTCCCTCCCCCAAGAAACTTTAGTCCTAGGTGATGTCAACATAGACTGGAACAGTATACACTCACAAACAGCCACCAACCACATAAATCTATATAATTACACCCAATTCATACACTCACCCACATGAATTGACAAGTCCACCAAAAGAGAATCCACCTTGGACTGGATCCTCACTAACCAGCCTGATACTGCCCACCAATGTGGATTACTACCCAATTCTCTCAGTGACCACAATCCAACTTTTCTCCTGCAGCACAAACTTAAATGTACCAACCCACCCTTCCTGCTACAAACCTGTTCCTGTAAAGACTTCCCTTCAGACAGATTCCCAGAAACCCTAAAATCTTCTAACTGGGCTCCTCTCAAAACACACCCCCTTGATAAAGCAGTAGAGTACTTTAACTCCACATTCCTAGAGATTCTAAACCAATTAGCCCCACTCAAAACAATCAGAGTACACAGTAACCCTGCCCCCTGGCTACAAAAAAACCCCACAAAAATCTTACTAAAGATAGGGATAAAGCCTGGAAAATCTGGCGACAATACAAAACACCCATCACCAGGCGAACCTTTTCTGAACTTAGAAACAAAGCAAATAAGCAGGTCAAGATGGATAAACAAAATCACTATGTCTCCTTACAAAAAAAACACAGTAACAACCCACAGAAATTCTGGGCTGCAGTGAACAACATCCTCCAGCCCGGAAAAGCCACTACACCACCACCAAACATTGAAGGTACAGACCTCGACATAGCCTCAAACTTCAACAACTATTTTACCTCTTCCATACTAAAACTCATAAATGATATAACACCCACAACCCAACCACAACCCCCAAAATACCAAACCGACTCTACCCCCTTCTCCCTCAACCAGTACCAACATCTACCATTCAAAAACTGTTAGCAAAACTCAAACTAACCACTCTCACAGCCGACACTCTATCAGCCGAATATCTTCAAATGGCATCTAAGGCCATTGCCTACCCTATCTCTACTAATTAATAGATCTATTATTGAATACACCATACCATCCTTGTTGAAAACCTCATATATCATCCCACTCCACAAGGGTGGCCCCTCTACTGACCTCTCCAACTACTGTCCCATTGATATCCTATCACCCCTATCAATGATTCTAGAAAAATGTATCCATCACCAACTACTCACACACCTACTGTCTAATAACCTACTATCTAAAACCCAACACAGATTTAGACCACCCCACAGCACCACCACTGCTCTAATTAACTTCTTTAACACCATAACCTCATACAGGAACCATGAGAAACTTGTCTCTGCCCCCTTCCTAGATTTATCCAAGGCATTTGACACAATTTCTCACAATAAAATCTTAGCCTGCCTCTCCAAACTCAACCTCAATAATACCACCCTCCACTGGTTCAACAGTTACCTACAAAACCACTCACAGTCTGTTAAATGGGTCAGTTCCCTATCCCCCCACTCCCTATCACATATGGTGTACCCCAAGGCTCAATCCTAGGCCCCCTTCTCTTTAACATTTACAAACAAATTCCACGTAGCAACCACAAAAGCTGATGGTGTCCAGTATGCTGGCAATACCACCCTAATCTGCTCAGCAACCAACATCTATCTTCTACAAAGTGAAGCCCAAGAATCCTTCACTGAGATAAAGAACTGGCTAAACTATCATCAGCTGATACTAAACCCAAAAGAAAACACAACTAATGTCATTCCATCCAACTAAGCCCAATGACCCCACCTTCTCCATTCTCTCAGGCAACAACACCCCCATCACTTCAGTACCAGAGCCCAAACTACTAGGCATCACAACTGACCAACAACTTAAATACAATAAACACATATCCTAAACTATCTCTAAAGTCCACAAAAAGCTAGGATGCCTCTATTGCAGCAAACAATTCCTCACTTCTACATCTAAAACTGCCATAGCTAGAACTTACCTTTTATCAACAATACTTTATGCCTCCCCAGTCCTAACCAACATCAATAAAACTGACCTGAACAAACTCTCCACATTGTACAACAAGATAGCTAGGTTTGCAGCCAATGCTGAATCACACTCCCACCACTGCCAATCCCTACATGGGTTGGGAGGGTGGCCTAATGGTTAAGGTGTTTGCCTTACAAACACAAGGTGCAGGGTTTGAGTCTCACAAGGGATAATTGGCTAGGCTTACAATGGCTCACAAGGGCAGTTAGCCTAGTACTAACCTATGAACCTATGAACTGGCTAGAATTTCCAAACTTACTAAGCTACCACTAACACAACATAGCACATCAAACTCTATACCATCCTGAGAAAACCCCCACCCTAACTGGCATGTTAAACTTACACAATTCCAGCAGAGAACTATAATCTTGTAACAAAGCCCTGATCGAAGTCAATCCATGCAAGAACAGCTCTGGAGAAGCCCTATTCTCCCAATAGGTTGCAAAAGCATGGAATACCCTCCCTCCTGACCTCAGGTTACAAAATCACACATCCACATTTAGAGACCTCCTCAGATCACACATTTTCACTAACCCTCTTTGCAAATGCAAGGGTCCCCCCTGAATCCTTCACCACCATAGGCAGGTAGGCAGGTTACCCTATGAGGCCTCTGATGCATACCTTTCAATGTCATTTTGGTCCTCCCATGTGCATTGTATATTTTGTAAATATTGTAACTATGTACTTACTCTCAGTACCTTATGTACACATTGTGTACCAGTACTGCAAGATTTCTAAACACACAACTGCACTATGAGCATGTATTACATATAACAGTTTTCTGCCTTCAGTATGTTAGCATTGTGCCACTTGTTATCCTGCTACTATTATTGCATTAACTGTCTTTGCATTCTAAAAAATGTCAGCATCCTACTCATTGTTATCTTTAATTATCACATCCTACTCATTGTTATTCTTTAATTACCACATCCTACTCATTGTTATTCTTTAATTACCACATCCTACTAATTGTTATTCTTTAATTACCACATCCTACTCATTGTTATTTTTTAATTACCGCATCCTACTCATTGTTATTCTTTAATTACCACATCCTACTCATTGTTATTCTTTAATTACCGCATCCTACTCATTGTTATCCTTTAATTACCACATCCTACTCATTGTTATTCTTTAATTACCACATCCTAATTGTTATTCTTTAATTACCACATCCTACTCATTGTTATTCTTTAATTACCACATCCTACTCATTGTTATCTTTAATTACCACATCCTACTCATTGTTATTCTTTAATCACCACATCCTACTCATTGTTATTCTTTAATTACCACATCCTACTAATTGTTATTCTTTAATTACCACATCCTACTCATTGTTATTCTTTAATTACCACATCCTACTCATTGTTATTCTTTAATTACCACATCCTAATTGTTATTCTTTAATTACCACATCCTACTCATTGTTATTCTTTAATTACCGCATCCTACTCATTGTTGTTCTTTAATTACCGCATCCTACTCATTGTTATTCTTTAATTACCACATCCTACTCATTGTTATTCTTCAATTACCACATCCTACTCATTGTTGTTCTTTAATTACCATAGCCTACTCATTATCTTTAATTACCACATCCTACTCATTGTTATTCTTTAATTACCGCATCTTACTAATTGTTATTCTTTAATTACCACATCCTACTAATTGTTATTCTTTAATTACCGCATCCTACTCATTGTTATTCTTTAATTACCATATCCTACTCATTATCTTTAATTACCACATCCTACTCATTGTTATTCTTTAATTACCGCATCTTACTAATTGTTATCCTTTAATTACCACATCCTACTAATTGTTATTCTTTAATTACCACATCCTACTCATTGTTATTCTTTAATTACCACATCCTACTCATTGTTATTCTTTAATTACCATATCCTACTCATTATCTTTAATTACCACATCCTACTCATTGTTATTCTTTAATTACCGCATCTTACTAATTGTTATTCTTTAATTACCACATCCTACTAATTGTTATTCTTTAATTACCACATCCTACTCATTGTTATTCTTTAATTACCATATCCTACTCATTATCTTTAATTACCACATCCTACTCATTGTTATTCTTTAATTACCGCATCTTACTAATTGTTATTCTTTAATTACCACATCCTACTCATTGTTATTCTTTAATTACCGCATCCTACTCATTGTTATTCTTTAATTACCACATCCTACTCATTGTTATTCTTTAATTACCACATCCTACTAATTGTTATTCTTTAATTACCACATCCTACTAACTGTTATTCTTTAATTACTGCATCCTACTCATTGTTATTCTTTAAGTACTACATCTTACTAATTGTTATTCTTTAATTACCACATCCTACTCATTGTTATTCTTTAATTACCACATCCTAATTGTTATTCTTTAATTGCCACAGCCTACTAACTGTTATTCTTTAACTACCACGTATTCACACTGTAACTTCTTGGAGCTTTTCTCCCCAGGACTCTGCTGTAAACAGACAAAATTGTTGAAAAAATAATAAATAATTACTTGCTATTGGCACTTTTAGAGATGCTTCATGCAAGTCATTTTGGTTTATTACCAGGAAAAATATGTATTTAACCCAACAAGTATTCAGTTACATGTTTAAAAAAGCTCTTAAAGCTTCTGACATGGTCTACTGGATGTATCTATTTCAAATTTTAGAGGAAATGAATTTATTTTCATAAGTCCTTAATATTATTTAGGCAGTATTGGTTAATAATACCAAATGTAGCACGTGCCATGCACCAAAACACACTTGAACCTCTTAAGTCACTGTGAAACACTAATCAGAACCATGAAACACAAATCAAATAGTCTATTAAAATAAAAACATGTTAAATATTTATTCACTTTAGTTAAACACTTTTATCCTGCCCACTAAAGGATTTAAGAACTAAAGCAAATTATACATGCAAACCAATAAATATATTTTGTCCAATAACATAAAACCATCAAGACCTAGCCTTTTCTTTGTTTTATAGATTCATCGGTAAGTACTAAGTAAACTGCCCAAGTAAGCCATTTTAACCCTAGCCAATTTTCCTTTTGGTGATAGAATTCACCTATCCAATTTGATGTTAGGCTGACTTTACCAGTCCCATGGTTGATAACTATTTATTAGAATAATTAGGATCATACTATAGATAATTTGTGGGGAACAATGCATTGGACAACACATTTAGGAGCTGCCTCAGTCCATTAGTAGCACAGGGGCTGTTCTGGAGTAATTTTTCTAATACCCATTCATACATCCAAATTGAGCTTAAATGTGGACATGGGTGAGCTTTGTTTTTATGTGGTTTGAGAGTCTGTTCTAGAGCAGAGGTATACTCTCTGAAATATACCTGTCCCTCCAAACCATTCTGTTAATGTTGCCAAAGAGGTTTAGCTCCCTAGACCAAGTATTTATGTTGCCACTTGACTTGTTGATGTGCAGTAAGTCCATCAGTATTGTGTCACAGAATGTCTTGTATGCCAGACACAGATCATCTCTTAGCAGTCTGTAGGATACAGAATATAGTGACAAGGCTTTGAGTCAGTCCATATAGACCTTGCATCATTTTAGTAAGGTATCTCTGTGGGTATCCATGTTGTTGCATGCGTCTGGACAAATGCATACCAAAGGAGGCATTATACTCACTGATTGGTCTAATGAAGGCTGAGTAAAGGGGGGAAATGACAATACAGAATTAATTTCTTATGACAGTGGCCACATGTTGGTTAAAAGTTAGATGGATATCCACATAAGCTGCCACATCCTGAATAACTGGGTCAGCTCTTAGGGTTGTATTATCAATGTGGAAGTTCCCTGGGGCATGACTTTCCAAAGTATACAATAATGTATTGTTTGCTATTTAGTTTCAGTCCATAATTTTGGTACCAGATATTTAAGTGCCATTTGGGGATTCAATGACTGCTCCTAGCTTGCAGTGAACTACAAACTCAGTCAGCCAGAGTCCTTTGATATTGGATTTTATTTCAGAGAAGTAGATGCCAAATAGTAGAGATCACAGCACTCAACCCTGGGGATGCCACTTATGACTGGTTTCTTTGTGGAAGTAGTTTCTACCATTTTGATCTCCGGCACATAAACTTTAAACAGCATTGCTTCTACAGATACTTCTTTCTCATTTAATTCATTTTCATCACACAGTTCCAAGATTATAAATATTGCATACTTTCATAAATAAAGCTTCTCTACAGAGCTCCCTGGGTTTAATGTATATGTACAGCTTATTTCTTATTCCTGTCCATCTAAGTTCTAGCTTCAACATACTTGCCTAAGGTCCTAAACACTGGACACTGGATTAAATTTAATTGATCAACACACTGTTCATTTCCATTGTCAGAAATGTAAGATGGTGAGCTGATCCTTTATTTTACATCACATTCTGATTGTTCTCCTCCTTTCCACTAATTTCAAGCTCAGTTTCATTTAGAAGATAACACAACACATTTAATTGATGCAGCAACACTCCCATTAAAGCAGTTCAGGGATCCCAGAGACTGGGATTTTTAAGAATAGTTTTAGTACTGAATGGAGATCCATCTAGGGTAAAATTGACATGGGTTAGTTAGAAGGGGTCTATGTTAAAAGAACGAACGATCATAATGTCAAGTACAACATACTCAACACACTATGATCGAAAGTTCAAAAGCACGAAACCTTAAAAGCCTGAAACAAACAAAATCGAAAGATTTTGTTTGTCCCACACCTTCCATACACTAATATACAAAATACACACATATAACCAATGCATACAAACCCCTACACACTCATATCTCTCAAACACTTACACACCTACACAAACACACCTACTTTTAAAATTAAGTAGGGGTTTCGCCCCCCACACCCTCCCTCCCTAACTAAATATACCAACTCTGAGATCACTGTACATTGGGGAAAGGGCAATTTCCTGGTAATCCCAACAAGCAATTACTGGGAAATTGGCCTTTCCCCAATGTACAGCAATCTCGGAGTTGATATATTAAATAAAGCAGCCTCTTACCTAGCCATTCCAAACAGTGTAGTCTGTCTATGTCACACGCTACACTGACTAGGATGGCCGACCAAAACATTTCAGAACTCCAAATTTCGACATTTGGAGTCTCAGATTACATGAATGTTCAATCAAAGGTTGTCGAGTATGTTGCATTCGACATTTTAATAATTTGTTCATGTAACATAGACCCATTAGAAAATATACTGCTCTCATAGCTGGCATCCCCTACTGAACAAAATAGTAAGAATCCATATAATACACCGCTTGTAATTATTTTCTAAACAAATTATTCAGGATTTATACAATATAATTTTGTTTGTTTACAATTATGACCCACTGCAGGCTGAGGTGGGGTTGCATAGTACAACAAGGTAATAATAAGTAATTGCTCCCTTATATTCTTCAACAGCTGCAGTAATCATCACTTTGATTAAGCCAGAATAACACAAGTCCACAACTCCATATCAAAAAAGTACAAAGCACATTTGCAAGAATTGTTTGTGATAGAATGAGTGAGACCCATAACTACAGCTCTTTTCCATAAATCTGAACTTTTACTTCATAATATTATATATCAGTTCCACCCATGGCAAGCTCTGCCCCCTTATAATGAGAAGTAAAATAAATACTCCTACAGTGTAGCTAAATGTGACAATAATGAATGCCAGGGCAAAGAGTGAGGGCACATTGAAGAAGACATAGAAAGTTCACAAAACAGGTCTTATAAGGTCTTACCAGAAAAACACATCTCAAGAGCTGCCAATAGCTTCCATTTTACAAAACAGATCTAAAGCTTAGAAGCTAGGGCTTAAAGATTATCAGTGTAGTGCAGCTTCCAAAAACTGAGGCCCATTTGGTCAAGACTTGTAAACCAATTTAGTTTCTGATGAAAGGTTTACTATATGTTAAGCATCTTGCACCCCCCCCCCAAAAAAAAATGGGAAGCTGTGCCTCCTTCACTGCCTAATAAAAGTACTCTTTCAATGTTGTCAAATATTGTGCCAAAGTTATAAACACTTTGTTGAAGACTCATAATATCTTTCAAACTCAGCTAATCTGACTTTGATTGGATGAACACATACCGGAAATTTAGTGACTATGCTACAGATATAAAATAGCTGAAGGATAATTGCCATATTCTTAAATAATCAAATGTTAAGCATGTCAAAGGTAGTACTATATTTCCTGGTCCAAGTATTTACTTTTTGACTTCTTTCACTCAAATGAGCCTGCCTGATAAAGAGTCTAATACATCTGTGATAGAGTTTCATCTTAATCTTCAATCATTTCATGATTCTGTAATTGCCTTCAAAATGAATGATTCAGTATGTCTTCATACACCCAGTCCAAAAAATGTGAAAGTGTCTCAGTCCTACACTATCCCATGTATAGTGTTTTCTGCCGTTTGCTATTACTCAGGAGTATTGTAGACATATAAGGTCACCAGTAAAGGTAGGTTCTTATTTACTTGTTCTACTGAATGAAGAAAACTGAAACTCAACCAGGGATGGCGTTTTCTCAGATGATTAGATAACATTTTCCTGCAAATCTTAAACCAGGGACTACTATAGGTGCCCACGTGCCAGTAGCTATTGACACACTTGCTCACTGTACTTGCTTAAAAAAAAAAGTGCTTGAAAACCCACTGGCCTGATCTCCTATTTATATACAGACCTCATAATACCTCACCTTATAAAACTATATAGCTCTACCAGAATCCTCACTCTAATCCTAAAACTCCTACCCAGATTCTGACCGAGTCCTCAATTCCTTATCCTAAATCTCTACTCCCTTACCACAAAACTTCAACCCCCTCCCTATACTTAAACTCTCCTATTGCTCCTTAAAGCTAAAATTCCCTTCCTGCTACCTAACTCTAAAACTCACTTTCTACTCCCACACAGTTGCTTGCCTAAACTCATATTCTGATTTGGGCACAAGCAGCAGTTTATACAACCTACAAGGAGCCTGAGTTCCTGCCTTTAAAAAAGTGATTTTTGAACACTTAGGACTCAAGTTGCAATAGTACTCCCCTTCAACCAAATCATTTAAAATTATATTACATGGCAGAGTCGTAGCTGACCTATAAAGACCTTGGTGCCCATTCCCAAATTAGTACCTCATCTTCTCAGCTCTTTAAGTGAAGAGCAAGCCAATTGGTGCATTTGTACCATTCGGCTTCTTATTGCCAATCTATCCCCCCCCCCCTTAGCTCTTCAGCAAAGTACAGAAACACACTTTGGCTTACACTGTAGCAAGCCAGTTGCTACTTTTGTAGCAGTCAGCTTCATGCAGCAGATCCATGCACCCCCCCCCCCAGTTCTTCAATAATTTGTGATTCTGACTTGTTCTGTATTATGAACTAAGGATACTACAAATCATAGGGTTTCTTGCTTACTCCCCAGAAAATTTTTCGGAAGAGGTGTACAGTGAAGTTTATTTTCATTGCATTTTGCATCTGAAGATTAACTGATAAATGTTACACATGATACTCAGAATACTTCCATTACACTTGTTCATTAATAGGCTGCTTACTCTAGAAAGCTAGCTAGTTAAGTCCATTAATTATCAGTAAAACAATGTCATTTTGGGGACTGGTTAGGACCCTGGTAACAATCCTGGATAGTTCAAATGTTCCTTTTGAGAATAACTCCCTCTTTTGTAAGCTCTGTTAAGCTGAATTTTGTTAAAATTATGTCACCTATTTTAAAGTATGCATATGAGTCTGCATACACCTTTAATGATATCTGAATGAAGACATCAGGAAAGCAAGCAGTGTTACCCATTTCTGTGAAAAAAATCTGATGTATTTATTCATTAATTTATTTGACAGCTTGCCACGTGACAGTTGAAATGTATGGAAAGGCATAGATATACAGTGTTTGCACAGTAGTTTTACAGTATTGGTGCAGAATATTTATTTATTTATTGACATTTGTTAACCGGGTTAGTCCAACTGATCCAGGGGCCCATTTTCAGTGGAAATCCGAAGAGAAAAGCTCCAGAAATAATACAAGTAATTATGATATTTACAAAATATTAAAGTAGGTTCACAGAAGTATAGTGCAAGTCAAAAATTTGTGCACAGCAGTACAATGCATAGGTAAAATAATAGTTAACAAGTACAATGTCCAAAATATGAGAAAAATAGTATGTAGCACAGGCCGAATAACAAAATGTTTAGAGAATGTTACACTAAGGAGGACAGTATGAATACAGTTTGCTAGAGCAAGTACAAAGAGGAATAAGAGTTGATAGGGAAAAGCAGATAAGATGAGAAGAGAGGAGGCTAGTTCAAGTGGGGGGTTGACAAGTGCAGGACCAAGTCTTCAGGAGAAAAAGTTTAAGTTCTTTCTTCAACAGGTATTTATACTGAATGCTTCTTATGTTGAGAGGGAGGGAGCCCCAAACATGGCCTACAGAGCATTTGTAAAGGGTCTTACCAATGTTTTTCTTTGGGTTTGTATAACTGAAGGAGGTGTTTAATGGCAGTACAGAGGTACCGAGAGGGGTTATAGGAGGAGACTAAATTGGAGATGGAGGGACAGGATGAGGGTTCATATAGGATAGAGTGTGCAATACGTAGCCAGGATATAAGTAGCTGTTTGGAGGACTTTGATCATTGGAATGACTTAAGGGCAAGACAGTGGTGAGATTTGTAAGGAAGGTTGGTGGCAAATCTGGCAATGTTGTTATAAGTTTGCCCTAGTTTAGTGATAAGAAATGTTTGAACATGAGTAAGGACAGGGGCAATGTAAAGAAGGCAGGGTAGGAGTAGGGCCTGAGCAAGGGAGGGTTTGGAGGAAGGTGACAGAATTTTTTTATTATGAAAGAGAAGCCCAGTTTTCTGGTGGGTCTTTTTTATACTTTGTTGAATATGACTATCAAAGTTTAATTCATCATCAAGGATAACTCCAAGTAGTTTAGCATGGAGTTCAGGTTTAATAATGGTGTTGTTGAGAGAGGATATAGAGAAAGAGGCTTTGTGATGGGCAAGTGTTTTAGGGAGGAAGAGGGGGAGTTGTTTTTTTTTTTTTTGGATTTTAATATGAGTTTGTTTTCAGAGAGCCAGGTTTCAACAGAGGAAAAGGTGTATTGAGTGAGAGCTAGTAGATCAGGGATGTTGTCGGAAGAGGTAATGATGTTGGAGTTGTCAGTGTACTGTAGAAATGTAGCGAGGTTAGTAGCAGAGTGAAATTTATTAGTGAATATATTAAACAGGAGGGGGCCCAGAATTGATCCTTGGGGGACTCCAGTTTTAACAGGGAGGAATGGAGAGAGGACAGTTTGCCAGTGGACAGATTGCTGCCCGCTAGTGAGATAGCTAGAGAACCAGTTGATGGAGGAGGTAGAGAGATGTAGGTCTGGGAGTATAGTTAGAAGTTTAGAATGAGAGACAGTATCAAAGGCCTTTGAAAGAGCGAGGAAAATATTGGAGACGAGGAGGTTACTGTCACAGGCTTCAGCTATTATTTGGGTAAATGACAGTAATGCAGTAGAAGTCCTATGGTGGGGCCTACAGCCGTGTTGGTTAGGAGTGAGGAGACTGTTATTGAGAAGGTGTTTGAGTAGCTGAACATGGATGTACTTTTCCAAGATTTTGGATTGAGGGGACAGGATAGCAATTGGTCTAAAGTTAGAGGGATTTGTAAAGTTGCCACCTTTGTGAAAAAGGATAGCATAGAAGGATTTCCAAATGTCAGAGACCAGGGCTTCTGAGATAGAATGGTTAATAAGAACAGAGGCAGGGTAGGCGATGGATTGTGCAGCTATTTTTAGGAAATGAGGGGGTTGTTGGGCTGCTGTGGGAGAGAAGGGTTTAAGTTTGTTAAGGAGAGATGTACTTGTAGTAATTGGGACTGGATGGAAAGAAAAAGCATTGGGGAGAGTTTGTTTTGTAGTAGTGGAGGTGTTAAGTGAGACATACTGTTTTTTGTACTAAGTGTGAGGTTTTGAATAGTTTCTATGAAATAATTGTTAAGGAGGGAGGCAGTTTCAGAAGCAGTGTTGTTTGGAAAGGGGTTGGGAGTAGTGGGGTCACCTGGGTAGAGTAGTTGTTGATAGTGGTCTAGACATCTTGTGGATTTTTGTGTGGGCTGCGTTGATTAGAGAAAAAAAGCTCTCGTCTTTGTTGACAAGTTTTTTAGCCAGGTTTCTGAGCTTTCTGTATGTCTGCAGTAAGAGAGGGGACTTGTTTTTAACCCAGGCTTTCCAGGAAGAATATCTTTTGTGCATGATTGAGCAGGTTTGTTTTGTTAGCCAGGAGGTGTAGTTGGATTTGATTCTGATTTTCTGGACAGAGCAACAGAATCAAGTGTGTCAAGGAAAATCTTAATGAAGGAATTTACTGCCTCATCGAGAGGGAGGTGACAGAGGAAGGACCAATTAATGAAAAATAGTTTGGAGTTAAAACTGTCTGGGTCAAAGTAGGTAAGGTTTTGGCATACCCTGTAAGTAGGGTCTTTAGGTGAGTGTTGGGTGAATCTGTGTATGAAGGCTGGAGAGTAGTCACTCAATGAGTTGGTAAGTATACCGCGATTATGATAGAGGTGAAGAACGGAAGTAAGGATCTAGTTAAGGATGGGTCCAGATGATGATTTTTTGTTTATTCTAGTAGGGGTGGACATGTGTTGGTGAAAACCATGAAGGTTAAGACTATGGGTAGGGGATGAGGGGGACAGTTTAGTCCAGTCTATATTAGTGTCTCAAGTATGCTAGTTTCATAAGGGATACGGTGAGTAATCCAGGACAGGAGATTCTCTAGGATGGAAAAATTATCACCAGGGGGAATATATAGAGAGACTATGGCAATTGTTTTGTGAGGGTTGAGGTGACAATTTACAATGAGTATTTTGGAAGGTGAGAAGAAGGGAACAGAGATGGAGAGAGGGGACAGGTTAAGTAGCTCAGAGCAGAGGATAGCAGCCCCTCCTCCCCGTTTATTGGTTCTATCTGAACAAAAGATGTTATTACCTGGAGGTAGGATTTATGTGTTAAGGATGTGAGGTTTCAGCCAAGTTTCTGATAGGGCAAGAATGTGAGGAGATGTGTTAGATGTCCAGGAGTGCAGGTCTGTCACTTTATTTACAATACTTTGAACATTTAGAGAGAATATTTTTAGGGATTTGGAAGGGGAATTACTAGTAGGAAGGGGTAAGTGACGGTGAGAGGTATGAGTAGTGATATTGCACAAGGAAGATGTGGGAGGCCCTGGATTAGGGTGGATGTCTCCACCCAAAAGAAAAGTATTAAAGAAATTGAGAAGATAGTAAGTCCAGAGTAGTAGGAAATCTAGGTTTCTGACCAGAGGAGAGAGATGAGCTAAAACAATTAGGAACTTTGAAGAGGTCAGATGGTGAAATAGGTTAGAGAGATGTTGAGATTAATTGTGGGTAAGAGATAGTATCATTGTTAAAAGTTAAGGGGAGAGTATGTGAAGGGGACTGATAGTAGAGTGGTGAATGGTAATAGGTTGTTAGAGAGAGGAAGAAGAGAAAGGTGGTGAAGAGATAGAGTCGTCACATGCCCAGAGAGTAGGGAGAGGGAAAAGTGGTAGATGAGTCAAGAATGCAGCGAGTAAGAGCAGTGAAAAGCATAGCAAGCTGAGAGAGTGTGACTAGAAATGAAAAATATGAGTTAGTGAGGAGGGGAAGGGGGAGTAGTGAGAATGTAAGGGAGGAGAGATAGGTGGGAGTGATTATAGGAGTGAAGCAGGTGTTAGATTAGTTAGAAAGGGTGATTGGTTGGCTAGGAGTAAAGGGTGTAAGATATACAAGAGTATATATGTAAAGAAAGTGGGGGTGGGTGGGAATGGGTGTAGGGTAGAGGAGCAGAGAGTACCCGAGGGAAGTGAGGGTGAACAGAGTGGGTAGAGCCAGGAGCAGAAGATCCCTATGCTTCAAAAAAAACTATCAGTGGGGCTTGCACTTAAGTTTATCAGTGAGGAGTATAGTGTTAAGAGTGGAGAGACTAGGTGAGTAAAGACAGATGTTGATAATGTATGAAGTGAACCCTTGGTTTAGAAAAGAGAGGAGACAGATAGCAAAGTCTTAGCCTTTAGTACACTTTTCTGAAGTTAGTTAGGTGCCAAAGTGATACAGAGACTAGGGAGAGATATGCATACTCAGTGTGGGTAGAAGAAATGTGGTGGTGATGGGTGGGGGTGGGGGGGGTTAGTGAGCCGAGAAATATGTGTGCACACCACAGCCTAGATTAATTTGCAAAAAAAGACAAAAAATGTTTTTAACACCAAGTGAGGGATTGGGATACATACATAAAGCTTGTGATGGTGTTTTTCTTTTGTTTTTGTTGGTTTTCCCCCATCCTTGGCTAGAGAGCAATACTTGTATCACTTTCAGGGTCACTAGATAGAATGTCAGCCAGCTATATTCAAGGTGAGGGGGGTGATTGAGGTCACTTTTCTGTGTAGCTGACTAATAAAGCTTGTGATGGCGTTTTTCTTTTGTTGGTTTCCTCTCCCATCCTTAGTTAGAGAGCAATCCTTGTATCACTTTCAGGGTCAGTAGATAGAATGTCAGCCAGGTATACTCAGGGTGGGAAGGAGGATTGGGATCACTTTTCCATGTAGTTGACTAGTGGCAAGCACACAGTTTCTAAATACAAACACACACACACACACACACACACATATATATATATATATATATATATATATATAGAGAGAGAGAGAGAGATATGGATCTACTTTCAAATATCAAAAGACCAGTATCCCTAACATTATTTTCTCAAGATAAAAATAACGAAACTTAAAATCCTGAACCACAAACTTTTTCCCAGGGCAAGTAAACACTTGCCTAAAACTACACAATACACACCAAACCATCTGAAACCCACACCCCCTGATGTGGAGGCTGAACTCCTCACACCTCCCTAAATACATATACTAACTCCAGAATCACACTAAAGTGGGGAAAATGGCATATTTCCCCATGATGGGCAAGTCTTTACTTCCCCTGGGAAAAAGTCAGTGGTTTGGGATTTTAACTTTCGTTATTTTCGTCTTGTGAAAATAACTTTCAGGATTCTGGTCTTTCGATATTTGAAAGGGAATCCATATATATATATATATATATGGATCCCCTTCGGTAGATCAAACATTTACAAGTTCGAACCTCATATGGCGGAGACCATATGTTTGAACTTGTGAAATTTCGATCGGACTGAATGGAGATCTCTGTACAGTACGGAATGGGAAGATTGCCCTTTTCCGCAATGTAGTGCGATCTCAGAGTTGGTATATTTAAGTAGGGGGGTGTGGGGTGTGCAGGGGTGAGTAGCCCCCCCCCCCGCTACAGACGTTTAATTTTGTTTATTGTTGTTTTTTTTACTTTTTTTCTTCAGTGTTCGAACTTTTACAGGTTCGAACACATGGTCTTGGCCATTTGTGGCTCAAATTTGTAAAAGTTGATCTACTGAAGTAGATCCATATATATATATATATATATATATATATATATATATATATATATATATATATACATATTGTGTTTATAATATAAAATGTGCATGGTCTGAAGCTCAGTGGTATAGCCAATTACATTAATCAGAAAAATGAAACTGAAATCAGATGAATTAGTTATATAACTTGCACAACTAGCACAGTGCAAGGAAACAGGTATTAAAGTTTAGACAACAATTCATAGAAGCTAGTAAAACAAAGTTCTGCTCATTAACTACATTTAAATGAGTCATAAGTTTAATCAATGTAGTTTAAACTAAATATGTGCATTTCAAGAGGTCAAAGAATTTTTCTGTTCCCAAACTCATACAAATTGTTCACCCACTTCAGTGGCCTTAACATGGGTGACTTAATATTATCTACTGTTTATTCAATGTGAAGAATGCTGCAGTGGTTTACACATCCAATGTGTAATGAGAAGGGTTTGAATGTATTAGCAACTAAGTGCAAAAAAAACTTAATGTTAATTAATGCAATAGTCTATTTAATAGGGTCCTTGTTTACACACTCAAGGAACTGAAAACCTATAACACTATACATTATTATTTACTTTGGTGCTTAACCTAGTCACCTTACACAATAAATAAATAAATACACATTTACATTAGAGAAAAACAGTATAAATATAAGAAATACACAAATTCCAGACTATAAAAAAGGAAAGAAAAGACAGGAAAAGAAAAACAGAAAATTTAGATTAGCAATGACAAAAGCAAAATTAACATCAGAAATTATTACCTGAATTCAGATAAACTCTTCTGATTAGAATGAATAGGTGATATCACAGGGATCTCTTAAAAAGAGAGCTCAGTCTGATAAGTCATTTGCCCAAAAAATAGTAAATTCATCAGAAAAGGAACCAAATGGTTAAAGGACTGGCAGCATAAAACACAACAGTTCTCCAAGGAACCACTAATATTGCCTCCACAGCAGTAGAAAATGGGTGATCTGACAACTAAGGGACCAACAGCTCATTAAGGGAGAGAAGAACCACGATCATGTAGGGCACTGTCTAAGAACCAAAAATTTAAAATATCAACTGAACTGCCACTAGCAGTCAATGAAATCTCTGCTACCCAGGAGTGATAATATTACAAGCAACAACATGGCTATAGAGTTTTGCACTTGTGGCAGGTGGATGTGGTCAGTATCAGAGATCTGTAAGTAGAAAACATAACAGGAGCTGATGTGTTAATATACAAGCAAATGTTTCACGGTTTCCAGGTCAAATACAGAAACAAGTGCCCTTCTGTTATGCAGAAGTCTCAAAGTAATTAGCTGGTGCTCTGAAAATGTGTAAAACTAAATGATAAAAATTTAATATCCTTACATTTGGTAAACAAACCCTCCACCCAGCTTATAGTTCCAGAAAACACCACACTTCAAAATGATGTTGTGAGAGACCTTGAAACTTGTGTAGATTATTCCTTCTCCTTTGATCATTTTGCAACAGTGGTCAAAAATCCTTCTAACTGACACAGCTGATAGTAAAGAGCATTTCTTCTTGATCCAAAGAAGTCCTTACCCTGCTATATTCTGCATTGATCAGGTCCATCATCGAATAAAATTCCCCCTTTGGAACGTATCTTACTAAACATATCATGCAGTTGGAGAAACCCCCAAAGGTTCCTGATAAAAAAGATCATGGGTCTAATTGCCTGAGCTGCCAAGAGAAGCTGGATGCTTTTTCCCTTAAGTGATGTACAGATCCCTAAGGGATGCTCTTTACTTGTCTGTGGCAGTCCAAGACCCCTTATTGCTTCACAAATCAAACAGTAGAGTGAACACTGGAACCAGAGATCTGAACCTATTTCAGCAAATAAACAAATCATGGACAGATGTGCTATGCAAAAACAAACTTCCTTGCCAGATCAACCAATGTGGCACACTATCTTTCTTTAAGAAGAAAGCAGACAATTGGACATCATTCACACCTCTGGTGTGACTGGCCTATCACTGGTTAAAAAAGGAGGTCAGGTGTAACAGTTGATACTGGCAAGGCATAGATGCTCACATGGTCCAGTTGCCTTGTACATTCTATGATTATATGAATTATAGTTGTGCTCCTTAGATGAAAACTTGAAGACATAACAGTTGACCCCTGGGCCTTCACTGTCGGTTTGTTATCCAGGAATGTTACAAGGGTAAGTATTCAAGCTGCAAATAAAAGCCACTGTCCAATTAAATTCAAAGGAGATCTAAGTAAGACACCAGAGATGGATGAACACCAGCCTCACCTCAAGTCTTAGCCAGATTCAGCTGATTAGTTAGTTAAAGAGTCCAAACAATCTTCTAAAATACCATGTCTGATGAAATCCTGGGAAGAGAAGTAGATCAGAGTATCCTCCGCATAACCATAATAATGTAGTCTCTCTGCAGAAAAACATCTCTAACATAGGAGCTAGGACTGAATCCTGTGGTACAACATATGTTATTAGGAGACATCCCCAAAATTATAGCTGAGACTGTCCTCGTGTCAATGAAATAAAACAATGCCAGAAGCCCCACAGTAGCCAAGCCACAAACTCAAGAGCAATGAAATCCAAGAGAGAGATAGAGAGAGAAGTCACATTCATAATGAGGTAGGTTAATTTGTAATAAAAACAACAGTCACAAAACTATCTGCACTATTCTAAATGTCCCAAAATGTCAACCAAGCAGTTTGACAACTGTTCAATTAAAACAGCTGGAAGCCTTGAAACCAAACAGACATATCCAGTGAAGAGTGTTAACCAACAAATTCTGCAAAACAATATTCTACAAAAAAAATTTAACTCATATAAACACGCATATGTAGGTAAATAAAATTACAAAGCTACTATATCACTGCTGTGAATTGTCTTCAGAGGACCTTTCAGAATGATGTCCAATGTAGTAAATAACAGGAGTTAAATGTCATAGGGAGTTCATTATAAAATTCATCTGGTAAGCTATCCATGTCTGGGGCTTTTAAGGAGTAGGATAATGAATGACTGGTGAAGTCCCTTGAGACGTCAGTGGATTTGAGAGACTGGCTTATCTGTCCTTGTAAAAAATGTGGGTCACATTCTGGGATGATATTTAATATTTATTTATTAAAAGTATTTCAGTGCTTCAATCCTAGTCCTTTAGTCACTGCCACTGGGGAAAGACAGTTGATTCCCCAGAAAGGAGCAAGATAAACAAAAAGACATTCTATCAGATGTCTCCAAACTGGTTCACAGAATCAACATCATTACTTCACCTGAAAACCTGATATATCTAGCCAAGATGTAGGGTTTAAGTAGCCCTTTAAAATAAGAATGACCAGTAAGAGAAAGGAATGCAGGTGAAGGTCAAGATTTTAAAGGCGCATCCAGCCATGGTTGATAGCCTGTTCTGATCCCTCAAGATAGGAGTAATATGAGTAGATTGAGAAGTATTATATCAGTGATCTGGCAGAGGAACTCTGTGCTACTACAAAAGGGATAGGACACCTTCCATAAGTGAATGATAGAAGGCATTACAGCAGAGCACAGACTAGACAGTCAGTGCAGGAATCGCTGCTGTCAGGACTGAAGATAAATAATAGTGGTTGATCTAAGTGATATTTAGCAGGTGAGAGTAAAATGGTCCTTTATTGTCAGTCTATCATCAAGAAATGCACACTCAGATCAAGAACAGAAGAGACAGATTCCAGCTTTTCAAACCCATCTATTATTAGGTAGGAAAACACTGGTAGATGTGGTGGGCAAACACTGGAGCTGGAAGAGCACGGACAGAGTTTTAAACTATTTTTTATAAAAAAATACATAGTGTATCCCATCAGAGCTGTTTGACTTCTTAAACCATTTGACAGGCCAGCCTGGAGGCAGTGGTTTGCACACTTTACAGTGGCAACCAAGATGGATAAAGAAACAAAGATATTTAGGTAAATACTTTGGTCTGCCGTGGGCAAGACAGCTGAGGCAATATCATTGTCTAAGGCAAATTATTTGAGTTAGCAGTTAGCAAGCTCGATGAACCTTTGTGACTATTATTATACATGAAAGGGCATGTTTCTACATATGTACAACCCAAAGGTAAATGTGACAAAGCTTTTGTAAGCTGTTTGAATGAACTGGCTGAAAATTGTGGGTATAATGAAACAAAAGATGAACAGATTAGAGACAGAACTGCTCTTGGGTTGACTAATACTGAAGTGTCTCAAAAGTTAAAATGAGAAGTGAAACTAAATTTAGAAAAGTCCATACAAATCATCAGATAGGTGGAATTAGTGAAATCTCTCCGAGTGGAGAGATGATAAAATCAGCAAGCAAAAGGAGAGTAGTATTGCTGGAACTGAATTCATCCTCAAGTCTTGATGAGTACCTTCACGAGGCAAACTCTGTTGTTACAAAATCTCATCAAGATGACACTAATATAGGGACTGCATTTTTATATGTCATGGACAGAAATAGGTTAAAAATGACAAAGACAGCTGGGTCCACAAGTCTGAGGATAAAAAAGTGCTCAATCCTGGCAAGCACACTAATACCACGACTGGAAAAAAAATGACAGCGTAGAATCCTCAAGACAATGAAACATTCCAAGAATGGGGTTAGGCCAGGATCAGTGGATGAGAGAGATTTTTGAAAGGTACAAAAAAAGAAACAGACATGGGAAAGAAAGACAGATATGATATGATGTAATATTTATGCAAAGGAGAAAGCCAAACGTATCAATACAAAAAAAAAAAAAAAAAAGCAGATCCAAAGATATTTGAAGAGAAATACAGTCAAAGGTGCCCAGATATGGAAAATTTCACAATACAAAAAATAAGACTGCAAAGGGGAAATGTAGAACAGAAGACTGGTAAAGCAGAAGTTAAACAAATAGAATCTGAAGTTATGGAATACCTGTGAAGTGAAGGATTTATTAGTTTATAGGTTCATAGATGTTAAGCCTAGTCACGCATCCCAAATCTCTGACAAGTTCTGATACCCTTGATAAGTGTAAGCAGGGGTTTAGGAGATGAAACATTTACAAGCAAGGGCCTGAGAAATTAACTCTGCAGGCTGCCGGAGTCCATTAAAGACATATGTGCCAAACCTGGGACGAATTTCCTGTTCCCCATCCAATTGTCCATGTTGCACTTGAATTTGGTTAGGGAGGAACTCTACTTCACCTGAATGGGTAGCCTGCTCCATTGATGGGGTAGTCTCTGAGATACATACCTGTCTCTCCAGCTGGTCTTATTATATCACAGGCAAGGGTTAAGTCTTTAGAATGGGTAATTCTAGTACTGTTTGTTTTGTGGATATGCAGGAGGTCCATCAGAGTGGGGTCTGACAATGCTCTGTATGCCAGGTATAGATCTCCCCTCAAAAGCCTGTAGAAGACAGAATACAGGGATAGGGCCTTAGGCAGTCTGTATAGAACATTTTACTTACATCCTTTATTCTTTTACTGAGGAATCTCTGTGAATGTTCCAATTGTTATATATGCCTGATTAAGTACATACCAAAGGGGGCATTGTACTCAATGACAAGACTGACAAATGCTGAATACAGTGGAACAATAACTTCCTTGGACTTAGATGCCATACCTTTGTTTATAAATTGTGCAACATAGAATGATTTCCTCACTACTGTAGATATGTGTTGGTTAAAGGCTAGATTACTATCTATGTGTGCCCTAAGCCCCCTGACTACTGGGTCAACTCTAAGGGGTGAGTTGTCACTATGATAGTTACCAGGGGTGGATGACTTCCCAAAGGATGCTATTATGCATTTCTTGGCATTTAGTTTTAGTCCATGGATCGGACACCAGTTGTTTGTCTGTGTCAGCCCCTCCTGGAGAACATTTGTGTCAGTGTGAGATTCAATGACAGCTCCTAATTTGCAATCATCTGCAAATTTAGTCAGCCAGAGACCACTGACATTGGTTTTGACTTCAGAGAAGTAAATGACCAAAAAGCAGCAGTCCAAGGACTGATCCCTGAGGGACTCCACTTGTGACTGGCCTCTTTGTAGAGGTGGACTCCCCAGTTATAACTTCCTGGGTCCTGTCTGTGAGCCAGTTAGCTATCCACCGGGTGACATACGAGTTTGTACCTAACTTCTTGAGTTTGTCAACAATGCCCAAATGGGGTATTGTGTCAAATGCCTTGGCCAGGTCAAGGTAGGCAATGTGAAGCATTTTTCCCTCATCCATTGCCTTGGTTACCTTCTCAAAGAAGTCCATCAGTTTCAGTAGGCATGATTTGCCCTTGACGAAACCAAACTGGGTTGGATTCAGTGTCTGGAGGTTTACTATATCACTAGTGATCAATTCCATGATAATTCTTTCTATGGCTTTACTTATAAGACTAGTGAGACTTATGGAAATGTAGTTTCCAGGGTCTGTAGCTGGCCCAACTTTGTGCAGAGGGATGACTGTTGCTGTTCTTCATTCATGAGGCACAAAGACTGTTTGAAGGCTACAGTTAAATAATAATTCTAGAGGTGCTGATAGGTCATGTTTCGTGCTATTTAGAAGGCATCCTGGGATATTGTCTGGGCCCACTGACGAATTATTCTTGGTCTTAGAGAGAGCATTAAAGACCTGTTCCCTAGTGATACTAGGAGAGTTATATTTTATGGTATTTCCTGAGGTAAGGTTGAGGGGGAGAGAGAGGGGTAAAGTTGGAGCTGAATTTGTCAGCCAAGAAGTTTTCTATAGCTTCTGGTTCAATACAGATGGCTCCATTTACAATGGGCTGTGCACACAATTGTGTATCACCTTTGAGATTGTGGACATAGCTAAAGAATGCTTTGTGGTTGTTTTAGAAAATCTGTCTCTGGTAATGTCATAGCATGATGGAACAGTGAGTCCCCAAATTAAGGACAAACAGATGGAATGGGAATAATTTGATCAGTTGTCACATGAAGATACTCTGAAGCCTTTGGTAGGCAACCAGTACAAAAGTTCTGGTGGAGTTGCACAGCATGGGAAGGAATAGAAATGGTGGCAAATCTGACACAGTTAATGTTGTGGAGTAATAGGCTGGTGAGTTTCCATATGAAACAATAATTAATTACACAGGATAAAGCTGAAGAGAATATGTCACAGGAAGATGTTCTGGAACTTTCTATAGAATGCCCACATGAAACAGAAAACAAACAATGTGTCCATGCTTGATTTAATAGAGATGGATAGACATATTGAGATCAATGAAAGAAGCAGACTACAGAAAGTCAATAAGACCCAAAATGTTAGAAGTCTGATAAAACAAATGAATGCAATAATCAAGACTATTAACAGAAATTCATGTGACATACCAGAAGGTAATTGGTTATATTACTATGCAGCTAAATTAATAACAGATAAAGTCTTACCACAAAAATACAGGGCAGTAAGTAAAAGGAATGGAGAAAATCAAATGCCATCATGGAAGTATCGAAGAGAGAAAACTATAACGCAATTAAGGCAAAAAGGGTCACTGTTATTAGAGTATGGAAAAGGTAACAGATAAACTACTTAGAAAGATAGATGTGATAAAAGCAATAAGCAGTATCAGAACAGACCAGGATCTAGTGCACACTATTGCAAATAGCAAACTAAAGATATCAGCACAAGCAAAAAAACTTAGAAGATATGCAGATAAACATAAAAGAAAAGTCAAAATGTACAATTCATTGATGACCCAAAAAGTTTTATAGAGAATTGGGAAACAAAGCAAAAGGAAAAGAAACACCACCAAAAAAAGAAGATATAAACACATTTTGAGGAAATTTCTATGAATATGACATGGAACATAATAAAGGATTATGAATGGATGGAAGAAGTAAAAGAAACAAAAAAGTTCAAATTTACAGGGGTCTATACTATATTCTCGAAAGCCGACAATATCGAAGCTGATATTGTTGACACAAGAATAGCGAAAGCCCACATCGAACATGTAAATGGAAATCTCAGTAAGGGGAGATTTCCATTTACTGCAATGTAGTGCGGTCTTGGAATTGGTATATTTAAGTAGTGGGGGATGTAAGGGGTGCACTCCCCCCAAGTTGGGGTAAACCCATTAGGGTACTTTTTTCTTTTTTTGTTGTTTTCATAAGTTCGATGTTTGAAGACATCGACCATATGATGTCGACCATATAGTGTTCGATGTTTTCAACCGTCAATCTTATAATATAGACACAATTTACAGCATATGAAATGGTATGAAGTAACAGACAGAGAAATTGAAACAAAATTAAGAAAAGCTCCCAAATGGAAAATCCTAGACACAGATGCACTGTTTAAGCTCTGGCTAAAAATATTAACATCTTTACACAAAGACTTAGCCCTAAGTAAAAACTATTTATATGTGCACCCCAAACAGATGCTAACCTGGTTAACAACAGGAAAAATGATGCTCCTACTTAAGAATAAGAATGAACCTTTAAGCTATCCTAAAAAGTACAGACAAATAACTTGCACTCTGATGATGTATGAACTGTACACTGGAATTGATGCTGACAGAATTCATAATCGTTTAGAAGAAAACTCAATCATGAAAAGAGAACAAAAAGGAATAAATGAAAGTCATGTGGAACAAAGAATCATTTGTTGCTAAATAAAGCCATAATGGAAAACTGAAAAAAGGGGAAAACACTAAGTATGGCATGGATAGATTACAAAATTAGCATTTGACAGCTTCCTGCATTCATGGATGTACACCTTACATTAATGAATTACATTACAGTGACCATGAAACAGTGACAAACCACTTTGCAGCTAAGCCATAATAAAGAACAAGTTATTATCCCAGGGATAAAAAATTCAAAGGGGGATATGCCACCGTGACTCTTTGTCACCGTTAATCTTTTGTCTTCCTGTTAACCCATTAAGCTGTCTACTTAACAGATTAGGTCATGGTTACAATTTGTCTCACAGAAAAAGTACAGTTGTGTAAAATCTTACCATAACAGTAGATGTCCTTCCCTTTACTTTGCAGTATTCCTTACACTTGGGATTCCCTGCCTTGGACAGCCTGACATCCAGCCAGCATACAAAAGCCTACTGTTGCTTTAAGACACACCAAATGTCACACGTATGCGCTTTGCATAGCATGGGGTATAAAGGTGATGTCCGAATGTACCATCTTCAGAACTGATTGCCCCAGCTGGAACACCAGTACAAGGAAAACCAAGAGGTAACCAATACATCCTGGAAGGAAAAGGACTAGAGGGAGGAGGGAGGGAGTGAATACTGCAACAGTGAAGGAAAGGACATCTACTGTTATTGTAAGATTTTATACAACTGTACTATGTCCGTCCATTCATTGGTTGCAATATTTCTTACACTTTTGAGAGTGCCAAAGTTCAGAAAGAGACGTAGGAGGAGGAAGGACCAGTAGAGCCCTCTTGAAAGCCATGAAGTATGGTCCTAGCAAAACCAGCTCTAGCTTTGGAGATTCCATCCAACTTGTAGTGCTTGGTAAAAGTATGCACAGAAGTCCAGGTATCTGCTTCAAGAATAGAATTAGTATCCAACCCTTTGAAAAAAAGCACCAGAAGAAGCCACAGCTCTAGCAGCATGAGCCTTTACAGAAGAAGGAACACTCTTACCATGAAAAGTATAACAAAAAGAAATAGTCTTTGAGATCGAAGAAGTAATAGTTTGCTTGGATACAGCTAAGCCTAGGGATCTAAGATGAAAAGAAACAGACAACTGATCAGATGTTTTAATAGACTTAGTCTTATAGTCTTATCCAAATAAAGTCTGAAGAGAACTCACAGGTTTCTCACTAAGAAAATACAGGGACTCCAAACCATGACCTACATGGATAGGCTGAAAGCCCTTTCACTTTACTCTGTATCTTATAGGCTGCCAAGAGGTGAAGCAATCTCCAACCCTGCCCTAATGGAAATACTGCACACCTACAAGTCAAATGGCACAAGAGTCACTTATCTAGGGATCTCAACCTAACTTGTGACATTAACAAAGCATGCTAGAGAGACAGCTATATCTCCAGAGACTGCTGCTTTTCTGGAATAGACTTCCCATTCATGTAAAACAGAGCGCCTCACTAACCCTGTTCAAACACAGCTTTGATAATTGGATAGGAGACTGCAAATTCACCCCTTGGGTGGCACCCATGTCCCTCATGGACAGAGGTAGCTGATGTTGATCACAGACTCACTCTGTTCATAAATTCATTCTGTGAACTACCCAAAAACAACAAATGGGGATACTTGGGATTAACATGGCTAAGCTTGTAAAGGCTCTAGGGCCACTAGCCTAGTAACTTCCTATGAGCCTATGAACTAGGCAGTATTAAAGGGATTTCTGTATCAGATGCTTTCACTGGATTTTGGCAAATATTCTTAGCTGAATGCAGCAAAAAGCTGACAGCCTTCATTACTCCGCTGGGAAGTTTCTGTTTCAAGAGGCTCCCATTTGCTGTACTTTCAGCACCTGAAATCTGTTTTAAATGAGCGACTTGCTAAAAGGGCATGATGATGATGATGATGTTGTGAATGTCATCCTGACATTTGGTCCAGATAACAAGAATTTGTTCTCAAAGATACTGTAGCTATATGAAAAACGAGATAAGGCTCACACACATGATTCAAGGTTGAAAGCAGTGCTCTAAACTTAAACTAAGATAAATGCTGTTTAGGAAGAACTGAGCTCCAGTGTTTTGGTCATAGTATGAAATCAAATGATGGACAACAGCAAACTAAAGAGTCCATCATGCATAACTGAGTTAAGGCAGGTGTTCGGCATGATTAGCTTCATCAGTACTTGTGTCCATTAATCAGCCTGTTAAAGAAAGTCATACCTGAGTCATGGGAAATGCTCAAGCCCAAGTTGTCAGCAGAGTAAAAGAAATACTAAGAGCAGTTCGGCCGCTAGCATACTATGATGTGACTAAACTGACCACTGTGAGTGCTTATGTTAGTAACTATGGCCTAGGTGCAGCATTCATTTACCATAACAGTAGATGCTTGAATAGATCACTGCTGCAATAGCCTCAGCTATGTGGGTTGTATCTTCCAAGGATTTGGCAGTCAGCCAGCATCCAAAGCTTTAAGGTATCTTCCATGAGTCTTAACTGCTAAAAGGTTTGAAGACAGCCATATAAAGTCAGTGGTTAGAATGCCAAATCTTCGAATTTTCATCCTTCAGCATAAAGGAGGCTAGACTCTTTCTTTTAGGTATATGCTAGGAGCAAATGTATATAAAAATATCCACACCTTGATAATAAAACATAATAAAAAAGGGTGATGGAGAGAGAGTGTGTCCCTACTGCGACATTGATCTATTCAATCATCTACTGTTATGGAAAGGTAACTTGTGCTGCTCTATTAAGCTCATCATCAGATCACTGTTGCAGTACCCTGATCTGGGGTCTGTACAGATCCCCAACGGCACTTTCTGCTGAAGCAGAAATCACCGAACATACATAACCGAAAGTGCTGTTCACCGAAGCAGCATTTTCAGTTATGTATGCTGGTTGTGCCAGTCACACTATGATGCGGTTAAGGGAGAATTCCCTTTTCCCCACTATAGTGCAACCTCGGAGTGAGAATATAAAAGTGGGGGGGGGTTGCTTGCCCCCCTGCATAAAAGAAGATTTATTGTTTTTTGGGGTTTTTTTCAAATGCATTTTAACAAAAGCTCTTTTTCGGTGAAAGCGCTTTTGTTAAAGTGCATTCAGTTATTGTGGATTTGGACTATTGAACTTTTGTTCAATATTCCTAGATCCCCTGATCTATATGAGTAGATTACCAGAGCTTAGAAAGAAAAGGGAAGTGGAAGAAAGTTCAGTGTTTAGGAGCTCCTGAACAATAGCTCTAGTAAAATCTGTTCTCGACCTGGAAAAATAATCTAATTTGTAATGCTTTGCAAAAGTATGCACAGTGGACCATTAACTGCCTGTTGAACACTTCTAGAGTCCATCACTTTCCAAAAATTATCAGAAGAAGTCAAAGCTCTTGTAGAATGAGCCCTGCCCTTTCCTGGAACTGACTTGCCTCAGTAAGAACAATAGAAAACAATATCATGAGTCAACAATTTGGAAATAGTCAGTTTTGACATTGATTGCCCCTTTTTCTTACCTTCATAAAAAATAAACAGTAGATCTGGACTCCTGAAGGCTAGAAGGCATGGTAAAAAGTTACCTGTGGACATCTAGTGTATGCAAAATCCTTTTCCCTTACATTTGGATCTGGAAAAAAGACAGGGAGATGAATAGCTTAACTCAAACTAAACTATGAAGCCACTTAGGCATAAATGAAGGATTTGCTTTCAAAGATAATGTAACCTTATGAAAAATGAGATAAGGCTGATTCACCTTAACATCTTGCAACCCAAATACTCTTCTTACAGAGATCAGAGCAGTAAGTAAAACTGTTTCCCATGTTAAGAACAGTTGTTTGTTCAGTTTAGCCTGATGACACAATTCAAATGGAAAAAAGTGCAAGTTTTGCAGTCATCTGCAAACTTGGTCAGCCACAATCCCTCAGTTTTGACCTGAACATCATAGAAGTATATACCAAACAGTAAAGGGCCCAGCACTGACCCCTGTGATACCCCACTGGTAACATGTCTGCTGGTTGATGTGGAGTTGCCAACTTTGATAGCATGTGTCCAGTTTGTGAGCAAGCTAGCAACCCATATTACAACAAAGGGGTTTACATTCCATTTGCTAAGTTTATCAGTAATGCCTGAGTGTGGGATTGTGTCATAGGTCTTTGCCAAGTTGAAGTATGCTGTGTACACAGATTTGCCCCCATCAATGGCCCTGGTCACATTTTTGAAAAAAATCCACAAGATTTAAAATGCAGGATCTGCCCCTGACAAAGCTGAGTTGGGTAGGATCCAGGGTTTGGAGGTCACCTATGCCTTTATTTATGAGGTCTATAATGATACATTCCATGGCCTTACAGATGAGGCTGTTCAGGCTCATGGGTCTTTAATTCCCCAGGTCTGTTGCTAGGCCACCTTTGTGGAGGGGAATAACTGTAGTTGTTCGCCATTCTGCAGGAACAAAGTCTGTGGTTAGACTATGATTGAAAGGGGTATATAATGGTGAGGTTAGTTCATGTTTTAGCCTGTTTACAAGACAGCCTGGGATGCCATCTGCTCCCATGGAGGCTGTGTTTTTTGCCTTGGAAAAGGCTTTGATGACTTGTTCTTCAGACATGTAGGATGGGGGGAAAGTTTGGGGCAAGGTTTGTGATAGATTTGGAGGGGATAGGGGTGGTGATATATCTGCTAGCAGGTTTGTTATCTCTGTAGGGTCAGTTTGTGTGTGATACCATTGGTCACTAGTTCTGCACATATTTGGGTCCTACCTTTCAGGCTATGTACATAGCTGTAAAAGGCCTTATGGTTATAATTGGCTGTGCTAGCTAAGTTTTTCCTCAAAGAGGCCCTTAGAGGATTTGACAGGTTGTCTTATTTGCCTGTTGAGGCTGAGGAGTGTGTTTTTCCATTGTTGGGATCTCACCTTTGTTTTTATGGACAACAGCTTTTGCATTTATTGTAAAGTTTGTTTATGCTTTATGTCCACCATGGCAGCTTGTTTTCACTTGGGGCTCTGGCTTTAATTCTTTCTGGTACAGCTGAATCTATACACTTATGCAAGTGACTGTACAGGGCTTTAGTGTAAGCTTTGGTGTAGTTACCACTTCCAGCTGTGGGTGGGGCTCAGAATGCATTTATACCTTCACCTAGGAGGCTATAGTTTGCATTGGTGACGTTTTTTCATCTGATTTTGCCCTTTGTGAGTTCTGGTGTTAGTGTCAGCTGAAAGGTGATGGATATGGGGTCAGGTTTAACTAATGAGTGTCCGACAGTTGTGGTAGTGCATCCGTTTGACATGCTAGTGAGGATCGCATCTATTATGTTTGTTCCTCTTGTCAGGGTATGAACAATTTGTTCCAGGACATTTGAGTTAACAAAGTCAAGGAACTTTTGCGCTACTGGGTTAGGGCTAGAGTAGGTTTCCCAGTTGATGGTGGGATAATTGAAATCCCCCATAACAAAAGTGTTCGGTAATATTTGGATTGTCTCCAGTATGGTCAAGTAGGCTTTGTGAGTGTTAAGGCCCATAAAGGGGATATATAACTGGCTATGACTTGAATGAGGGTCTACCCACCATAACCTGAACTTAGAGTTGTCCAGTCTAACTAGACGGGAGGTGAGTTTATCTCTAATATAGAAACACCACCTCATTTCATTCTCACTTGTTCATTTTGCATTCTGAAGGTGTGGAAGGCATTGTAGCCTTGCAAGGCTGGGGTACCCTCTGAGACTTTGAACCAGATTTCTTTGACTGCACAGACATCTACATCTTCCAGTGACAGTAATGCTTCCAATGTGTGCAGTTTTTGCTTTAAGTTCTTAGCATTAGCAGCATGACCCTTATTTTATGTGTGGCAAATTTCACATCTGTAAGTTTGTTTTCAAAACCTTGCCTTAAAAAGGCACTATGGGGGAGGGAAGAGCCTTTGCCACCAGCCAAAAGCCTAGAGGTGGCAGGTTCAAACCATCTCTGGAAAAGCAGTGTGGTTTGTCAACTATGGCTTCCCAGGGTGACAGGAACTGGATCCCCTTTGATTAACACCAAAAACTAAGCCAGTTATTGAACTCAAGTCATTTTTTGTTTATACTGTAGCATCATTCTAGGTGAGGGTAGTATGCTGCTCAAGGCAAGGGACATACCTGCCTGGGACATGTACTCAGAGAGTGCAATCATGTTTCTCTTCATGTAGTCCAGTGAGGTAGATCTCAGGTCGTTCACTCCAACACGAGCTATGACAGAGTCATAATAGTACTTGTGGAGAGACCTGAGTGCATGCATGATCTGATGAATCCTGGCACTGAGCAGGCAGCTGACTGTGACTTCCTCCTTGTCCAGTCTGGTGAGTGGGACATCAGTGTGTCTCACTATTGACTCTCCAATGACTAGAAAATGTGTTTTTTGAGTGTTGCACCTTACAGACTTCATACATGAGACACTGGTGTTGCTATGTGTCATGGGTGCTGAGAGAACTGTATTAGTTGTAACAGTCTTGTGTTTTGGAGGTCTCTGGTGTCTCAGTAGGTTTTTTGTGAGAACCTCCATGTATGTTGAATTTTGTGCTGGATGTGTACTATGTGTATGAGCAGTGTTACTATGTACATGTGTAGTGGTGGGTGGGTTGACAACCTCTTCCATGTTACTGTTTTGAGTGCGAGAGAGCATGGATTCAAGATTCTTGGTTTAGATGCATCACTCAACTATACTAGAGTGAGTTATTAGCAGGGGGTTGTCAGTGTACGAGGCAATTGTTACACTGCCTCAAGAGACCAAGTCAATATGGTTGGCAGAAGAAACAAGGGTGGTTTAACTGTCCATAATGCTGGGTTAAAGACTGTTGTCACAAGGAGGGCTCTTCAGAATCAGTCAGGGAGAAGCACAGTAGATGGATATTTCTGCCTGTTTTTTTTTTTTTTTTTTTGGTAATTTAATAGGTTTCAGCTCACTAGCAGTATTTCTTTGACTGGGAAAATACTAAGGATGAGGGCTACACTTATGTACTACAGCTGTAACTAAGAGAAAAAATGTTGAATTAATCTGTCTGGCTATGGCCCACAATTATGCGGCAGTGCGTGCTGCTGTGTGACGTGCAAACAAGCAGAAACCTGCTCAAATGTTCTTCTTTTGGCTTTTCTCAGTTAGGGGTCACCACAGCGGAACTCCGGTCTGCTAATGATTGGCAGTAGATTTTTAATGGGTGCCAAGGTGCCAGCTCGACGCCAACCTTCAGCGAAGGCACACCCATTCTATGCATGTCTTTCAAACACCACTCGACCGAGGGGGAGAACATGCAGACTCCAAACAGAAGGCGCTCCAGCCGAGAATCGAATGGGAGAACCTCTTGCTGTGAGGCAACAACACTACCGCTGCACCACTGTGGCTCAAAATCTGCTCAAATGCAAAGCTTAAATGCCAAAAGCTAAAAACCTGAAAAAAAAACTTTTAAAAAGTTCAAAAGGACCAGTGAGGGTGCTTATTCCAAGCCCTAGACCAACCACCCTTCACCAGACAGCTTTCAATCAGCACAATACTCTTACTAGAGTGCAGAAAGGCCCCTTCCAATCTAAGATGGCCTAGAAAACATGTTCAGAATGAACAGCCACTGCAAACAGACCCAGATGTAGCAAACTTGTATCCGGACTATGCTACAGCTACTAGCTACCCTAGTTTTGGCAAGAACCACTAGAAAATGTTTAACACAGCAAAAAAATAGCAGTGAGACCTAAAAATGTTTAAAATATCATAAAATCAGCAAGGAGAGTCTAAAGAATGTTTAAACATGTAACAAATCAGTTATTATAACACTGCTTGGTGAGAAAACCAGAGCAAGCAGAAGAGATTGCTTTGCAACTGTGAAAAATACCAGAAAATACTTAACAGTGAAAATAGCAAAAAGAGGTTAGTAAACAGTAAAAACAGCAATAAAATGTTTTTAACAGGCACAGTAAGTCAGACAGTTGCAGTACAGCAATGTAAATTAGTACACACTATATAAATACAGTATTAAAGTAGGTGTCAAGCAATAAAAAGTGCAGTAAATCATATAAATAAGCAAAAAAACAGGCAACTTATGTTTTTTTGAAAGCTCAGAAGCCTCTAGCCATCTGGTATCTCAGCTCAAAGTTGTGAGAAAGTGTGAATGCCTTACAACCTACCAGATGCTTTGTAAACACCCTTGGAGCTACAGATAGTTCAAAGGGTAAGTCAGAAACTGAAAATGTAAGCCAGACACAGAAAACCATAAAAATGTCTGATGTTTTAGAGAATTGGGGTGTGATGATGAGCATCTTTTTAATCTAGAGTTACAAAAAATAAGATGTGGAATGAGGGTTAACAAAAACTGAAGGGGAAAGCATCTTGAACTTAGGGGCTTTAATGTGAAGGTTTAGAGAAGGAAGCACTAGGACTGGTCTCTAAGTTCCTTCTTTATTTGGTACCAGAAATATTCTTGAATACAATCCTTTCCTCATTCGCTCTGGGAAAGTTGATTCTATGATCCCTAGAGATTGCATTTTTACCAGGACTGGGGGAAACAGACTAGTTTGGTTTGAGGGATGATGAGGGCTCCCCTAAAAAGGTGGAAGGAAGTCTCTCTTCCAATTGTAAACTTTCTGAATGATTCTCAGAACACATTGGTTTGAAGTTATCTGATGCCACAGAGGAAAATGAAGACTTAGAATTTGGGAAAGATTTAACAGGTTGTCAGGGTGGGAAGAGGAAAACACCTGAAGGGGCATATCCATTTTGGATTTTCCTTGGTTCTGGCAGAATCCCACCTCTTTTTGCAACTCCTTGACACTGAGTTTTGAAATTATGTTTGCCTGTGCCTTGCTGAGACTGTTTGTTCTGTCTCCTATAAAAGAATCCTAAATTGGAAGAAAAATTCCTATTAGACTTTCGAAAGAAGGAAAGGAAAATCTGTGTAACCACTGAATTAATTTCTCACTTTCTTGAAATCTTTTAAGCACCCTAGCATAATAGGATCAAACAATACCTCTCTATCTAGAGGAGTATTTCAGATCTGTACTTTGATATCCTCTGGTAAATTTTTGGCAAGTATCAAAGCAACGTCATAACTAATCAGTTAGCAGTTGCTCTGGATACAGCATCAGCAGAGTCATAAGAATGTCTCAAGGAGTGTTTGGTAATGTGAGAAACAAAAGCTATTATAGAAATTTAGAGGTATTTTTAATCACTAAAGAAGGAAGAGTAGCAGTTAACTTCCTCATATAGGTAGTTAACTTTCTCATATTGTCAAAGGAAGCAAGCAAATATTTTGACCAATTATCCTGACAATTCAGAATTAATTCTGAAGGCTAAAGTAGAAGAAGAACAAACCATCTTCTCAAATCCACCAAAAGCTTTCCCATTTTACTCAGAAAAGATATCATTAGCATTCACAAGGTGTTTACCAACAGATGGATTTGCCAATGAAATAACTGAAGGGTCTATTAGACTTTTTAGGAGTTGAAGGTTTACTGTCAGGCATGCTGCAGGCTGTCAAGAAAATATCCTCTATTGCTGGCAGAACAGGAAGAATAGCTGCAGGCAGAGAAAAACCCAGTTGTAATAAATCATATTTTTATTTATTATGTATTTATTTACTTGACATTTGTTTACCAGGAAAGTCCAACTGGGCCAGAAAGTGCCCATTTTTAGAGGAGACCTGGGAGAAAAGATCCACAGTCACAATTTTTCAAGAATCAATTAAAGATATTTTAAATCACAAAGTATCATATCACACTACAAAACACAGGCGTGAAAAAAATGTTGTGATAAGAAAAACATAGGACATAAGTTTCATAGTAGATTGAAATGAAAAACAACATGAGCTGGAGAAAATATGTGATGAAAAACTCACTAGTCATATTATTTGTTTCATAGAGTAGCATATGATAAATGAGACCTGAGACAATTCTGATAAGATATTTAAAAGGATATTAGATATTACGTGATTAGAGAAAGTGAGAGGAAATCGAGTGGTGTCTTAGTATGACAGAGGTTGCTTATATTAGGTTTACAGAATGAAGAAGGATGGACAGAAAAGGAGATTATCAGAAGAGTTCAGGGTAGGGTGTCTCCAGGTAGCTTAGGTGAGTAGGAAGGAAAGAGAAAGAAGTACAGGAAAGGTCTGCAGAGATGAAGTGGATAAGGGAAAATAGTGGGAAAAACAAAATATGGAGTGGAGTAGGAGGTTGGAATGGGTTGTGAGGTTTGACTTAGGTCGAAAGGGGGTGAATGAAGTATAGTGAGCAAGTTCAGCTAGGACTGGCTCAGGAGCAGGTCCATGATTTTGTAACATATTCTTTAAGCAAGCATTTAAAGGTGGGTAGGTTAGAAATAGTTCTGGTGGCTAGAGGTAAAGAGTTCCATTTTTTTTTTGCTACGCTACTGATTATATATATTATAGAGTTGGTGAGAAGTTGTTTGTCTTCTGATCTGAAAGTTCTTTTAGGGAAATGTATATTGATTAAAGGGGTAAGAGCTGGGCAGGCTAATTGTTTGTGTATGATTCTATGCATTGTTATTAGTTGAATGTGGCAGAGGTGAAGGGGGAGGTCCAACCAGCTAATGGTATGCAGTGCTATACAGTGATGGGTAGAAGAGGAAGAATTAGTAGCAAACTTGGCAATTTTGTTATAGCAGCTTTCAAGTTTGTTTTTATGAAGGATTGTAAATTGGCCAGAATTGGTGCTCCATAGAGTAAGGAGGACAGAAGGTAGGTTTTGGCTAGAGTAACTTTTTGTGGGTGTGCATCATTTCTGATGGGTTTTCTTGACATTGCTTTTGAAGTGGAGGTCAAATTTAAGATTATCATCTATTATGACTCCTAATAGTTTGGTTGTTGTTGTTGCTGAAAACGATTTTGAAAGATGCTTTGTTAGGGGTGTGACTTTTTGTAGTAAAGAGGAAGAGTTTGTTTTTTGGGGGGTTGAGGATACTGAAACTTCTTTCTGTTCCCAATGAAATAATTTTTACACTCTAGCTATAGTTTAAAAAAAAAAACTGTACAGGTGGGGAATCTGATGAAAACTCTCTTGGAATCAGATTCCCTTTCCAGTGGAATTGGTACTTAAGAAATGCAATCTCAGTTTAATTCCTGTCTTTCTGACTGGGAATCAGTATCTGAAAGAGATAGCAATCTTTTTTTTATTGTAAAGTTAGTGAGGAATAAAAATTTAAAAAACTAAAGACTTCAAATAAGCCCTTAGCAAAACCCAGCCAATCTTAACTGTCCACTTGAGTGTGAAACAATTGAAGACATATGCCTTACTTTCTTTTTTCTTTTCCAAGGAGATCCCCTACAAAAAGACCAACCCAAAGATTGGGGCTTTTCACTACATATCAGGAACACTAGGTCAGTTTTGTGGTAAAGCTCCATCCAAGTCCTTCCCCAAGAGCTACAAGAGGGGTTCTTCCTTGTCTGATGAGGACAATCCAACAGCCACAGAGGACATGCCTAACCCCCTGTCCTTAACGGCTTCTCAAAAAGCAATGCCATTAGGACTGAGACAAGATGATGAGTCAATCATCAGAATCTGAGGCAGTGAGAAAGACAGCCTGACAACTGAAGACTTCAATAACCTGTTCTTCTTCTTGCAAATGGAGGGGGAGAAAACAGAAAACCTCAAGCCTGCTCCGTGTTTCAACTAAGAAAAATGTTTGGTAACTGGGTAGAAGAACCTTGATCAGTTGGTGAACTACCTGAGCAGAATTTTGCAGTTCTGAGGTAAAAATATTAATGTCAACCCCAAAAACCATAAGTTCAAGCCACTATATTTCATTTTCCACAAAAATATATTAACATTTTCTACACATAAAGTGATTTAAAACCAAGTTTCTCCAAACAGATATAACAGACAAAAAGTAAAATATTATTTTTGAAGTATTTTTAGTGAAAATAAAACAAAATTACTAGCTTAAAAAAAACTTTTCTAGCCATTGTTCACTTGAAGGTGACACAGAGAATCAGAGAATGCACTTTGATGGCAAGGAAATTCTGAAGATTTGATACCTTAATCACTGATTTCTATATGGCTCTCCTTGAGCCCCTCAGTGGTTAGGGCTAGCGGAAGGATCCCTAAACTTTATATGTTGCCCAGTTGTCATATCCTTGGCAGGATATATTCTGTATAGCTTAGGCTGCTGCAACAGTGATCTAATGATTAACATCAAGTGTTTTGTCATGTCATCTATAGCTCCAGAATTACATTCAGAGGTATTTGCAAATCAAGAAAGAGTGCATTGCAAGTGTGTGTGTGCATTTGGGCGAGATTTTCCAGGAGTCAGTTAAGGCTTGATAGTTTCACACTTCAGACTAATCACAAGTCAGTGGTTCCACAGATTAGTAAAGAATGAAAATAAGGTGCAGGCAGAGCTAGCTCACTACTAAAACCAAAAGAACGACGCTCTGCCCTTGGAGATAGAACCACTGTTCACAGACCAGAATCAACTCCATGATGATCAGATAGCACAATAAAAAGGATTGTAATATTTGTAATATTTATTCCAAACCAAGGTACAGAATCAACACCACTGTGATTCGCTCAACACCACCAGGTTTGTTTTTTTTTTTTTTTGGTTCCACAGATTAATTTCTGTCATCTCCAAAGTGACACCTGGCTATCCAAGATCATTAGTGAGACTGAGAGGGTTCAATTACAGAATAATACATGTGCCTGAAAAAAAACAGTATTGGCAGTAATATGATCAACTGTTGTCAGACACCAGAGAAAATGTTGCCACCTCAGTGCAGAGCATAATGACAACCAGACATGTGGCTAATGAGTAGACTAGAAATAATTACGAAAATCTACCAAAAATTATCATGAGATACAAACTGATCTCTGATGTGTTCAAAATGGGTGGCTAAATCCCTAGGCACAAACAAAACATCTTATTTATAAGTACTATACAGTTAGAGCCAAACTATCAGAACATGATGGTTTATTGCTGTATCATAAGCAGTTGCACTCACAGTGGTCAAATTAGAGACATCATTATATGCTAGCACTGAAACTGCTGTTATTATTTTGTTTCACTCTGCTAACAACTTGGGCTTGAGCATTCTCCATGACCCAGGTATATCTTTCTTTAACAGGTTGATTAATGGACATAGCACAGTTGAGAGATCTGGCACAAACATGCTCAAGAAGTTAATCACCTCAACACAAAGTTCATCAAGGTCTCCCAAAATGTTGAGAAAGAGACAAAATGTTAGTATTGTGACCAAACTTCAGCCAACACATTGCAAAGCTTGTGCCAAAGCATCAATTATGTGTAATCCATAACCCATCCCAAACAAAAGCCATTAATTCTCACAGTTACCAGAATGCTCTTGGCAAAACATAGCTGCTAGCATCTGTGCACTTGAGGGCAAAAGCTACCTCAAAGTAGTGAACTATTTATCTTATGGCATAGAAATAATACATGTATCATCTACAACTCCCCAACAAATGGATAGGCTCAAGACCACGTTTACAAGGCAAGGAATACTTACTGAAATGGTTACAGAAAATGATGAATAGTTTGTGTTGACTGAGTTCCAACAATTTGCTCCTGGCTATAGTTTTATTCCTACTACAGCAAAACCTCACTATCTTCAATCAAATGAGGCTGCTGAGAGATCAGTTCAAATAACTAAAAAGATACTGAGACAACCTGATCCTCAAAGAGTTCTCATGTCATATTTAGCTACTACACACAGTGCTGCAGGAGTAAGGCCTTTTATGCTGTTTGATTCAAAAACAAATAAGGATTAATGTGCTAATGGTAACAGTCAAAACTTGAGCCTAAAACTAATCACTAGGAGACTCAGTTAAACAAATTGACCAGTGGGCTAATACTTTCTATAAAAGGTTGTCTGATAGGCCCTACTCTGCACAATCACTTCTTACCCTTCAATCAGACCAATCAGTATGTGTGAAGTTAGAAGAGGAGGAGAAAAGTGAAGCACACGTGATGTAGTTCAGAAAGCTAATGAACTAAAGCTCTACATGGTACTAACAGTAGAAGATGCCACAGATGGACACAATCAGCAGCAAATTCAAATAGATCATGATGAGCCAGAAGTTGGTCTTCCTGAACATAAACCTGAAGTATTTGAACTGAGAATAACCAGGTCCTATAAGTGTGTTCTGTTTCCTGAAAATTGCTACCTCAACCCAATATCTGAAACAAGACTGGAAGTAAAAAATCTACAAAGTGTGATAATTGACTGTGTGTTACCCACTTGAGTGAGAGTGCTCCTGACGCTGCTAAACCTGTTTCATAGAATAAATTTAAGCATGATACTGATTGTTATAACAGATTTCCTTTCACATGTTCCATTTCCAGTTCCTGTGATATTCAAGAGAATGTGAGTGGAAGAGAAATTAAAATACTGATTAGTTACAAGAATTTTTGGAACATCCACAGAGGTTCCTCACTAAAAGAATACAGGGCATAAGTAATATGTCCTATGCAGACTGCCTCAAGGCCCTACCCTGTCTCCTACAGGTTTCGAGGAGAGATCCATGCCTGGTATATAGCGCATTGTTAGACCCCACTCTAACGGACCTCCTGCATATCCACAAAACAAACATCACCAGAATTATCCATACTAAAGACTTAAACCTTGCCTGTGATATATATATATATATATATATATATATATATATATACATATATATATATATATATATATATATATATATATATATATATATATATATATATATATATATATGACCTGCTGGAGAGATAGGTATGTATCCCAGAGACTACCCTGTCTATGGAACAGGATCCCCATCCATGTGAAGCAGAGTTCCTCCCTAACCCAATTCAAGTGCAACTTGTACAATTGGATAGGAAACCAGAAATCCATCCCTGGTTTGGCACCTATGTCTCTAATGGACAGAGGTAATCTGTAAATGGTTCATTTTCCAGGCCCATGCTTACACTTCTCAAGGGTATCAGAACTTATCAGAGATTTGGAATGCATGGCTAGGCTTAAAAAGGCCCTTGTGGTCATTAGCCTAGTAAACACCAATGAACCTATGAACCTATTGCAAGAGTAATATGGTCAGATAGATGAGTGCACATTTTTTCCTTGTTAAAAATATTTGTCTATTGCAAGTGTTGCTACTTTATCAATGGTTATATTATATCACATTTTCAGATATTCAGAGTATTGAACAGCATTCATAAATGTTAAATATATTGACTGAAGGGACGAGTCCAGAGTGTTGAATGTATGTGCATCAGTTATGAACATATCAGTTCATACTTTGGAATTTTAGATGGTTTTTCTCTCTCCTTTTTTTAATTTCTCCAAGTCTTTTGGGTTTCTAATACCATGATGGGAATGCACCCCATTCCTAAGTCAAATTAAATTAAAATTCATGAATTTAGCATTGTTTCAATCTTTGATATCAGCCAGAAGTGCTCTTCGCAGCACCCGCAATGCGCCCAGTAATGACTCCTTCTGCAATTCATACGGGTTACGTATATTGGTAACATCTCTAAATATCTATCTGGGAGATATGATGATACGTAATGTGGAGCTGCTTGAGACCATATACTGCGATAGGTATTGCAGCCATTACTACATTAATACAAACGTATAGCAAAGGCACTTTAAGTATGTGTGCCAAAATGCACCAAGTCTAGTGTCTTCGGTCACTGTAATCATGATCAGTGAACTGTTAACATCTTTCTTACAGCTTTGCCATTTTGTACAGAGTAAAATTAATAACTTTTGCAAAAATGTTGGTGCAACCTGATGTTAATGGCATTACATTCCAAAATTACTTGTTAACCACAGGTGCGAATCATGGCTGGCTACCACGCTGCTGACATTACTGATTGTACTAGAATCTGTATAATTCAATCAAACTCTGCAGAAAATTGAATGCAGTCTCATTGAAACTCTTGTGATGCTTGCCCCATACATTAAGAGAAGACAAAAAAAATTCAAAATTATTCTTAAAATTGTCAAAAAATGTCAGAAAACTATGATACACTGCTATCATAAATGCCTGTACTACTGCCTCTGCTATTCTACAAAACACTGGAGAAAACTGAGTAAAAATGCAACACAGTCAACGTTGTGCATGTCCCTTACAAATCCAACAAAACAGGAGGAACAGCAGTGTCATATTGTTATAAAACTTTTTATGAAATTGCACCATAATATTCCAATTGCCGCCTGCATTATTCTTAACATGAAAAATACTTTTAAATGAAATACAATAGACCTTCACATTCATATTGGTACAGTCTGTACTACAAACCTCAATATGTCTATTATTTGTTAGGTATTAATGAAATATTATTTTTTATTACTTGGGGGTGGTATTCCATATGTTCCTATCCTGCTCAGGCAGGAGTAAATGTAGCCAGTAAAGGATGGGAGGCATTCCTCCTTCCACATCAAGATGAATAAATCATTTATTTTTATTATACTGTACATATTCCTTATTTTAGCATCATGCTGCTTTCATGTCTGCAATCAATTATTTTTATGTATGTATGTATGTATTTATTTTCCCTATGCTGAATACCTTTTCAATATAAGTACTTGAAGTATGGGAAAACAAACAGTTTGGCCACTTCAGTAAGATTAGGAAGAGTAGGAAAATGGAGCTTCCTGTACAATTGTTTAAATTTCCCATTAACATTCCATAATACATCCATGGCAAATTGATCACTAACCTCCTCATTAGGCATCTGGCCATAATGTCTGCTGGTATAAGACATGCAAAAAAATTATTCATTTTGGGCCTCTACACCCTTGTGTAAGTTTTCTGAAAACTGATTTATACAAATGTTCCTCATTTTCGGAAGAAATGGCACTTTCTCTTTTGTAATCAACAAATACTGAATTATGTGGCAGTAGACTATCAAAAGTACTCCTTTGAAACAGTGAACAGCATAAACACAAAAATACTGCAATGCATAACAGAACATTCAATAATAACCTCCATGCTACCCTCCATACTAACCTACATGCTACCCTCCATGCTACCCTCCATACTAACCTCCATGCTACCCTCCATACTAACCTCCAAAGCAGATAGCAGAAGTCTAAATCAGGTTTCCTTGACATTTTTAGAGATGAAGTTGGACTTCAGAGCTTGATAAACACTAAGAACCCAGAATACCATGGTGGGTAGGGGATGCAACAGGCAAGTATTGCAAAGTAAGGGATAAACTGTACTAAGAGACCAACTACTTTTTTTTAATTTTATTTTTATTTTACTCTTTACTAACCAGGTTAAACCCACTAGTCTAGTTACCTCTTTTCGGGGAGACACAGGGTAAAATTCATAATGGCTATATTCAGCCACATGGAAGTTTGTGCTTAAATAGTTTATGACTTTCAAGCTCTCAGAACACACAGAAATCATGCAATGTAAGATTTCTTTTTCAACAAATGGCAAAACCATAAAGAGATTTCTACGAGAAAGTCTTCCCTTTCAAACTTAGTTATGCACATACACTTTGAATAGACATGTCTGCAATGGTTGCACACCATATGAGAAAAATAGATTTGATTTCACTCCAGTTAATGAATTATTCATTCCTGTGTTTACACTGGTATTGTCAAAAGTCAACCCAATGTAGTTATTCCATGGTTTTCATTACACTATCAGTAGTTTCAAAAATATCCTAAACCAGTTGACATAGCAAATTGCAGCAGATGAAGAAAACATTTCCCCTGATTATAGCATAAGGACTAAATAAATATGAGAGATTTTCTTGACATCTTCATTTCCACCATCTACTGCAACAGAAAACATGATTTCTGCATGCAGACCACACAAACGTTTCTACGTTTCTTGGATCTATCATATAGTTAACTAATAGAGATATCACTGTATGCCCATAGCTAAATCTTTGGTTATTTTAATGTCTGAAAATACAGTTCTAAACAATTTTCTGGTGTGACTGGAAATTGAAAAAGGGGAGGATGTCTTTCAAAAGAAATGCTATGAAGCAAAGTTCTACTTGTCTAATTTAAAGCAGAATGAATATAGTTAACTGGTATATAAGGAATGAGACTTGCAGAATGACTGTCACACTAAATATAAGAAGTTCCACAAGCTTCAATTGTGCAGTACATGATATGTAATAGCAAATGGTACAATTACTCTAGAAGCTGCAGAATGCAACTGCTTTGTCCCTAAGTTGTAAAAAACAATGACATTTTAGCACAGATGATATGAGTAGGTAGCCCACATGGGTTGCACTTTGCTGTGTGGCAGTAAAGGGTCACAAAAGGTATGTAGCATATCATTATCAAACACCAGTGTAACATACCACAGATATGCTGCTTACATTCACTGTTCTCTGCATTATAATGCAAATGCATAAATTGTCTTTCAGCACTGCTTCAGTTTCCAAAACATTTCCTGTTCAGCACAGAATTTTCGTAACAAATGATCTCTGTTTTGAGACTAATGTTATATTGTTCTGTATTTGTAAATTTTCTGTAAATAAGTATTTCAGATTTGCAAGTTAGCACATATAATACTACCTGCAAATATACTTAACAGATCTGGAAAACAGTTGAAATGTTACTAAATAGAATACCATGGTCAGAGAGAATATAAATATTACTTAAAATCATTTAAAACAATTGTGGGCAGGGTATGCTACTGGCAAGTTCTGCAAAGTAAGGACAAAGTGCATCGATATGACAACTAATTTTTTTTAAATTTTACTCTTTATTGTCTAGGTTAGACCCACTAGACTAGTCATTTCTTTCAGGGGACACCTGAGGTGGAATTCATAATAGCTAGTGGAAATTTTGCCAGGACATCTAAGAATTTCCCCTACTCTTTGAAGCTGCTAGATGGCACTGGAGGGTTCCTATAGCAGCAAGGAAGAAGCCTAAGTGAAGCAGCAGCATCATGGAGGTGGAGAGAAAAGCTTTGGAGAGTTTGAAGGTGAAAAATGAGAATATGGGGAAAAACTTGTTAAAAATGGATTATCAGAATGCCTATTAAGATTCCTGTGTAGTGGGTGATACAAATGAACAGAGTTTCACTCTCTGAATGAAAAATGAAGTAAGTGAATCTGTTGGAGTGGTGCAGATAACAGAACTGGAGTTAGCAGGGCTTGCAGATGATGTCCTGTTAAAAATAATCAAGCAGGATAATCCATGTGACAGCTCTGCTGTTTCATAGAGTGAGATGGCAGATAACGTTTTCAGAAGTGCTGAGGATGGTAATGTGAGAATCAAACCAGATAACATGGCAGCAGAGATTGCAGCAGTCAAAACTTATGTAGCAGTGATTGAAATTTGTTGTTGTTGTGTCTTTCAGCTTTTCCCGGTTAGGGGTCACCACAGCGGAACTCCGGTCTGCTAATGATTGGCAGTAGATTTTTACATGCCGAGTTGCCAGCTCTGACGCACAAACTTCAACAAAGGTACGCCGATTCACGCATGTCTCCACACAGAAGACGCTCTAGCTGAGAATCGAACAGGACAACTTCTTACTGTGAGGCAACAATGCTACCGTAGCACCACCACCGCAGGTCTCATGTAGCAGTGATTGAAAGTAAAAGAGGAAAACACCAACACACTGAGAAGGAGTCCAGCTTTGTGGCAGCAGAGAACGCAGTAATTAAAACATATGAACTGGTAACAACAGGCAAAAAAGAGAGCAGCAACAAATTGTAAGTAAAATGTTTTAAAAAGAAAAAAAGACCAGCTGTGAGAATAAGAAAAAAAACTGACACTGTAATAGATAAACAATATGCATGGGACAGTTTGGTAACTGTTCTGCATTTTAATGCTCAAGAAATCTGGTCTTTTATACATACAGTAACAGAGACTTATAGTGACTTAATATTTGAAATTGTTGGACTGATGATAACATTTCTGCAACTGTGTAAAAAAAGAAAGACATTTATCTGTGGAACAATTATTTGTTTTCTGTTAGTAACATAGCTGTTGAAAATGTTACTTTGTAGTTTAGAACTGATGAACTGGAAGAAACATATGTTACGTTTGTGTGAAACTGTTGATAACATTGTAAAATTTAGAGATGAGAGAAACTTATGGAAGGTTGGAAGCTGTTTTGAAATGTGAAAAAAATATTATGGAACACTTGCCAAATATTATATGGGTGATCATAAAGGGACATTGAGATATCCTGGCCAGCCTAAATTATGTTTCTTTTGTGGGGACTTTTCTCATTTAATTAATGATGGTGACAAGATACAATGTAACCAGTGTAAGGAGAAAGGACATACAGCAAAAAGGGGTGTGGCTGAATGCAGGAAATTTTTGATAGATTGTAAAGAGCAAACAAATAATGAAAAAGAAGCAGGAAGGGAAGAAAACATACATGAGTAAGGACAACATGATGCTGGAGGAGTGGGTGAACTAGGTGAAGAAGAAACTGTAAAAGAAGAAAAATACAGAGGGGAAAGGTGAAGAATTACTGCATGTAGGAAGAGAGGTCAGGAGAAGGGACGGATACTAATATATATTTTTTTGAAGTCTAGCCAGTAAAACATCTCATTCAGAGGATCAAGGATTATTTCTACATAAACCCAGGAAAAATATTCAATAGGAGAAATACTAAAAACAAGTAAACAAAAAATAAAAAATGCTTCCCCTAAACTTAAAAAGAAGTAAAAGCAATAATTTTAGAGTACTTTCAGTAAATTAAGTGAAGAAAGACTGCAAACACAAAAAATTGTGGGGTGGAAATATAATATGGAACTTAAGAAGTGAAAGTTGTTCTGGAGTGACTGTGTTGTATAAAAACAGTGAGGATACTAGATATAACATTGCTAAGTATGGAAAGGTTAATTGTTGCAGTTGTGAGGTGGAGAGGATATGTTCAGGGCTGGCCTTTGGTCCACTGGTGCCCTAGGCAAAAGGGCTATACAGTGCCCCCCAACACTACCCGGTGCCCCCATCCTGGTCTACCTACACTATCCAGATTGTTTTTTTCTTTGTTTTTCTCACAGTTTGTCTTATTCTCCAGTGTTTCCTACATTTGTTCAGCACATTTTCAAGAAACCATTTCTTTACTACAAAAAAATAAACAAATAAATACTGGAAAAGTGTCCCTGCTAGAGTGGCACCCTAGGCAGCTGCCTAGTTAGCCTATGCCTAAGGCCAGCTATGGATATGTTTACAGAATTATAATATTATATGCATATACAAGAAAGGAAATAGACAATCTGTTTCAACAAATATTAGACTATGTGCTGGTTAACATGAAAATGTTCCATTTCCGGGACTTTAATTGTGATTTAAGGGGAAGATGTAAAAAAGGAAATATGTAAATAAATATATGAAGTCATAAAATGTGATAAATTAGCTGTGTGGAACAAAAGGCAATGAACATATAGAAGGGGGCACTTGTATTTATTATTTTATATTACTGAGAGGTTTGGGGCTTAAGATGGTGATTCATTTGTCAAAGATTTTCCAAACCATTGTATGGAAGTGGAAGAAGAAAAGGAGTATATTAAAATAGGAAGGGAAATAAAATAATAAATGAAAAATTATGGGAAGTATTGCAGTTAGGATCATATAACCATGAACAACTTCTTTAAAAAATTGTATGAGTTATAGCTCAACCAGTTCACTTAAATCCCAACTTCAAACTAAGCAACAATATGTTAAACCTAGACAAATTTTCTCTCATCAAGAACTGTATAGTTTGGGTCTTTTTTAAAATCAAAGACCTCCCATTTGAATCTATTATAACATCTTTGGCAGTCAAGAAAAAAATATTACATAATTGTTAAACAAATATTATACCTAGTAACTCTGTTTACAGATAAGGTAACGCCATTAGATATTCAACTCTATCAACAATTAACAGCTCTGTTTACGTTAAGGACTAAAATGTTATCAAACACTTACAGTTTAATAACAAAAATAAAACACCATGACAAAATCCTTTACTCCAACTATTGGGAGAGCCAAAACAAGGAAATAACTCTTAATCAAAAGCTTGAGGCGATTGACATAACACTAAAACGAACTCCCTTCAAAAAATTAATTTATACTCAGTTTATGATAAATAACAATGCTTATCATACGCCTCTATCTCTGAGTAAAATTAATCCCAATATCTCACCCTTCTGCCCCACTTGCCCTAATTCAACAGCCGATACTTTACATATATTCGGGTCCTGCAAAAACATCTACAAACTGTGGTGTTCTTTGAGAGAATCGACACAAAACCAAAAACAAAAAACTGTTAAAACTCCACTGATGGTGAGCGAAATACTGAGGCAGTGGGTAAAAACAGAAACAGACTTTATTTATGAGAAGCAAATACCTCTCCTTCATCAGACATTTTACAAGCCAATTAAAATGCCTTATATACACTCAATGAACTTTCAATTAAAATCAATTGGATGCAATTAAGTTAAGTATTTTAAATAAACAATTGCAAACTTATTATCCATTTGAATAAAATATTTTCTTTAAGTCATTCCATATTACATCTTATTATTAGTAAAGAAAACAGACTTAAACAAACCATTATATTTTCTAAAAACAATTACACATGCTAACCACAAAATACCGCTAAACACCTATCAAAATTCCACTTGAAAATAAGTTATGTCATTGTTCAATATATTGTCTATGTATTTATTAATATATAAGAAAGACAACCTTATCTTCTCAAGGCTAAAAATTTCAATATACATTTAAGAGAGACAAATTCATTTAGACCCGGGGGGGGCATATGCAACTGTCCTAATGTGCCAGTAAAGTTCTTGTATTTCTAATTCTAATTGCCATGGACTGCCTCTAGGGTTAAGTAATACTTGATGTAAGATAGCAAATTTAAAGTTGTGGTTTGGATATTCATCTATGTGCCTGGCTAAAGCGTTATTCATATCTTGTTTCTTAATGGCGTATTGATGTTCATAAATACTTTACTTTAGCTGCCTTTCTGTCTTACTTATGTAAAATGCAGGGCATTGTTCACAAATAGCAGAATAAACCACAGCTTTAGTTGTGCATGAAAATTTGCCTTGAATCTTGTAATATTTATTTCTAATCCATCTGAGGTGTTCTTTGAGAGCACAACTTGAGAAAAATGGGCTACATGAAGTCCACACTTTCATGGGAAATGGCAATTTTGAATATCTTTCTCAGCTCCTATAACTTTGAGTCCAAACATATTATTGTAACACTGTGTGCTATACTGAAAACCTATATAGCACTCAACTGGCTAGATAGAACAAAAACATCCTGGAAAGAGTTTAAAATCATTGCTACTAAATATGTTCTTGGGAGCAAATTAAGTGCAATAAGTCAAAAGAAAATAAAGTATTTCCAGAAATATTGGGGTAACCTTGTAGAAGCTCTCAACTAGGCCCTTATCTATCTACAACTTTTTTTTTCTTTTCTCTCTCTTCCTCATTTAAATTGTCTGCTACTAAATATGTTATATCAACTGCTTTAACTTCAACAGACGAGGATTGTAAATGTCCAACTAATTCCCTAAGAGATATAAAAAACATGCATAAGCATACCTTCTATCCTTACTGGTAGTATTAATACCTAGTATCTCTATGTAGGACATCTTTTATAAGTGACAACTGAGTGTATATAGTTAATTGAAAAAGGCCTAGACATATGGGTACATCCTTTTTGTGAGATAATTTAATATGTGTATTTTCAAGCACTACCTTTTATGATCTCATGTTGAAATCGTAATTACTATTCTAGCAATGTAATACATATATCTTGAAGTTTACTATTGACTGTATTTGACAGTATGTAACTAATGTAAGTGAAAGCCAATTTTTCTTCCTTTATCTGTATCTGTACCATTTATTTGAAATTGTAATATAAATATTATAAAAAAAAAATCAGTCTGAGTTGTGGGCTAAAGTTAAAAAGAAGCATAAAAAGAATTTTACAGTGGTGGGATGATGTAAGAAAAGGAACAGAAAATGAAGTATGGGAAAATTTATAGAAATGTACTAGACAATTTACAGAATAATATAACAGAGTTTTGTGTTATGGAAAAAAATATATAAAGGAAATCAGTTTAAAATAAGGTATTGCTGTTTAAGGCAGAAATATTAGTACAGTGGAGAAGGGAGGCAGTATCTACATATATGGGTAAAATAGTAAAGAAGGTTATTAGTATAATGAGAGAAATTAAAAATGTAAAGGAAGAGGTAAAAATAACACAAGAACAAATTATGTGCATTGTTGTACAGTTTGTGGAAAATATGTATAAGAGTATAAGGATGGAAAATACGAGAGAATGGAAAGTAAAGACATTTTCAGAATGAATTAAAGAAGACTTTGAAAAAGAAATTACTATAAGTGAATTGGATGAAGTACATAGGAAGGTAAATGCTGATTCTGTATTAGGCCCATATGATATAGGGTATGGAATGAACAAGAAATTAAAGGACTAGCAGAGAAAGTATTTTGCCAATGTACTGAATGAATGGTTAAAAAAGGGTCTGTTTATGAAGAGCTATGTAGTGGAATATTAGAATTTCTGTGGAAGAAAGATGAGATGAATGAAATAAAAAATAAAGACTCATCACCCTAAATAACACAGATTATATAATTTTTATGAGGATAACACAGAGGAGAATGGAAGGAAAGATGAGGAATATTATGGAAGAAAGAATATATGGTATAAAAGGGAAGGGATGTCATCAATTGTTATTGGATGTGAGAGAAATTGTACATAACATAATAAGTAAAAGGGAGGATGTGAAACTTATGGTAGGTGTTATTAGCAAGACATTTGATACAGTAGGACATTATGCTTTGAGGGATAATATGAAAATATGGAATAGGTAATAGAATTAGGAGAATGTGTGTATGTCAAAATAATAGAGTGAGAGAGTTAGTGAATGGGTGGCTGAATAAAGAAACATGCTTGAAGTGTGGTATAAGACAAAGATTTTCCATAAGGGGAATACTGTTCACATTGGAGATGAATGCGGTAGTGAAGTAGCTTATAAAATGAAAGACGCTAGAGATGTAATACAAATGGAGGTGGTGACACCAGTAGCTCTGACATACACAGATGATGTAACTGTAATTTCTAAGAATAAAATATGGATGAGGAGGGAAGTGCTGGTTTGTCTGAATAGATGTTTAAAGGAAATGGGAATGACCTTAAATAAGGATAAAAGTAAGGGTGTGTGTGATGTGGTGAAATTGGGGGAGGAGTGTATTTTTCACTGAATGCATTGCCTTTGTTGGGAATAAAATTTGGGAAAAAATATGTAGTTATGATTTATTAGGAGGGTTTAATAAAAGAAATGAAAGAAATATGTCTTCTGTGGAGGATATATAGATTAGCATTCAGGAAAAAGGTTTATCTGGTGAATTCGGTATTAATGGGAAAATAGCATATATGTCAAATGTTTATATGACCCCACTAAAGTATAAAAAGGAAATTGTACAGTTGGTGTTTTCTTTCATATGGGACTCAAGATTAAATCCCATGAAAAGAGGTGTGTTATATACAAGTCAAGATAAAGAGGGATTGGGGGTACAAAATCCAGTTGTTTATTCTGCTTCTTTAACCTTGTATAGAATATTAAAGTGGATAAAGGAAGAGAATGAGAATTTTATAGTGAGAATCTTTAAATATAAATACAAACATTTCAACATTTGATGAGAAGAAAAAGAGTATGTGAATGAAGAAATTAACATTTTTTTGAGAAAAATAGTAATATGGGAAATAAAATTGATGGCACACAAAAATAGAGGGATGTGTTATAATAATGTGATTAAACAATATATTAAGTATCAATCTCAACTACATTTTAACCATGTTTAGTATATGTCACCATATTTTAAAATTGTACTATCCTCTACAGCTGTTTTACATCTGTTTTCTTCTTGTCTTGCGTCCTTAACTGGATTAATGTCTATATTTAAATGCTATGTTTTTTTAACTGTATAATGAAATAATACTTAATGTGGAGCTTTTCTCCCCAAGCTTCCGCTGAAAACGGACCTGTGTCCAGTCGGACTCTCCCGGTCAACAAATGTAAATAAAATAAATAAATAAATAAGTAAATCCATGGGCTAATTTACCAGAAGACGGGATTACAGCCATTAAAGTAAGGAAAAAAGTGGTACACCAAGAGAGTAGAGTGTCAGGATTTCCTAGGGAGACTGGTAACAAATAAGTTACCAAAAGAGGGGAATATGTTATATAAAAAGAAGGTTGAAAAGTGTGTTTTCTTTTGTGGAGAAAATGAGACAAAAGAGTATGTTTTTTTTTTTTTGAAATGTAAAAGAGTAGCAAAACTCTGGGAAAAGCTGTGTGAAGAAAATTCTTTGAAAATATTATTGATGTAAATAATATAGACATGAATATGTATGGCTTTTATAAGAAGAAAGAGATTTGAGAAGGTCAATTAAAAATTTATCTCATGTAATATGAATTACTTAGAGTGAGAGACTGAATAACATGTTATTTATAGGGAAATGGATATCAGCAACAGGGTATGAAAAGTCTTAAGTTGATGCTATCAGAATGGGAAGTCAAGCATCAGAAGAAATGAAGTTAAATATTAGAAAAAAAAGACATTGGTATTCAGGAGGGGAATAGTTATGAACTACTTTGACATGAGAAAGGAGAGGAGCGCAATTCTGACAGAGGAGAAGAGCAAGAACAAAACAATGAAATGTCAGTAGCAGGGTATGAAGAAGGAAAAAATACAAAAGAAGGAGAAAAGGAAAGGCATGGTGTAATGATACTAAGAGTTGCTGTGAACAGTATTAGAAATGATAAGAGGGCTAATGGTAACTGGTGCAAGAAGGTAAAAGCAGAAATTATATGTTTGCTAGATACAAGATATGTTAAAAGAGCTAGAATTGAGTCTTTGTGGGGAAACAAGATTAAATGATCTGAAGGAAATGAAGAATGTTCAGGTATAAGGATCTGATAAGAAATTAAAATATTAGATGTTACAATACTAATACCAGCTAGATTAGTGATGTGTGATAAAAGGAGAATAATGTGTAAGATTATTTTCAGTTTATGTAGACACAACTATGACAGACAGGAAAAATGTGAGATCTTCAAAAATATGTTTTAGGTAATCTGTCCATTCTTATTCTAGAAGACATTAACAATACTCTAAGGAAGAAGAAGGGGAAAGTAACACAAGATTCAAAAATACTGAAGGAAGTTATAAAATGTGGATAACTACAGGAAGGAAAAAAGGAAAATGAGCTTATCAAAAAGGTATATTTAAAACAAAATTAGATTGTGTAATGTGTTCTAATGGAATGGAAGAAATGAAAGGACGTGTGGAAATTGTTGAGTTTTCTGACCATGGAAAGGTTTGGGCAAGAATAGATGAGAATACAGAGATAATGAATGAAGGAAAGGGAATACTGCACAGTCTTTTTTTTTTTTTTGCTTGACTGAATTATTTACTTATCTGTGCCTCCATTTATATATTTGATGAGCTGTGGCTGAATTGTATTTTTCTCCCACCTTCCCACTAAGTGGTTAAAGTTGGTGGCTTTTGCAGTTGTCCACCCCTACTGTAAATTTAATCTGGGACAGTCCTCCCAGTCCCATCTCATTAGCTCATTCTACCTAATACAGAGATCATATGGGAAGGCCAAACTTCTTAGTTCCTTAACCTTGAATTATCTCCTGTTCCTCCTCTCCCTTTCCACTTTATATAAAAAAACACTTTATTCAGCTGCTTATATTTTTCTGTATTTGTGTTTCTTCCTACTAATCTATTACTTCATCTTGCTTTTTCCTGCTACTTGCTGTTTGTTCTCTAAACTGTTCTGTTGCATTTATTACTACTTGTTTATAGCCTGTCTAAATTGTAAGTGTTATTCTAAGCCTCTTAGTTTTGGTTTAATTACTTGGGCTTTAGGCCTACCCCTTAGCTCTTCCTGGCCTTTCTTCCTAAGATTTTGACAAATATGGATGGACAATTTCCTACATTTTCTCCTGACAGTCTGGTTGATGTGGGCATCCTGAGACAGTGTAGCAAGTGCTTCATGTACACAGACAGCCATCTACTACTGCCACCCTAGGAACACAATTTCTGAGAGATGCAATTACATTAGGAACCTAAAGTCCATGCCCTCTCCCTCTCAAGCCAGTATATCTGGCACTGAGAAGGTTGTCAACATAGTCTAAAAGAAATGCAGTATCCACATGCAGTTAGGTTCAGGATTTGACATACTAGAATTCAAAAAGCACAATAGAGAGCACAGTTCTCATATACTGAAGTAACCACAGGCTAGTATAACAAATGACACAGTAGTATACAGGAGAAATAGCACATGTAAAATTATCTATAGTCCCATTTTCATGTTTAGACTGCTAGCTTTTAGCAGCATTATGTTTAATTTGTGTTTTGTTGAAATTTTTATGGTGGTAGTTTTAACCTCATCACTTTTCCAAAAAAAGGCACTATGGGGGATGCAAGAGCCTTTGCCAGAAGCCTGAAGTCCAAGTGAGACAGATGCAGGCCATCTTTGGTAAAGCATCGTGATCTGCCGATCATATCTTCCCAGGCTGTCAGGTACTGGATCCCCCTGGAATGACACTAGAAACTAAGCCAATTGTTAAAGTTAATAATTTTCTGGTGGCATTGAGGCATCATTCTGGGTGATGGTAGAATGCTTTTTAAGGCTAGGACATACCTGCCTGGGACTCATAATCAGCGAGCTTTCTTCATGTAGTCTAGGGAGGTACATCTCAAGTCATCCACACCAACATGGACTATGACAGAGTCAACCTGTTGTTGAGAGACTTAAGTGTGTATGTGATATGGCAGATTCTGGCCTGTGACAGACAACTAACTGTGACTTTCTCCTTATCCAGCCTGGTGAGAAGCACATCTGTGTGTCTCACAATGTTTTCTCCTATGACTAATATGTTGGGTTTACGGTTAAGCCTGGTATGTGGTGTGGAGGGCTGTGGAGATCACTTGTGTTTTTGCCTCAGAGGTTTCCTTTGTTTGGGTATGTTTATGTTGAGGACCTCCGCATATGTGGGTGTGTGTTGTGTACGTGTGGGTGATGTTTGTGGTGTAGTGACTATTGTCCATTTTAAAGATTATTATTACAGTTGTCTCCTACAGATTCCTAGACCTGTATTGTTAAGCTCCTAAGTGGTTATACTGCTTCTTATCCCAACCTATATATGCTCCTTCTAACCTTTTGCTTTTCTCCCTTTTCATAAATTTCTATCAAGGTTATAAACATTCTACCACCCTGCCAAACCTGCATTTGAGACCTGCAACCTGCCAAACAGCCAGACCTATCTCACTTATTAAGTAAAACAACATAGGTCTCCATTTTGTGTATTGTCATGTTATAACTCTGTTGTTGCCTTGCCCTTGTCTCTGCTCCACATCCCCAGGCTGCAGTTTTGCTCCCCAGTGAATCTCCTGCTTTAACTCACTCTTGACCTAGCCCCACTTCCTCTTGCCCATATCTTCAATAGCTGTCCCCCACTCTTATCTTTTGATCTGGAATCATTGTCTTTTTCCCTACACTCTCCTTTATCTCCCCAGGCTTTATCTACTCCCATTGTTTTTTCTTTAGAACCTGCACTCCCACCCACTGTTTTCTGCACTCACTACTTATTTTTGTCCCTAGCCACTCTTTTTCCCCAAGTTGTTACATTCTCTCCTACACTCTTTATTTTTCTTCTTCCCCCTCACTCTGTGCCAGGTAACCTAAAAGATAAATCTGTACTTCTCTTGCTTTTTTTCTCCACTAGCACCCCTTAGTTCTTTCTCTTGTTTTAAATTACAAGCTTACCTTTCTGATGGTATCTGATGGACCCTCTGCATTTCTGTCAGGTCCAACCCACTCCGTTCACCCACGCTGCACTCAGGCTCACTCCACTCTCCTACCCTACCCCTATTCCCACCCATCCCTGACTTCATTAGATTTATACTCTAGCTTCATTAACTGGACTCCTGTTCCTCCGTATCATCCCTCCAATCAGGTCAATCCACCCAACCACATTTTCTCACCCCCGCCCCTTTCAACTACATACTAATTACTTTCAGCATTACTGATAATTAGCTTTTCCACTCTCCTCACTCTCCATTCATAATGTCTCACTTTTTCTTAGGCATCTCATTCCTTTTTCTGCTTACACAACTCTCCTCTTACCACATTACACTACACTTCTCACATACCTCCGCTAATCTTCCTTATCCCCTCTTTAACCATAGCATAACCTACTCCTTCTTCATCTCACCATCACTCCTTGCCACCTTCTATTTTCATTTTTACAAGGTGAAAACTCTCTCTAACATCCACTCACATGACAAACTACTGCTCCACAGCTTAAACCACTCACACCATCATACATCCTCTAGGATGTCTCTCCTCCAAGCTGGAGACATACATCCCAACCCAGGACCCTCACCCCCTTCACTCAACCCTAGCATGCACCTCTCCCCACCCCTTCCTACACCAAACACACCCCTGCCTACTCCACACTGCACCACTCACAAATCCCTAGATCTCTTCTCAATCAACGTACAAAGCCTTCCCAATAAAACCACAGACCTATACTCTTGGACAGTCCAACAATCTCCACATATCTTAATCTTAACTGAAACTTGGTTAAAACTACACATAGCTAATAATGAAGTTTTACCCCAGGATACAATATATTTAGATTAGACAGAGACACAAGAAAAGCTGTTGGGATAGCAATACTCCATTCTGGTCTACTTAATCTCTCCCCCTTACAAACACCACTACCTAACATTCACCCTGCTGAACTTATTATACTAAATTGTCACCTGAACTCCCACAAAAAGTTCACCATAGCCTCAATTTACACCCCACTAGGCAATAACATTCCTGTCCTCAAAAATATACTTTCATGGCTGACTGACAACATTTCCTATGAACCTATCATTCTGGGAGATGTTAACATAGACTGGTCTAAGCTCATGTCTGACTTCCCTAATATGTGTATCAATCTTCATGGTTTCAAACAAGTTATCACATCCCCCACTCACCTTAGTAAAACTACTTGTACCATTTCTATCGTTGACTGGATACTTACTACTGACCCTAATCTCTACCACAACTCCTGCACCCTGCCTGACTCTCTTAATGATTACCTTCCCATTCACATCCAAAGGCACTCTACTACAACACCTAAATCCCACATATACAGAGACTACTGTAAACTATAATCATTCAGCATTGATTCCTTTAACTCTAAACTACCATCCATCAATTGGTCCTTCCTTCCCTACCCTCCCCTTAGTGAAGTTGTAGAAAAATTTAATCAGATTTTCCTCGACATCCTAGACTCATTTGCACCCCAAAGAAAAATTAGGATAAAAGCTTCATATACACATTGGCTATCAAAAGAAACATGCTCCCTCATGCACAAAAGGGACAGTATCTGGAAAGCCTGGCAGAAAACCAAATTCCCTACCCTATTACAAAGCTACAAGAAAATCAGAAACAGTACGAAAAAATGCATTTATCAGGATAAGAAAAACTTCTACAATATGGCACAGTCCAAGCACTCTGTCTAACCCCAAAAAATTTCTTGTCTACCATTAACAATATCCTCTACCCTGGCACCTATAGCCATCCTACCACCTCTTTCTAAATTTTTAGAAAAATGTATCCACTCTCAACTTCTTAAACACCTCATACAGGAAAGTCTCCTAACCCCTACTCAACATGGTTTCCAACCTAACTGCAGCACTCTTATCTTTTACTCATACAGTTGCTGAGGCCAGAGATAATAACCAATTTGTGTACTGTCTCTTTCTAGACCTATCCAAAGTATTCAATGCAGTATCTCACTCTAAACTACTAACAACACTAACTGAACTCAGCCTCTCTCCTGCCACAGTACAGTGGTTCTCCCGCTACATTTCTAATAGACTACAATCTGTCTGATGGCTCACTTCTTGCTCCCCCTTCTTGCCTGTAAAAACAGGGGTCCCCCAAGGTTCTATCCTAGGCCCCCTTCTACTCAATATCTTTACAAACAATCTCCACTCCACCTGCAATCACTCTACTCTTATCCAATACATAGATGACTCCACCCTCATCACCTCCTCTAATAACATATCTCATCTCCTTTCCCTAACTCAAAACACATTTAACTCATTCGAAAAATGGCTTAATGAAAACTGGCTTATTCTAAACCCCAAGAAAAATAAACTCTTACACTACCTACCAAAATCACTCTCTGATGATAAATCTTCCTTTACCATCTCCTCACTTGATAACACCTTCATCAAAGCTGACCCTCACAAAAACTCCTCAGCACTATAATAGATGACTAGCTTAAATCTGATCAGCATATTCACAAGTGTATCAAAATGACATTTACTCCTAAAGCTAAACTATCCCTAGCTAGAGTATCCCTACTACCTGGCCTCCTTTATGTTGCTCCCATCCTCACAAACCTACACTCCACATTAATCTCACAACTAGAACAAATCTATAATAAAATCACCAGATTTGCAACAAACCAACCTTACAGATCACACCATTGCATTGCACTAAAACAACTGCAATGGCCAGAACTCTCACACCAATTTCTTATAGCACAACTTCAAATCACCTATACAAGCTTACTGCTTGCCCCTCCCTCTCTATTCTAGTCTCCTTCTACACCCCCACCAAATCACTCTGAAGCTCTGATCAACAGCTCCGCTATAACTTCAATGTATCTTCAGCTTGGAACAAACTTCCTTACTCCATTAGAAGCACTTCAAATGTTACTCAATTCAAAAAGCAACTAAAACTCTTCCTCTTACGCTCAAGGATCTGTCCATACCCAGATCCTACCTAACCACTCTCATCCTTTCCAACCCTGCCCTCACTCTTCCATCTCACTTCTCTCCATCTATGATCAACTTCACAGCTACACTTTCTCTCTTCAAACTCCCTTCATATAGTAGCTTCTGTGCACTGGTAATATCACATCTCAGTATCCACTGCATCTTTTAACAGTGTAATTTTGCATATGTTTGCATTTGAATTCTATGCACTGTATCCTATTTTCTGTCATTACTGAGATAGTAACGCTGTTGTCACAATTCAGTGATGTCACTTTCAACTGCAATTTTTTTTTAAACTATTCTTTTTTGGTGCTCAATCCCTTTTTTTGTTCCTGAATATTTCCGTGTTGTACTTTTGCACACTCATTACTACATATAACTAAGAATATATCTCTCTATCTTATTCTGAATGTATTTAATGTAGATACACTGGAGCTTTTCTCCTTGGGTCTCCACTAAAATGTGCTTCTGGCTTAGCTGGACCAACCCGGTTAACAAATGTCAAATAAATAAAATAAACTGCACTCATTACAAGCATTCTTAACCCTGGAAAATGCTGACATCTGTGCAGTCAAAGAAACCTCCTTCAAAGCTGCGGACAGCACTCCAGCCTTACCTGGTTACTCATCCTAGCATACATTCAGACCCCAAACTGGGCAGTAAAGCCAAACAAGGTGGAGTTTCAGTATATATTAAAGACATACACACCTCCAGGCTTGTCAATCCCCCTATCTGGACCTGTTTGAATCTATCAAGATTCAACCCTTTACCCTTATCCTGGGTGACTTTAACTACCCAAACATATATTGGAAGAACTAGTCATGGCAGAACACAAACACCCAGAGATTCCTCAATTTTTTCAGTGCAAACACCTTGGAACAGCTAGTCGATGCTCCCACAAGAGGTGATAATATCTTGGACTTGGCATTAATCAACATGAGTAATATTGCAGCATCCTTACAGTATCATCCTCTCTGGTAAGATCCGACCATAAAGCGGTCACTTTTGAAGTCACCATCTCCCCAATCCCCCTCTAGCTAGGGTCAAACATAAAAACTTCTCCAAAACCTATTTACAGCCTCCTGAGGGATGGTATAAACAGCTTCACAGCCCCCTCCCCCTCTGTAGTAACTGGCACCAATATCCAGAACTACACCAAAGCACTATATGAGCATTTATACAGATGATGCATGGAATCAGGAATACCCGACAGGACTAAATCATCCTCTGCAAGGAAGAGTAAAGCTGTCTTGTGAACATCTACAATACATAAACTCTATAACAAAAGGAAAAAAATTGCTGTCCAGGACCAAGAAGGAGCAGGTGCCCAATTGGAAGCAATGTCTCCTTAGCCTGAACAAGCAAATAAGAGCACTAGTGAAATCCTCCACAGCAAACTTATAGTCCAGATTGGCCACATCTACTAGAGGCAATTATAAGGCCTTCTTCACATATGTCTGCAACCTCAAAGAAAGCACCCAGATTGATTCAAAACTGGTGGTCGAGGACACCACATATACAAATGCCATATATATGCAAAACCACACCAGAAATAACCAAGAAAACTGAACAAAAATGATCCGAATGCACCACATGAACAGACTTTAAATTTTAAAACAGTATTAAGCACTTTCATCTCATCATAAGAAACTTCATCAGAATTCAAAGCAAAACATTTTCTACTGTATTTAAATAGCCATTTAAATGACATCATGAATTCACTGACCAAGCAAAACTGTGAAAATGGAATTACACACACATACAGGAAGTTATGTCACAACATTTAAAATCATAATACTAGTTAAAAATTTTTATAAAATGAATCCATCATAAAAAATATATATACTTTATTTATATATTCATATTATATTTGCTCTTTCATTTAACATAAGGGAAATTAATATACTATCATTTAATTCAGGGGGAACATTACAGCCAATCTAAGCTGCCATTCAGTTTCCTTCTTTCTTAAATTATTTTTCCAGTCCTTTCCCCTTTGATCCAGTTTAATTATATCTAGAATACCAAACATGAATTTTGTGAAGGCTGTACAATAGGGGAATGTTTATGTAGAGCGTTAGTTTGCTTTTTGTTTTTTATATTATTTAAGTGTTCATATATTCTACACAAGTGTACGCTCCATTTTACCCACATAAAATTGTAAACATGTCATATACACTGCTAAATAAAGCACCCTGCTTGTACAATTTCTTTTTATTTTTTATATATTTCACTCTTTAAACAATTATTTAAAACTATAAAATTTGTCTTAATTATATATGAACATTGACTACAACTACCACATGCCCTGGTTCCAAGATCTGTTTGCTTTCTTCCTTCAAGTTCACATTCAAAAAGCTTCTTAAAATTTGCCCCAGTTTTATTAAGAAATCTAGGCCGTTCTCTGACCTTCTTAAAGACTTCATTATTTGTTCTAAAAATATTCCAATTAACTTGAAGGGCCTTCTTTATTTTGCCAGTAAGATGGTTAAATTGTAATACACATGCTTTATCATAACCATTATGTATTTCCTGTAATGTACCACCAATTTTATCTTTCTCCAAACCCACTCCTAAAAGTAGCTTGTAATAAGTACCCTACTTTCCATATACCTCCTAATAATCTCTTCTACAAAACATTTGGGGTAACCTCTCTCTTGAAACATAATAGAAATCTTTTCAATTTCTACTACAACATCTTCCAAATAAATGTGATGTCATACGAGACACTCTTATTGCTTGTCGCTTAATAATGCTCTTTTTTTGCTTTAGTGGGTGGTTACTATCAAAATGCAAATATGCATTACAAAAAGTATCTTTCCTATATACCTTGGATCTGAATCCATCTTGTCCATGTGATATGTAGGTGTCGAGGTAATTAATACCCTCCCTATCATACTGAAAGGTAAACTCAAGGAAATCTGTGGTAAAATTTAAATATCGGACAAATTCTTCTATCTCTTAACAAGTTCCTTGCCACAAAATAAAAATATCATCAAAAAAAAAAAAACGTGAGTACATTTTCACTTTATTCCAATAAGGGCAATCCATTACATATGTATTTTCCCAACCCAGGAGAACAAGATTTGCATAAACTGGGGAACAGGCTGCCCCCATTGCTACTCCCTTGATTTGTTGGTAATACTCCTCTTCAAACCATATAAAGTTATTCTCTAAGACTATACTCATGAGTTCACAAATGTGAATAACTTGGTCATGTTTTAAATTAGATGAATGAAACAAAGTTTCCTCAAATACTGCAAGACCATCATCTTTCAGAATTGTAGTGAAAATATTTTTGTCTAAGGTTAAAAAAAATCAAATCCTTATCCTCTATCTTCTTTTTTAATAAACCCAAGAAATTCCATGAGTCCTTTACTAAATGTGGAGTTTTTTTCTATAACATGTTGTACACAAGTATCAATAAATACTGCCAAAGGATGACTCTTAGAACCTCTTGTGGCTACAATAGGCCTAAAAGGAGGTTTCATCACATTTTTATGTACCTTGGGTATTCCAAAAAATACCCGTATGACTGGGTCTTTTCTATATAGAATGTTATACAAATCAGAATCTATTCTCCTATTAAGTAAATATTCTTCCAAATATGAATCTATTCTGGAGTAAGAGATGTTCATTAGAAGAATCAGTAGTTTTAAATAATACCACTCCTCCACCTTTATCTGGAGTCATGATACGAACTGACATATCTCTCCTCAAATCCATTAACAAATTATATTTATCCCTTGTTAAATTCCAAGTCACCTTGTTATCTTTAATGTGAATTTTATAAATATCTTCCAACACCAACTTTTCAAACGTGTCCACCAAGGGGTGTAAAGGAGGATTAAAAGTATTTATTTTCTTAGGTGTAGGTATTTCTATGTTAGAACCTACTTTATTATACCTCTCATTTTCTCCAAAAATTATATCAAAATTCAATTTCCTAGTATATAATTTTAGGGCCATAATGTTATCTGATTATATAAATAAAGTATATATATATATATTTTATGATGGATTCATTTTATAAAAGCTTTTAACTAGTATTATGATTTTAAATGTTGTGACATAACTTCTTGTATGTGTGTAATTCCATTTTCACAGTTTTGGTTGGTCAATGAATTCATGATGTCATTTAAATGGGCTATTTAAATAGAGTAGAAAATGTTTTGCTTTGTATTCTGACGAAGTCTCTTATGATGAGATAAATGCTGTAGATATAACAAACTTTCTTGCTGACAGATTCAGCAAAATTTTCACCCCTCTGTCCCCCCATCAGTAAATAAGGACATCCCCAGTACCTGTCCCCTTCCCCTTATATCTAGGGAACAGGTCATCACTACTCTCTCAAAGGCAAAAAATATAGTCTTCATTGGTCTCGATAACATCCCAGGCTTCATCCTACATGAATTCAGGCAGGAAATTGCAGCACCATTAGACCCCCTATTTAACCAAAGCCTGAGTACCAGCTTTGTCCCAGCTGAGTGGAGGACACCCACTGTAATCCCTTTGCACAAAAGTGGAGCGTCCACCAGTCCAGGAAATTATAGACCCATCAACCTAACTAGCCTGATCTGCAAGGCCATGGAGCAGATTATCATGCACCTCATTAAAGGACATTGGCAACCTCCAAACACTCAATCCCACACAGTTTGGCTTCATCAAGGGGATGTCATGTCTGTTAAATTTGGTCAACATCTTTGAGATAGTCACCAAAGCCATGGAAGAGGGGAAGATGGTCCACACCACCTACCTTGACCTGACCAAAGCCTTTGACACTATTCCCCACTCAGGCATAATAGATAAACTCTCTCAACTAGGAATCAATCCATATGTTATCAGATGGGTAGCAAACTGGATCACTGATAGAACCCACCTAGTCAAAATAGGGGAAGCCACCTCAAGCAGTAGACCCATAACGAGCGACATACCTCAGGGTTCAGTCTTGTGGCCTCTGTTATTTGGGATATACTTTTTTGAGGGGCAGCCCAAAACCAGTGGGTTATGGCTGACCAAGTTTGCAGATGACTGCAAGCTGGGTGCTGTCATCCATTCCCCTAGTGATGTGGATATCCTCCAAGAGAGTTTCACCCAAACAAATGACTGGTACTAGAAACATGGCCTCAAGCTGAATACCAAAAAATGTATCATCATCCCCTTTGGAGAGAGTGGCATCCCCACAAATTATCACACTAATAACATCCTAAACATGCAATCAGTAGTGAGGAATTTGGGCAATCAGGTTGATAGCAACCTGACTTTTGACCACCATGTTGCTTCCACTGTACAGAAAGTTTTCTACATGGCCCAACTCATAAGTAAAGGTATCTCATCCAGGGTATTCTTCCTTTATAATGCCCATTATTGAGTACAATGCCCCTTTCAGCATGTACCTCACAAAGCACATGCAGCTGCTGGAGAGACCACAGAGGTTCTTCACCAGGAGAATCCAGGGTCTCAAACATCTACCATACACAGATAGGCTAAAGGCCCTATCCCTCTACTCAGTTTCATACAGACTCATCAGAGGTGACCTCTGTGTGGCATAAAAGGTGTTCTTGAAACCCGCCTTGATGGGACTGCTGCATATCCGCAAATCAAGCTCTACACGAGTAACCTGCACACATGGCCTCAACCTATTCTGTGACATCAACAGGATTTGTTGCAGGACATATCTGTGTCCCAGAGACTCCCCTATCTGTGGAATAGACTTCCTCTCCACTTCAAGCAGAGTACCTCATTACCCCTTTTTAAGTGCAACCTGGATAACTGGATGGGAAACAGAAAATACACCCCTGGAATTCCACCCGTGTTCCTGCTGGACAGGAGCATCAGGTGCTGACTTGTCTAAATATGGGATGAACTCTTGGCTAGCCTTATAAGGGCCTCAGGGCCAATAGCCTAGTAACTGTCTATGATCCTATGAACTTCCTAGGAATGAAAAGGTTAACTGGTAAAGTTGGAGAGTATGAAATTATGGGAAGAACACATGGCAATGAGGGACTGTTATAAAAATTGGTCTGTTTGGTGGGTAGTGTTTAAGCAGATGTGTAAGAAAGTGTTTTAATGGTAGAACATATGATGAAAAAGAATACAAAATAATGAAGAGGTTCAAGAAGAAATTGAGAATAAAAAGAAAACAGAATAAGAGAGAGGTGTATGACAAAAACAGAAAGTTAAAATATGTTATTTAGTCAAAGGATTTTCTTAAAAGGTAAAAAGAAGAAGTAAGTATCACCTTATTTAAGAAATAAGTAAGAATAAAAGAAGGAAGAATGAATGTGCTATTTGATGAATATGGTGGCATAAAATGTAAAAAAGAAAGAGTTGTACATAAAATGTATGGAAAGGAAGAAGTTGAGAAACAGAAATGGTGTCTTAAAATAACTGACGGTACTGAGGCAGAACTGAAAAAGGAGATTACTATGAAATAAATGCAGAAGTAATAAAAGAAAGGAAAAAGAGTTAACACCAAGATTAGATGAACTCAGTTTTGAGTTTTACAAGTGAATGGAGATGGAAGAAATTTGGTTTCCTGTAAGGTATTAAATGAATGGTTAGATAAAGGAATAGTGCAGGAAAAAGTATGTAGTGTGGTGATAACATTTATATGAAAGGAAAGATATAAGAAACAGGGGACCAATAACTTTAGATGATACTAATTATAAAATATTTATGAGAATAATGCAAAAGAAGGATGTAAAAAGTGTTGAATGAAGTAACAGGAAATAGTGTGTTTAGTGTAAGAGGGAGATAAATAAAGAAAATGTTAATAGTGAATGAAATAAGTATGATCTTGATAGAAAGAAATGAGGTAAGGCTGGTTATGTCAGATATAGAAAAGATATTTGATAAGTTGAAACAATGTGGGAAATTTTGGAAGCATATGGAATAAGTAAAAAATAATGGAAATTATAAAAATTTGTTATGAAAATGTGTGGAGAAAGTAATCAATGGGAAAGTGATATACGGGAAAAGAGATCAGGCTAAGAAGGGGAGTTAAATGGGGTCTACCTTAAGTATGAGTATTTGCGTTCAAGTAATGAATACGATTCAAACTTTTATGTCAGAAATGGATGAAATATATTGGAAGATGTGAAAGGAAACTGAGATACCAATATGCCTGATGAAGAAGTTGTGGTTATTGTAGCAAAAAATAGAGGATGGAGAGATGAAAGTGTTATAAGAATTGAAATGTTACTAGAAAAGGCAGGTTTAAGATTGAATAAAAAGATGATGAATGACATTTATTATAATAGGAAGAAAATTAATATATTAGGGTTTAACTTTGGAGTGTATGAAAACATACTGAATCAATGGGGTGTGAAACTGGAAGAAATAAAAAATACTTGCATGGTGGAAAAGTTTTAATTTATCAGATAACAAAAGGATATATATGTTATATATATATATATATATATAGAGAGAGAGAGAGAGAGAGAGAGAAAATTGCTTAGGGTAATTAATATGTTTCCAGGAAAAATGGAAATAAATTGTTAGAAATGTTTTTTAGTTATGTATGGGCTTCAAGACTTAATCCTATTAAAAGAGGAATAAGATACAATAAAAAAGAACGGGGTTGGGCCTGAAAAATCCTTTTTTAAGATCAATGCATTTGTTTTAGGTTATTAATAGTGTTAAGCAGGGAGAATAAAATAGTGGGAAACTTATTCTATGAGGTGTATGAAGAGACATGAAGCAAGTAAAAAGGAGAAGAAGGGGTGAAAAAGAGATTATAGAAATAAATAAATATGTAAATAAGGTAAAGTTATAGAAATTAAAAACTGATGAATGCAACAAGGAAACAAGTAATATATTTAAAAATTATGCAAGTTTTTTTCTCTCAGTGGAACAATTTCTCAGATGATGTCTGAAATGCAATAAAGCAAAGAAGAAAATGTTTGAAGATTTGTTTGAAGCTGGGAACTTTTTGTGGAGAATTTTGTTAAACAAATTACCTGTTAAGGGAAATCTGAAATATATACCGAGAGAAGAAATCATGTACTATGATTGGAAGGAACAGGAAACTGCAAATCATTGTATTTTATTATGTAAAATGAATACGTCTTTTGGGGAAACATTTAATAATGTATATAGTTGGAATGGTTTCAAGAAAATGATATTAAAAGTTAAATATGAACAAGGAAGGATGGAGGAAAATGATAAATGGGATAAAATATTATTTGTTACAATCCTGGTAATGTGGAAAGGAAGGTTTGAAGGACAACTGTATAAAAAACAGAAGGGTTGAAGATTTATTTGCAGAAATAGGAAAATGATTGAGAAAAAAGCATTGGGGAGGACGGATTAAAATTAAAGAAAAGGGAATGGAAAAATATGGAAACATTGTGTCATATTACTGATGAAGAAATTGTAAAAATGATGTGAATAGCAAGGATATGGGGTTGCTAAAATATGTAAATGCAAATAATGCAGAATTATTGGTGGTATTCATAGTCGTTCCACAAACATGTTAAAGCTATCCTCTCTGTCCTTGAATGAGTGCAAGCAAGCCACAATTCAGAGGCCACTTACACTAGCACACAATAGCTGCAAATAATCCTAAGCAAATGAAAGTCATAACAAGATGTAAATGAAGAATAATATAAAATGGCATTTGTGATTCATAGTGAGGTTCTCTTGCTTTTCCATGACATCCAAAGATACTTTATACAATGAGTAGCCTCTTTATGCTGTCTCTTTGCATCAAGATGCTGTCACTTGCTGCTACCATTGCTATTTTCCATTGAGAACTGCTTCTCTTGCACCCAGCAGCACTCACTGGCCAAGAAGGCGGAGGTATAAGAAGAGAATAATCCATTATAATTTTGACAATTAGGAGATACCAGACAGGTTTAGAATGGACAGGGATATCGTAAGGATCTTAGTGAGTATGTATGACTATCAATGGGGTACTGGAGGAATGCATAGACTTCTTATGCCTATTGATACTTAGATATTGAAAGGCCTAAATATGTGACATCAACAAAACCTGCTGGAGAGGTTTTGTCTCCCAGAGGCTGCCCCGTCTCTGGAACAAACTTCCCATACATGTCAGAGCACCTCGCTGATCCTCTTCAAGTGCAACTTTGATGAGTGGATTTGAAACCACAAATTTGTCCCAGGGGCTCCACCTATGTCCATCACTGACAGGAGCAAAAGGTGCTGACTGAGGTTTCTTTTCTGGGGATAAACACATGGCTAGGCTTGTAAGGTCCCCAGGGCCATTAGCCCAGTAACCTCCTATGATCCTATGATGATCCTATGTTTAGCTCTCATCCTAACAGTAGACACAAATCCTATATTTGGCACACTACCTCACTCTACCACCTCTTCCTGCATGGCAGGATGGCCAGTAGTCATCTTGTTTGTAAGTGGAAAAATATGTTTTTCTTTTTTCTGTTGTATTTAAGTAGTTATTCATGGTAAGATGTATTGCAGAATACTAAACCACTTTTTCTTTGTTTTGTCTCCCAGTATTCTCTCTTTTTCACTTTTTCTGACTTTCATGTGATGCTGGATATCCACTGGATCCATAGCTCATGACACTAGTGAGAAATCCATGTGGAGATGCAAAAGAGACCTACAACACAGCCCCGTTCCAGACCTGTTTTGTCACTGAGAGGATCTTTGGCCCTCTGAAGACTTGTTTTAGATTCCTGGATGAGTCTGGGTGTGCCCTTCAGTATGACCCATTATGACTATGTGTGGGATGTTTCTTGCATATTGCATTCAGCACAACATGATCATGCACCTGTCTGTGGGGTGGAGTGACCCTTGGTGTCACTACAGCTGCCATTTCCAGTCCCACTATGACTAATGATGACCAGCTGGCAGTAGTGGTAAGGGACCCTCACATGGCAGGTTCATGCATGGCATAAGGCTGAGCATGTAAAGAGGCAGCATTTAGTCCAGAACTATAGACCATGACATTCATGTTAGTATTTCCATTCCTGCAAAAAAACGCAGAGTATAACTGATACATGCAGTTCTATCTGTGAGCTATGCTGTGTGCTGCATGGTTTGCTGTCACTATTCATCTGACATTCCTTCTCATCTTTAAATAACATTTTTCTAATTTCAGAAGTTATGCATACTACTGTTTGTAAAGGTCATTCCTGAGTGCTCACTGACTCCTATTCAGTGATGTTGTAAGGCATCATATACGTAATAATCACTTATTTAATAATTTTGCACAATAAAGTCTAGTAAGGGGGCTTACCTAAGTTTGCATGCACTGAATGTCTGGGTCCATATCAAATAATCAAATGGACATATTGTCGAACGTGATATGGTCAAACCCATCTCACGAAAAATGCAGTCCATCAAAAAAACTTTAACACAAACACAACACCTGTACACTCCACAAAAAAGCTCCCCTACGCCACCTGCTAATTATACATACCAACTCCGGGATCACACTACAGTGGAGAAAAGGGCAGTGGCAGCTGGTGACTTCAAATCAAAGGGGGGGCTGCAGGAGACAACTGAATGGGTGGGGTCAATTGGAAGGGGTGTGGCCAACTAGAAAGGGGAGGAGCTATGGTCAAAACCACAAAAACTAAATATACTGCCCTGGGTGCCAAACCGTCATTATGAAAGTCCAATCAAGACAAAATGAAGTGTAGAAGAATAAAAATATTTCAATGCATTGACTGCATGACAGCTTAATATCTAGATGGAAACAAAAAAGGTTATGAGGCATGAAAAAATAAATTACTTTTTTTTAAATACATTAATGGAATGCCAGTCAAAATCAAGTATAAGAAAAACAAGCAGCACTCAACTCAAACCACTTCTTGCACTGCAGTTCTAATTATAATTTATATTCAGCTTTATTAAAGTACCAAGTAACATGCTGAAAGTAGAAATCTCTGATGCCCCAACTTGTAAAAATGTTCCTTATCCAAAAAAAGACCTGCTGCCTGACATCTACTTGTTTCATGGGGAAAACATGATCAAAGTAAAAATGAAAAGCAAACAAGAAATAAGCTCAAGATACATTGCTTAAAAGGATTACTGTACAGGTTATGGACCACACAATTGGCATTCTGTTTACCGGTAAAGCCTGCAGAGATGACTGGAAGTCTCCAAGTGTAATGAGACTCTTAAAATAATGTAATCCTGTCCTTTATTACAAATACTGGCATATGCATTTCAATACCCAAGGCTTATACATTATCTAGTTAAGTATTCTCTACATGACAACAGAAAGGCTTTCAATGTTGGCAATTCTTTAACAGTATGCTTATTAAAGCGTACTTGCATCTTGCAATCTCAGCCAAGCTTACCTGATGGTCATTAAAGTATTGCTACTTAAACACAGAGCAACAGGCACTTTGAGTTATAAGCATAAATCAACAGTACAAAACATATGACAGAAACCAGACCATTCTGTAAAAATCAAGGACAGATGAAATGCCACTCTAGTACTTTTGTCTACCTTGGATGGGGGGGATACTCTGCACATTTACACTGCATAACTACTCCTTGCCTTGCTTCGACACATCCAGAGTCACTACATGGGGGAGTGGGGTGCAACAAGTATGTCACAGTTTGAAATGTCTCTGGCTGACTTGTGATGGCCCTGACACATTTGTCATACCTCTTAACCTCAGAGCAAGAAATCTGGACAAAGCCATACAAAGAAATGGGACAAAGGCCCAAAAATAAGGACAATTTTTAAAATATTGCTCTTATAAACTTAGAAAGATAATAGAGGTCTTGCATTAGTATGAATTTTCTGAATGGTATGAAATCTGAAACTCAAATGTCTGTCATTATTTTCTAACTTCAGTCTTTAATGATTTGTCACTAATTTGCCCAAAAAACACAATTTTATGAAAAACTGACCAAAATGTGATGTAAAAATATAAAATAGCAACACAATACAGCTGGGAACCCGTCAAAGAAGGGACACTTTAATATTAGTACTGCTAACTTGAGCAGCTGACAAAATAAAATAATCTACATGCATTTCTGAAATAAAAGTAATCTAACTGATTATTACAGTTATTTCTTAATTATAAACCCTCCATGTTTTCTTCCAAAATTGCTATTTTGCAGAGGGATCATTAGGGGAAGAGCAACATTTTGAGCCAAAATCAGGGACTTTTGAGAGGTTTGGCTATGCCTAATTCTGTAAAGCAATTTATTTGCATGTACCTCTCAACCTGTTAATGCAATAAATCTGGACAAGGCCAAATATATTGGGGGAACATATAAACAGTACTAAAAATTGCTCTTGTATAAACTGAGACAGTTGATAGAACAGGTCTTCCTTTAGCATGCATTTTTCTGAAGGTTATGAAGTCTGAAACTCAGTGTGTCATTATTTAGTGACTTAATTCCTAAATGATTTGCCAGAAAACCACAAATTTTATGAGGAACAAACCAAAAATAAGAAGCAAAAAATCTATTCATTCTTTGAAAATCTGTACAGTTGGGAGGTATGGTTCAGCTGGGACTGCCTAAGTTTGCCGCCCTTCCCCCTCACAAAACCATGGTCGAATGGAGCCTCCCCCTGCAGCCATTCCAATGATCCATTAATTGGCTATTTCACTCCATTTACCATAAACACTAATGTGCATACTGATTTACATCTGTGATGATTTGAACTTCATTTGAAAGTTTTATTTTGCATTTTACAGCACAAACACTAAGACATCTGCTAAACAAACTTGGCATTAAAACGTCTCTGCCATTGAAACTCACATTCATTGAAACAACATTGAAACCCACATTCAAAGAAAATACATTTTACCCATGGCAGATAAAGATTAATTCTGGGCTGTTTTCAAATCATAGGCCCCTTGCATATGAAACATACATGTGCTCCTTGATACACTTTCCTATTGCTTTGAACATTTTTCCAGTAAACAATGAAACAAAACGCATGCACCAATGACAAAACTGCCCAATTCAGAACATTTCCATCATAAAAGTCTACTCAGACTTCTACAGTCCACTATCATCAGTAAATATGCACAATTCTACAGTCCACCATTATCAGTAAATATGCACAATCTCTGAAGTAGTAAAAAAGTCATCTAAATAATTCCACGTTAAATAAATCTGTAATGAAGAGGTTGCTGCTAGCAATCACCTTTATATTTCATGGTTTCATTGAAAAATAAAGTGTCTGATGCCCCTGAGGAATAAATTGCCTAAATTACTTAAAAATAAGCTAGTAATATTGCAATAGGAAATGGATGGCAAACTGATAACAGGCTCATAGTTAGTATCTTAACTTACAGTACGGCAGCATTCACCCCTTATGGAAGTAGGACCAACAACCTTCTGCATCAAAAGCAAGTGCACAACCTGTTGTGCTATTAGCAATGTGAGCTGCTTTAGCATAATCAGCATTAAACTTCTCTTCCCCTGCAGCTCTCAGCTCCTTGTAAAATCTACTCAATACTCAACTGCATCTCAACTTCGCAGCACAAGAAATCTGGAAAAAGACAAATTTATTGGGGTGGGTCAAAAGGGCAAAAACCAGGGACACATTAAACATTGCTTGTATAATCTTGGAAAGCTGCTAGAATAAAATGCTGTGTTACCACCATACATTTTACTGCCAAGGTCCCTGTGCAAAACAGTCAGAGCAACATACCACTACGCCAAATCAGCTGCTTTGTGAAAGAGAGGAAGACTGAAACTTAAATGGCTATCATTTAATGAATTCAGTTCTCACCATAGCTGTCAACCTCTTAGCACAAAACACCTGGACAAACCCAGTAATGAGGGAATACAGCCCTCAAACATATTCAGTGAATTCAGTTCTTGCCATAGCTGTCAACCTTAGCACAAAAAACCTGGACAAAGCCAGTAACAGGGTAATACAGTCCCAAAAATAAGGACAAATTTTAAATAGTCATCTTATAAACTTAGAAAATTGCTATAATAAAAGGTTGTGTTACTATATATTTATTGCTAGAATAAAAAGTTGTTTTATTATGTATTTTCTGAAGAATATGAAGTCTGAAATTCAAATGCCTGTCAATTTTACTTCTGACGGAACAAAAACAATTTTCAGCAGAGGCCCAGGGAGAAATACTGTAGACACGTCTTTGTAACATGGGAGGACACAAAAGCAAACCCACACAAACACAGGGAGGAGATACAGACCCCACAAAGAAGGCACCCCAGCCAAGAATCAAACCTGAGAACCTATAGCTGTGAGGCAACAATACTGCCACTGCATGACTGCACCATCAAATATGTAAGGAATTAAACATTCAGAAACCTGAAGTCTGAAATTCAAATGCCTGCCAATTTTATTTAACATTTGTTAATCAGGACAGTCTGACTTGGAACAAAAAAACAATTTTCAGCAGAGGCCCAGGAAGAAATAATGCAGACATGTTTTTGTAACATGGGAGAACACACAAGCAAACCCACACAAACACAAGGAGAAGATACAGACCCCACAAAGAAGGCACCCCAGCCAAGAATCAAACCTGAGAACCTGTAGCTGTGAGGCAACAATGCTACCACTGCACCATCAAATATCAAGCATTGCAACATTTACAAACCACAGAGATTATGCGGAACAGATCAAATATGAGACAAAAATCTGCAATTTGTTTAAAATGGTGGTGGGTAGGGAATTCAGGTCTTTAACACCTGCATACAAAGTACAGGGTTCAAGCCTGAGGTATTCCCTACCACACCACCATGAGTCTAACCACCAGTATATTGCACCTGGGGCATTTCAGTCCGACCCCGACGTGTTTTCCCAGCGAGTTCCAGGACAGTCTATGCAGTTTAAAACTGCATAGACTTCTGGGAGCTCCGTTCTTCATGTTTCCCAGTCAGGACTGCTGCTGAGACTCTCTGTGCATGCTCCAGACTGTCTCAGCAGCAGTCCGGACTAGTGCGCATGTGTGAAAGTCTGCAATTTTAAAATTTTTTTTTATCTTTTTATTTTATTACTTTTTTTTATTTTACAGTTGAGGGGGCTGCAGTCCGGCAGTCCAATAGCACGGGCCGCCCCTGGAAAAGGGCAAATTTTCTGCTCCCTACCATAACAAGATCTCAGTCAGAACAGTTTGATGGACTGCATTATCGATGATATGGGTTTGACCAAATCACATTCAACAATGTGTCCATTCAAGAATTTGATAGAGATTCTGAATGTCCACAAGTAGTCCATTTAGCTGAAAGTGTTAATTCAGTATTTAACATACTGTAAGTTCATACCTGCATTTGAATAAAAACATATATTGTTTTTTTTATATTATGCATTGATTTCTCCATTTGAATTTTATTTATTATTTATTTTTATTTTTACATGTGTTAACCCAGTTAGTCCAACTGGGCCCAGAGAGCCCTTTTTCAGTGGAGACCTGAGGAGAAAAGCTCCAGGAAAGTAATTAAAAATAAGAAAAAAAACTAGCAATTCAAGTTGTAAGATACTTAAACAGTACAAGAACAGAGAAAAATATACAACACAAATATATACAAGGCAAAAGTACAGTATTTTAAGAATGCAGTAGCAACATGTTAGAGAAATCTGGTTAGCACTAAGTTATTTACAAGGAATGTAGCAATACCTAAAATAAAATAAAAAAATCAGAGTAACATCATGACATAGTACAACAAGGATGCATTTAATAGCATAGATACTAAGTGCAGAGAGACTAATATATGTAGACAGTTTAGGTAGATACCAGCCAGATATGTTAATTGAAAGAAGAAAAATTCATTAAGTAATTTCCTGACAAATACAGATCCATGCACGTTGGAAATTAATTTTTATTTGCTTTTTGAATTCACCACTTTTGGTAGTAGAGTTAATGAACAATGGAATTTGTTCCATGAGTATGCAATTGAATGACTGCAAAGTATTTTTCCAATATTTTTATTTGGCTTGTTCACCTGCAGAAGGTTTTGTTGTGTGCTTCTGAGTCACGATTTGGTGTGTAGGGTGTAATTATGGATGTAAGGGTAGGGCAGGAGTTGGGACTATTTAGGATGCTGTGTGCAATTTATAGTTGTGTATTGCAATATCATATTATGACATGCAGCTTTCTTTCTGTAGTTCTGTGAGATTTAAAGCAGTATCATTACAGGAATGAAATGCATACAGTTGACAAGTATAAGTCTGCCCCTTCAAGTTAAACATTCACCTGTGTTTGTGAATGTCAGCTTGTAAGTAACACAAATGTCAAATTTGTTTCACTGTAGGTCCAGATCATATGTGTCATACACATCTCCTAAAGATAGGCTTGATGATGGTGCAAGTGATTTTGAATAGGGGCTTACATAAGAGCTGGATAGTGAGTGGGTCTGATGTTACACTGATCTGACAGTGCTGTGGGACCATAATCAGGACCTCAAATTAAAGGTACTGGTTGGTGTAGATGAAGACTGGCATGGCTTACATGAAAACTGTTGTGATTGTTCTCCCTAATTACAGTACTTTCTTGAAAAGCACTTGTAGCCTCATGTAATCTTTCCCATGTATCCTGAAAGTAATCCATCCTTTTCCCCTTCCAAGACTGACTCCTGTGTGAATCTGTTAACTCCTAATCAGTGTATCGGTAGAGGTAGCCACAGATACTTGGTCTACCACTATACTATGCATCAGTGTGACGATGGCATTATTTCCTACTCTGCATTTTTTCCAAGTAATGTTCGAAATCCTCTGGAGGACTCTGACCATTTCCAGCTGACTCTCTATGGCAGTGCTCTGAGCCTTAACAATGTCACTGAATATTTGTTGCTGGGTAGCCAATACTTTTAGGGTTTCCTAAGGTGCTGTAATGAATTGTTGTGCCTGGTTCCCTTTTAAAAAGGTTTCATTGTGGACACTGTTACTTCTAAATGCCTGACATTATCCTGAAATTGCTTGTCTGGGTAAAAGTGCATGGGTTATTATCCTATACAAGGGTAAGTGTAATGTCAGCATATGCTTAACTTTGTGATGCAGTGTCACTTCCTGCAGAGTTACAAACATATTGTGGGTTGTGAGATCCTGCCATTAAACTTGGGGGCTGAGTACTATTTTCCTCAGGCTACCTCATAAATATTATTATGTTATCATTATTATCTTCAACAGCCATTCTGCTGCTGATAGCCTCCATATTTATTGCTATAGCAGACTGCTTCATTTTGCTGCTGACCCTGTAAAACTAATCTGAAAACAGTACTAATAAAGAACTAGCATACACTATTGTGGTAAAGAGGTGTGGGGGACACTAACCGTGCACACTGCCCTCATTGTCATTCTGTGTAAATATAGTAGGTTCACCTATTAATAGTAACTCTCATCTGTTTAATGTAATCAGTTCATGTTACTGTTTTTAAACCAGCCTTCCTGAGCAGATGCTGCTGCAGATGTTGGTAACAACCAGTGTCCACACCACTTCTGATTATTTGAGTGTCATCATCATCTGTGTCATAGTCATCTCTATGAATGGAGAGGAGACCCCCCCCCCCATACTGGTTCAGGCAATTACATTCTGCTTTGCCTTGCTTCAAGCACATCCTACCAAAGCATTTGCCCTCTTCTTCCACTGTGTTAATATGTGGATTCTTCCACCAACTGCATTAATGTCCAGGAAAACTTGATTCCAGGCTTTTGCCCTCTCAGTTTTTTGAGACCCCCTTTACTAAATAGATGTTTACCATATATCTCAAGGTCTACCAAGTTTTGCTTATGATGAAGTTATCCTTTCTCAGCCTTGATCCCTTGTTTTATATTGCTGCACATGGAAACCTATGCCACAGTCATACACAAAAAATCGTTTTATGTAATCATCAGTCAAACAAGACAACAATGAAAGTGTGCCTGCTCTTCTCCTATACAAAAGTTAGGTAACACATGCCCCATAATTATATACACATGCAAAATCTCTGTCCAGACAGGTAAATTGTGCTGTACTAATGCTGCAGTATTATAAATACATTCAGAACAGTAAATCAATCACTTTGTAAACAGATTCATCCTTCTCTTAACCCTACCATTGTCATGCATATATAATATTCTCATTTTTCATTCTTCAGTAACACTCAGAAATCATACAAGTGTCCAGCCAACAATACTTCCTTACTTCAGTGCTTCACAATTAAAACTTTGAATTTCAACCATATGTATGCAGATTCATTAAATGGCAGCAAAGTAAATTATTTTCTGAGTGATCACTAATTATTTCCACTGCTGATATAATGATTTCCCATTTACATTTTACAGTTTTGCAGTATTCACTAAAGACATTGTAATGTGCTCATCATTTCAGTAACACATGCATTTCATGAAGGAAAATTACTAATGTTACAATATTTGAAGTGTTTCACATTAATTAGAAACATTTCTATAATTTATTTTTACTTTAAAAAGTATGAAGGTTCCTAAGTCATTTGCTGCCTAATTCAAATAATTCCAACTTAATACGGTGGTACTAAACTATTTCATGTAAATTCAGGTTCATTTGCCCATTTTGTATAGATATTAAACATTTTTACATTTATATCTATGAATATGCAAATGTGTGCAGATGCTTATGCCTGAACATGACCTTGGGTTGATGTGAAGAGGACAGTGTTGGAGTCTGTAGCAGTTTGAAACCTGTAAACCACAGCCCAACTCATACTTTCTTCATTCTGGTTCTGGCACTTTGAATGATGGCAGCAACTGTGAAGGGATGAGGCTGCGCTTTGAGCTGATCAGATAAGGTTTGCTTTCTTAGCAAGTTGTGCATGGTTAAGATACAGGCATGCGTGCAGGGTTCCAAGTGGAAAACCATATACATCCTGCAGCAATTGGGTGAACAGTAGCAATCTCTCAAAAGGATCACCTGCTCCAGCCACCAGTACTGCCACAGATACAATGGCCTACAGAAGCATTGGCCCCATGGGTTGACCAGGTAGCAGCAAGTATGTCAGCGTTCTTTAATAAGTATTATTATTATATCCAAATTAAACATAGGTTTAAAAAATAAACTATAAGATTATATAACTGAAAGTATTTGCTAGAAGAAATAAGTGTAATTTGAAATATGTATCTATAATGTTATTATAATGCAGAAAAAAAATAAACATATCTGTACACCAAACTGCATCTTTATAGAAATATATGGAATCTTTATATGATAACATAATTGTCTGTATAAATACAAATTTAATATATGCATGAGTTAATCAATAATCTGCATATATATGCCATTATGTCACAGATAAATATCCATGAGTACACTTACAGCTATTTTTCATGTATATAAATGTATGCATTTATACAGAAAGAAAAAAAAACTATTTGCATTTCCACATAATTTTATTTAGTATTGCAACAGTAGTTAAAGCACATGCAGACAGTTTTTGTAATGAAAGTATTTTATTTTTGTAGGCCAGAAAATATTTATCAGTATTGTAATTATAGAACACAGTCATTTCTTCCACAATATTAACTGCACATACTAGATGGCTAAACTCTCACACAGGCACTGCACCCTAGTCAAAGTGGAATTTGGGGAGGGAGGTATGGGGTTGCAGTGTCAAGTGAATGGCAAGCACATTCTTTAGTGAGAAATGACCTGTTGTATTACTTATTTATACATTTTTAAATCATCCCCTTATATGCTAAAAATTATTAAGAAGAAAACAATAAAAACTCACACTTTTGTAAAGCTAAGGAACTGAAAACTTCCATGAATTGCTATATTTTTCATGTGTGCAAATCCTCTGCCTGAACAGAATTCACAGACTCTTACTTGCAAAGCATAATATTTTAAAACACCATTCCACTGAAAGTTTAACAATTGCTTTATAATTTGAAATAAAGGAAAGCTTGGCACTGTATGGAGATTCAGAGATTAATAAATATTTAAACAAATGTATGGTAAGCAAATAGAGCAGTGGATGAAATGCCTTGCATAACAGTACTAGTGATATCAATAATATTAAGGAAAAAGAGGTGAAATATAGGTAAACAACAATTGACTTATGTCTTCTCTTTTTAGCTGACAAGGAAATTATACAAGAAATATAACTGGTATCAGCAAGGTAGAAGAAGAGCAAGGCTTGTTGAAGCCACTAGTAAGCAAGAATATAGTAGTAAACAATATTGTATGTTTAACTGATTTCATTAACACACACACACACACACACACACACATATATATATATAGATATATATATATATATGTGCATGTGTGTGTGTGTGTGTGTATGTATCATGTAACAGTAACACTACAGTGCATTCAGTATAATTTTAACTAAAGCATTCTGTTATTTTGCAGTTTATAAAATGTAAGTATTTATAAAGTGTATTTTCAGTACAAAATTACAAACAAATTCATATCAGGCACAAATATGATCTGTTATGTTTGTATAGTAGACTGCAAAATGTAAATACCACCAAAAGTTGATAGTAATACATTATTTCTTCTCATGGTCATTACTAATATGGGCGACCGTTGCACTACACCAATAGTTAGCTCCTCCCTGGTTAGATCCGACCTCAAACTATTCAAATCCCTCCCACTCCACCTCCGCAAAGGCAACCACCATGAAAAACTTCTCCAAAGCTAACTTTGGGCTCCTAAAAACAGAGATGGCTAACTTTAGGGCACTGAATGGCACACTGCTACAGTCATCCCTCTCCACAAAGGAAGAGCAACTACAGACCCTGGGAATTATTGCCCCATTAGCCTGACGAGTTTGATATGCAAAGCTATGGAACACATCATCAAGGACCTAATAAACAAGGATATAGGGAATCTCCAAACTCTGGATCCCACACAGTTTGGTTTTTTGAAGGGTAGATCATGCCTGCTCAACTTGGTCGACTTCTTTGAGTCAGTCACCAGAGCTGTGGATGAAGGCAGTGAATACAGTGAATACAGTGAACCTTAATCTGGCTAAGGCATTTGATACCATTGCCCATTCAAGAATCATAGAAAAACTCACTAAGCTAGGCATCAACCCCTATATCACTAGATGGGTTGCAAACTGGCTCACAGATAGAACCCACAGTGTGAAAGTAGCAGACTTCAAGTCAGACTGCCGACCAGTCACGAGTGGAGTCCCATAGGGTTCGGTCCTGGCTCCTCTCCTATTTGGTATCTACTTCTCTGAAGTCCAGACCAACACAAAGGGACTCTGGCTGACACATTTTGCAGACAGTTGCAAGTTGGGAGCTAATATTAACTCCCCAAGTCATGTTGACATCCTACAGAAAGGCCTCACTGAGACCAACAACTGGTGTCAAAACTATGGCCTTAAGCTCAATACCAAAAAATGTGTCATCATCCCCTTTGGGAAAAACCTGGTTCCTATGAATTACCACATCAATGGTAGTCCACAGAACACACAAGCTGTTATAAGATATCTAGGAACACAGGTTGACATCAGCCTCTCTTTTGACCACCACATTGCCACTGTGATCATAAAGTCCTTCTATGTGGCACATCTCATTACTAAGGGTTTTGCATCCAAAATGAAAGAGGTCATTGTCTCCATCTACTCTTCCCTCATTAGGCCAATCATCGAGTACATTGTCCCATTTAGCATGTACACCTGCAACAACTGGAGAGGCCGCAAAAGTACCTCACAAAGAGGATCTTAGGCCTTAAACACTTGTCTTATATGGACAGACTCAAAAAACTCCAACTATTCTCTGTCTCATATCACCTACTTAGAGGCGATCTCTGCTTGACACACAAAGCCATGTCTGATCCAGCTCTATTAGAAATGCTACATCTAAAGAAATCCCAATCCCTCCACACCACATGCTCCAGTGACCTCATCCTCATAACCACAATCAGCAGAATGTGCTGGAGAGACTGGTTCATAACCCAGAGACTGCCTTTGCTATAGAACAGACTTCCCATACTTGTCAAACAGAGCACCTTGCTGGCCCTCTTCAAGAGAAAACTTAATGAGTGGATGGGAAATAGAAAATTTACCCCGGGGATCACTCCAGTGGGTCTACTCGACAGAGGCACTGGGAACTAAGGTTGGGTGGCACGATGTCAGGGTAATCCTATGGGCTAGGTTTGTAAAGGCTCCAGGGCCATTAGCCTACTACACACCTATGAACCTAAGTATGCATAAGCTGTTCCCATATAATTTCATCCAAAGTATGCATAAGCACTTCTCATATCATTGTTCCCACATACACATAAGTACTTCCCAAATCAGTAGTCCCATGTCTCCATGCAAACTTCCCATACATTCTGTTTTACTTCAGTACGGATTTATAAAAACAAAGTTGTTTTGAAGTAAGCAACTAAAGGCTGTGTAACATGATCTGTAAATTTACTGTGTGCATTTTCTCTTTTGCGTCTCCTCTTCCTCTTTTTTTCTATGATTTTTCTTATTTTTATTATGCATTCCTTTCTCTTTTTTATTTTCTTTTTCTTCCATTTATGTTCATTTTTTTACACCTCCAGGTTAGGAAGCATTCACCCTCTGCCCATCCAGGGATGTCCACACAGGGTCAAGGTGGTGGCACCTGTCCTGAAGTCAGCCAGGCAAGCCTCACTGAACAGAGGCTTTGGGACTTTGTTGAAGGTGTGCTGGAGCAGGCTGTGGACAGATAGATTCAGCCAGTTGAGGTTTCTCTTCAGTGAGTGTAAGACATGCTGTCCCAGTTACTGCCAACTACTCCACCAACACAGGCTCTTACCCCTTCAACATCAGGGTCCTCTACTGCAGCACCATCTGGCAGTGGAAACATTTATACCACTGTGGACTGGGGACTCTTGCTTGTGCCATTCCTTGTTTTCCAATCTTCCCTTACCCTTTCTCCTACACTCTCTTACCTATTTCTCACTCATACTACTCTCTTATACAAAAATCTTGATAAAATAGGGGTCTATTCCCCATCAAAAATATTGCACCCTTCCTCTCCCACATCTTCTAGCATAATCATCTTGATATGCTCCTGTCATATCTCACTGTTTGTTGTGTCTCCCCTTTATCAATCTTTCCTATCTCCCCCTTTGCATTCTTTAAAAAAGACAGGGTGCCCACATACCCATATATAAAACATTTTAAAGCCCTTTATTTTTTTTTTACATATTAATAACAAAATGTGTGCAGTCTGCCACTTGAATTAAGTCTTTCAAGTATGACTGCACATAACTGCATGTCTGCAATGTCTGAATACATACAAAGTAATATGAAGCTTATGGTTTTCATGAAGTACTTCATATGTACCTAACTCTCAACTTTATGTTCTTTACACTTTTACCATAAGTAGGTGTGTTTTTCAAAATTCCTTCACTTTTTCTTATTCAGAGTGAATAACCTGCACTTAGGTTATTTGCATTTACATGTAGTGGTCCTCTTATGAAGTACTGGACCCTGAATACCACTCAATGTCTTAATAAAGTGCAAATAATGCATCTATAACTAAAGCAACGCCTATTATTTTTGTAGGAGAAAGGGATGCATACCTCTAATTCCTAGTCCAGAGGAAGCTGGGAGGAGCATGCAAGTGGCATGGGGATGGTGATTGAAAGTAATCTCAGCAAAATAAGGAAAAATGTACAAGAAGTAGAGAATATGGAGAAAATGGCAGTTAATGCTGTGAAGGACAGTGATGTGTTTGATATTCACTGTGTTTATACGGATGTTACAAATAGGCAGCATTTAGCTCTTCCAGAATCTGTTGCAGAATCACTTACATCCTGCAGGGAGATCTGGATGAGAAGACAATCATGATTATGTTGCATCAATAAGAACCAGCTGAGGGGGCCTGTACTTGTGTAGATACCTGTTAATGAAAACAATGTTGATGTGGATGTGCATGAACAAATAAATGAAGGTGAGATTATAACAAATGCTAAGAATACAAGTCAAAGAAGTACAAGGACTTATGCTGAAGTTAATGGGTTATGAAATTGACTAAGAATAAACAAAAGAGAAAAAAAGAGGTCTTTATTTAGGATTGGATTAGAAAAGGCTTTGTAACACACACATATTATGTATGGGAAGGATTATCACTACATTAGGGTTTACTTTGATGGATGTTCAGTCATTTATGCACATAGGGAATTAACTTTCTGATGTTACATTTGCATCAATCTTTACTGTGGTAATAGAGAAGAATAAATACTTGTTTCCATGGAATGAATATTTGCTTCCCAGTCAAGGAATGAAGTTAAAAAATGACATGCATTCTGTTTGGATCAGATGAAATAAAAGCTGATGATATATCAAACAATATTTATTAAAATGTGCGGCATTCTTTAAAGAATTGTTAAAAATGGGATGACATAAATATGCGGAAGTGGGGCTGAGAGATGGAAGCAGTATTAAAAGTAGAAAAGGATGCTATTGTACATGTATCTAGTGTTATATATGTCAATGGTCTCAGAGGGACATTATGGTGTACTGGGCCACCAAAAACATTTTTTGTGGAGATCTAAGTCACTTGATAAATGATTGTGCTAAAATACAATGTAATCAGTGTGAAGAGAAAGAACATACATAAGAAGTATATACAGCCGAATGTAGAATTTGTAACAAATCATGACATTTTCAGTTTGACTGTGTTCAGGGTATAGAAATGTGGAAAAACAGTGTTAGATAGTAAGAATAAACAAAATGATGATGACTTAATGATGAAAATGTGAAAGAAGATGATGAAGAATAATGTATGGTTACTAAAACTGATAAAGATTTGCAGGTAGTTCAAGTAAGGAATTTGGGAGTTTGATGGATGAACAAGCTGTGGGTGATGAAGAGGAAGAATATGTAAGCAAAACGACTTCTACCAGACAAAAAGTGAGAATAAAGGAAAAGAAATTTAAAAACCTTCCCTCTAAAGTTAAGAAAAAAAGGGAAATGATGTAAGAATAGTTTCTATTGATACAAATAATCTCATAAATAAAGGAAGATGGTTGCAGAAGTTTTTGAATGGTGCCGTGATTAAATATTGAAATTACTTGTATATGGGATGTTAGATTTGTGAGTGAGACAAATAGACACAATATATCTATGTTATGAGGAAATTAGGTCATGTAGAATTTGAGTCCTAAAAATGTTCAGGTTAGTTATTTTATTAAATAAAGCAATAAAAGTGCTTGATGTTTGTAATATAAAAACAAGAAGGGCTATGGTGTTTGATGTGAGACGTGAAAAAGATATTTTTAGGTTATCACTTCCTTATGCTTATATTAATAATAAAGAAAGAGAAAGACTATATGAGAAAATAAAGAAATGTGCTACTGTTAATATGAAGATTATTTTTATGGGAGACAAATTCTTATATGAGAGACAAAAAAAATGAAATCCAAAATATGAAATTATAAGACCTGGGAGATTAAGGTTATAGACAAAAAAATCCATGGAAGATTAGGATAGGGTACTTTTAAACCAGAAATCAATTACTTTATATCGTCAGAAGATATAAAAGCAATAGAGGACATATTATTTTTTTCAGATCATACTGCAATTTGGGAAAACTATAGGAGAAGAAAGATAGTGTTATAAAAGTGAAAATAGTTTCATAGATGAAATAAAAAATATGAAAGAGAAATTAAGTGCAGTCAGGAAGAAAGAATGGATATGATTCAAGACTGTGTTAAGATTATATATATATATATATATATATATATATATATATATATATATATATATGAAGAAAAAAATAAGAGGAGGGTGAAAATATTTTCTGATTATACTTTAGTTACACTAGAAAGTATAATTACTTTGGAAGAGTTAAATAAAGCACTGAGAAAAGCTAAGGAGGAATAACAATGTCTATATAAAATGAAGCACTGGCAGAATCAGGTTTAAGATTATGAATGAACGGTTAAAAGAGGACTATATAAGAAAGGAAATGTATGAAGGAACAGTGAAATGGATTTGGAGGAAGAAAGGGGAAAATAATATTAGTATTTGGCACCCAATGACTCTAAATAAAATAGATTACATATATATATATTTTTGTGAAAATTCTGCAGTTACAATTTGAAACAAATTTGTGGGAAGTGATGGTGCTGGATATTTTTTGGCATTAAAGACAAGAATTGTAGATATTTCTAGTTATTATAAAGGAGGTGGCAGGCAGTATACTGCATAGGAATAAAGATGCTAAAATCTTGGTGGAGATATTAATAGAGTATTTGATAGTGTAGGTAATGAGGAATTGTGGAATATATTAAAACAGTATGGAACTGAAGGAAAGCTTTTCTGATGTTATTAAATCTTCTTATGATAATAATATTGTAACTTTGATTGTTAATGTGTGATTTAGTAAAAACATGGTTCTGAAATGTGGAGTTAGGCAAATGTGCCCAAAAATCAGTGTGCTGTTTGCATAGATTATAAATGCAATTGGAGAAGAGTTACAAATTGCTTTGAAGAGTGCTGTTTAGAAAATGCAAGGATATTTTGATGTTCAAATTTCTTGTCTAATGCATATGATACTGTAGTCCATGAAATGTTAAATGTTATTATAAAAGTATTAGCAAAGAATTTATAGCTAGGAAAATGTTTTCAGTAATATGGATTATATGGAATGCATGATATAGTGAGGTTTTGCTTAATAAGAGCTAGATACTGGCAGATATTTTAAGAAAAATCAATTATAGTTATGGCAAAAGGAGTTGTAGTCAGGTTGGAATATGAAATGTAAAATAATTTATAAATATATGTAAGACTTTTGCAAATACATAAGATAATGGACCGGATTCACGAAGGCTTGCACGGAGTCTAAGAGTAGTATAAGACTCCATGCAGCCTTCGCGATCCAGGAACAGCCCAAAGTCCATGTAAGAGTCAAGCTAAAACGGCTCTTACACGGAGTGGGCGTGGATAAGCTAATCAACTCACTTGCAGCCGAATAGCATGCAAATGAGGCTGATTAGCGATCCAGGAAGCCCAAAACAGCTCGTGTAAGAGCCGTTTTAGCTGCAGAAATGTACTCAGTTGACAACTGAGTACGTTTCTGCAAACACGGCAATGGAGCCATGTCAGCTCCAAATAAAGGGTGTATATGTGATAGGCAGCATGCCAATAGCCAAATATGTGGCCATTGGCAAGGTGACCCCATGCAAATATATTAAAAATATAATTTTTTTTTTCAGCGATTGCCGATGTTTAAACCCAGCGCAGCCCCGCAGAAACGGGCTGCGCTGCATAGAACATAAAACGAAGGTTTTAAACCCACAAATGTAGGTTTTATGCAATACATGGAATGTCAATGGAGGGACCAGCAGAGCAAAACCAACATGGCCACCGTGTAGTGGTTGCTAAGGGGGGAAGCTGAGTCTAAGAGATGTAACTAAGCATTAGTAGGCAATCTGATGCAAATGAGTGTAAGGATACTGAATTCCACTGTCACATAGCAAATGAGCACATTCTGAGTAGTGTAAGAGTTACATACGGGGAGGAACAGAGTAGGAGGTAGGTGACATCACAGGGGGGAATGGTAGAAAGGGATGCAGTTCATTGGAGGTTAGAGTTACATGACAGATGTCAGACAGATATCAAGGAAAGAGGTGTGCCACTAAGTAAACATGAGAAAGTCAAGAAATGGAAGGTGTACACTGTTGCCTACACCAAAGTTTCTTGCTGGATGTGTATGCGCACGTGTGCGTGCCACAAAGCGCGAGTAAGGCAGTGTGCGCGCGTGTAAGGCAGTGTGCGCGTGTGTAAGGCAGACTCAGCATGTGGGAGCGTGTTGGGAGATGTTTAACACCGTGCGTGGGCGTGCATGTGTTTAAAACCAAATAAGCAGATTCTGAACTGTGTAAGTATGTGTGCGCGCATGTAAGCCACTGTGAGCATGTTTCTGCTGGTTTGCACACAGCTCCACCCTGAGGAAACAGAAAGGAAAAAGGAAGCAACAGATGTAGTAGGAAGTTAGCAGGGAATACTGCTGGAGCTAGCAGGTGAAAACAATTAGATGCAGGCAATTACACAGGCAGAATACTAGGCCAGCCCAGCACTTAAAACTCTGCAAACAGCAGTGCAGAATGTTTCTCTCAAGAGACACTGCAAGACAGGAGTTAAGTTATCAGAAGTGAAAACTGAAAAAGCTGAACTCAGAGCAGAAATGTTAGGGGCTGCCATAGCTGTCATAATGAGACATAGGCGACTTGCTGAGGGTGGTGACAATGCAGATGGTGCCAGACAACCCACAGTGAGGAGACGGAGAAGAGTGTACAGGCCCAGGGTCACCTACCATGGGTTACATGAGCTGGAGATAGTAGAGCGCTATAGAGTGGACAGAGACCTGCAGCAAATAGTGGAGCTGTGCAGGCCACACCTCACACACAGAACCAACAGAGGGGAACCCATCTCAGTGGAAACCAAGGTATGTGTTGGCCTAAGAATACTAGCAACAGGTACCTTCCAGAGACCAACTGGCAATATGATGGGGATATCACAGGCATCAGCTTCCAGGGTACTGCACCAGTTCCTGGATGCCATGTCAGCACATGTCGGTGATCATGTATACTTCCCCAATGCCTGTGAGGTATTCGCCAGCAACATGCATCTCTTCCAGCAAATAGCGGAATACCCTGAGGTAGTGGGTGCAATAGACTGCACGCACATACGCATCAAAGCACCAGCCGGTGAGCGGGGTAGGGCATACATCAACCGCAAGGGCTTCCCCTCCATCAACTGCCAGGTCGTGTGTGATGCCCAGGGCATAATAATGAATGTGTGTGCTGGTTGTCCTGGGAGCTACCACGATTCCCACATCTGGCATTTGACGCAGCTGTACCAGACATTTGCCAATGGGGACATCCCGCACGGACACCTAGTGGGGGATGCAGGGTATGCACTGGAGCCGTGGCTGATGACACCCATCAGAAACGCACACACACCTGAACAGGAACGCCATAATGAGGCACATGCACAAACACGTAATGTAATAGAGCGTGTGTTTGGGCTGCTCAAGTCACGGTTCCGATGTCTGGACACATCTGGTGGAGCCTTGCAGTACACACCAACTACATGTACCCAAATTGTCATGGTATGTGCTATGCTACATAATATGATCTTGTGAAAACAGCTGCAGCAGGACCAGCATAGGGCTGGGCCAAACAGCCCCTCACCATTGCCAAGGCCACCAGAGGCACAGCATGACTCAGAGGAGGAACAACCTGAGCCTGCCCCAGTAGGCAGAAGGAGGCGTGCCCAGTATGCCCTGGCCTTGGCAAAGAGGCAATGCATAGCACATACATTGGCTCAGTAGGAACCTTGGGAATGATACCCCTCTCTGACTCACTCATATAGTAACAGGGATGCCTAACGTGACACAACCTGCTCTCAAACATGTACAGGGAAGTGTAATATGCGCATCCGACAGAGGCAGCCCTGCAGCACCACCTGAGGCATGAATGCTATGTGTTAAGTAATGTAACACCAAGTACCATATGCACACCTGAGGACCCTGACTAACATCCTACCCTCAACAAGCAGCATGCCACAACATGACAACGAGATGATCAAGTGCAGCAATTGACTGAAGTATCGCAGTTACTCAAAGGGGACCCAATGTGTGCCAGTCTGGGATGACATGCTGAGCATGACATGATGCACCACCTGCTAGGACTGGCGTGCACCTATCAGTGCAGGCCGTATGGATACTGGCAAAGGCTGTTGTCACGCACAGTGTGCCCTGAATAGGTAAGGCTCAAAACACAAACCTATCTCCATAGGTACCAGAAGGGATAAGAATAAGATAAGGGATAAGTTGAAACAGCAAGAAGCATGCAGTCTAAGCTCACCCAGTATGGAGAATGTTGATAACTGTGCTGTAACAGAAAACTGAGGCAAGGCTCACAACAGCACCCTAACACTACCAGGTTACACCTCATACTGTGCTGTACAGCCTCAAAACTTGGAACAAGCTACAAAAGGAGGGTGACTAGCAAGAATTGTCAAGGATAACCACACCCCATGTTGGTACCACCAAAAAGCAGCATGGACTAGCCATGCTCAAGTAACAGTGGCTAAAACTGCCCCCAGTTTATAGCCTGCTACAGACTACTGGCCCAACACCAGGAACTGCATCCGCCTATGCTGGAATACATGAATATATCAAGTCCTCCAAACCACATTATATTGGGCGACTGCAAATACCCAGACATATAGACTGGGAGCATTATACCAGTTGCAACAGTGTAGGACAAAAGTTCATCGAATCCACAAACCAAAAGGCCCAGGAACAACGTACCACCCCCACAAGAGGGGTAAGCATACTGGATGTGATAATCAGCAACATGGGTACGGGATGTCAAGATGAGAAGTGTATTGCTCACTGGTAAAACCAGACCATATAGTAATCACACTGGATATACAAATCCTGACCACAGTCCCTGGCCGGAAAACCACAGTGGAAAACATGTGCTAAGCAATATTTGCACACCTCCAAACTGATGTGGAATCCATTAAAGGTCCCGTGCAGGTGTAAAATATGGGCCACACCTCAGAACCTGTAATACAGCCATTCCATGAACACTGCCAGGAATGCTTGGATTATGCAGTCCTAAATTAAAACAAGACACAGTGCCTAAATCTGGCATGGTGGACACCAGCCATAACCAAAACATGCAAGAGAATGAGGAAGCTACTACATGATAGAGCAAACATGAACAATGAAATAATTACTGATCAGTAGTATGGCAATAAAATATGTCCACACATGCAATCCACTAAGGCCAGCCACAACAAGTGGAATCTGTGAATCCTGAGGCAATGTTACACCTGCCCCAAGTACACAGACAACCCCCAACTCCACTCAAGAAATACAAATATATGTGAGAGATGCAACCATCCATCCAAACTGGAGGCTGAGCTCCCTCAACTCAGTACTCCCAAAACAAGTCAGTAGGAGAAGGTAACCACACACACCACAAACACATACCCACATAGACCTATCACAACTGCAAACCAAACACATAAACACAGAAATACATTCCCGGAGGCAGTAATCACAAACACAGCACACCAACAGAGGCCTCTAAATCAGACACCCAATGAAACAGCCTCCAAACATAGCACATGCAACACAGAGCACACAAAGCTGGTGTGCCAAACAATCACAGGCCAGAAGGAGAAACAACATGCCTGATACAGTTGTAATAGGTGACTCCATAGTCAGACACACTGCTGTCCCGCACACCAGACTGAACAAGGGAAAGGGTACAGTAAGCTGCCTGTAGGCTGCCACAATATGCCACATAACAGAAATATGTAGGTCACTCCAAAGCAAGTAGAAATATGATGCAGTCATAGTCCATGCTGGTGTGAATGACCTGAGATGTACTGCCCTAGACTACATGTAAAGAGACACAGATGAGCTATCCGATTATGTAGTCCAGGCCGGTATGACACTCACTGTTCGCAGCATCCTACCCTTACCAGGAATAATGCCACAGTACAAACACGGAATGATCAGTCATAGCAAGTAGCACACGTACTGGTGTCATTCCAAGGGGATCCAATGTCTGTCTGCTTGGGATGTCATGCTTGACAAGCCACGCAGCTGTCCTTGGGATGGCCTGCACCTGTTACCCTGGGCATCTGAATATTGGATAAGGCCTTTGCCACCTCCATAGAGCCTTTTGTAGGCAAGGCTGAAAAGACTGACCCACCACCCTAGAAAACATAAGTGGGAAGAAACATAAGGGAAATGCTGACCAATGCCAGATGTTTACACCCCAATATGCATGCTCGAGGCCATCCCCAGAATAGAGAACATCGATGTCTGTGCAGTGACAGAAACCTGCTGCAAGGCTCCTGACAGCACACCAGCACTACCAGGTTATACCACGTACCATGTGTCATGGCCCCAAAACCTGGAACAAAACATAAAAGGAGGGTGAGTATCCATAGGCAGCACAGACACCCATACGTCCAGGTAACTGACAATGCACAAGGCAGTGGAGTTCACCCATGTGCAACTAACTGTAGGCAAGACTGCTGTGCAGTCTGTAGCATGCTACAGACCGCACTCTCACACACAATAACCCCCCCAACCGCCCTGAAGACACTGGACAGTATGAATGTCCCACCAAATACCAAACAAGGTACCACGAATTACCACATAGGTGGTAAACCATTATGTATGGAAGGAGTAACCAGGGACCTAGGGACACAAGTGGACAGTAACCTGTTATGTGACACCCACATTGCCAATGTGGCTAGGAAGACTGTCTACATTTGACACCGTATCAGGAAAGGAGTCACATCTACGGCAACAGAGGTCACTGTGCCCCTATACTTTTCTCTAATCACAGCCATAATCTAGTACAATGCCTCATATGGGATCTACCTTACCTGACACCTGCAGCAGTTAGAAAGACCTCAAAGGTACCTCACCAAGAGGATAAAGTGTCTCAAATATATGTCATATGCTGCCTGGCTGTAGACACCCCAGCTGAATCCAGTCACATACTGCCCACACAGAGGCATTGCATGCCTGTTGTAGGAGGCCATGCCCAACACAGGAGTAATGGACATGCTCCACCCCAGAAAACACATATCCATTGAGCTGCGAGAGTGAGAGATGTCAACCTCAACAAATAATGAAATAGGATGTGCCGGTGGGACAGATACATAATCCAGAGGATCCCACACCCTGGACCAGAATCCCACTCCATGTTAGGCAGAGCCCCTCACTGACACTGTTCAACAGGAATCTTGCCAAGTGGATGGATGATTGTAGAGTTACAGTGGGGGTCTTCACTGTGTCATGTCCAGACAGAGGCACAGCAAAGCAAATCATAAATGGCCATAATATCCACATAGCAAGGGGTCTCAAAAGCCACACACACTCTGGCTAGGCTAACAAATGCCCAGGGTGGATAGCCTAGTATGAACCTATGAACCTATGTAGATACAAATTGTACAGGACACTAAGGATAATCCCAAGGCTTACACAACTGATGGTAGGAGCCATGTTGGGAATTCACAGATATGCCCTGAATCACACAAATACCACAAACACACACACATATTGCCAACATACATCCTGACAGGTGCAGTGCAAACCCCCCCACCCCCACGAATGCAGAATATCTATCCCAGCAGACTGCTGGCCCCCTGACATTGCAGATGCTGAGGTAACAGACAACATCTCCAAAGCAAAACACACAGCAGCAATGGTATGAGATGGTGTCCTGGGCTTAGTGCAACATGGACTCTAAGATGAATGGAATGCCAAACCACACTACTGCTCAATGTCAGCCTTACCACAGAATATGTACCCAAAGAGCAGTGTACAACAACAGTGGTCATTCTCAACAAAGGTGTTGCCTGAATGGATACTGAACAGTACTACCCCAGAATCCTGAGAAGCTCAGTTTGCATAGCTATGGAAAGGATCAGCATGTACCACAGACATAAGGATGTTGGGGACCTACTGACACTGGACCCAACCCAGTGTGGCCTTCTCAAGTGCAGATCCTGCCCCTAACCATGTTTGACTCAATTGAAACAGTCATTAAGGTCATTGATGAGGGCAATGTGCTCCACACAGTGTATCTGGACCTTGCAAAGGCTTCTATACAATACCCTACATGTTCAGTATAGATAGGCTCACCAGCTTAAATATAAACCCACATGTCAGTAGAGGGGTTGCAAACCAGACCAAGGACAGAACAAACATGGTCAGACATGCTTCAGCCATGTCAGACTACAAACCAGATATAACTGGCATCCCACAAGGCTTTGTCCTGGTATCTCCCTCATCTGGTATATATGTCCCATAGGTACAGGCAAACATGGAAGGACTGTGTCCTAACATTTTTGCAGAGGACTACAAACTGCTCACCACATATGATCCACCAGCTGACACATGCATCCCACAAAAGGGCCACATAGAAACAGACAACTGGTGCCATAGCCATGTCAGCAAGCTAAGTGCAGAAACGTGTATAGTCAACCCCGTGGATATACAGTAAGTGCCCACCAATTACCACATAGGTGTTAACCCATTATGTAGTTAACATGTAATGAGAGACCTGGGGACACAGGGTGATAGATATCCTGCATTGGACAAACATGTGCTGTAGTGTTTACAGAAACATACCATATACCCACCTAATCATGAAGGCTGTCAGATCTACATAAGGGGAGGTCATTGTGGCTCTGCAGTCATCCTGCATCAGTGGTACAATTGACTACAATAGCCCCTGTGGGATGTACCTCAGCAGACACCTCCATCAACTGTAAAGTCCCCAACAGTACCTCATCAGGAGTATCAAACAGCCTGCACAGATGCCATGTGTTGCCTGTGTTGCTGGCATCAATAAACATGCTGCACCTTGTACAATCTGAATGGCAGTGAGCTATGCACATGAGAGACCTGAACCCCAGCACTGACTTACATAGGACAAGCTGTACTGTGTGATCCATAACACAGAAGCCACTCCCACCCATGAGTGAACCCTCAGCACAGGCTACCCATAGAGTCACTTATCAATCTTCCTCAATAGGAATCCTGATGGGTGGACGGGAGATGGTAGGTTTATCCTGGGTATCACTGTCATGTCACAGGTAGACAGAGGCACAGTATACTAACCATGACATATGTCATGGCAAACTCCTCTTACAATGTGTGTTGAAGGACAAACACACTCTCCAACTTGCATTAGACATGGACTAGGGCACATCGCTAGTGTTTGCAATTGTACACCTATGTTGTGGAATACACTAACAATGTTGGACAAGCCTGGTGTAAGTAGTTCTTATCTGAACAGAATGCAACATGGTCAGATGTACACAACTGGCCCCAACCAGGCTGTTGTGCCCACTATCGAAATGTAAAGCAGTGATAGCAGTAAAGCCCAGGATACTGTCCACCACAGTCAAAGTACTACCAGTACACTATACAGTACTACAGTGTTAGGTCAGTGTGAAAGGATGTTGACAACTGTATGCAAAGTATCCCATGCAAACACTGCAGGCACAGTATAATCCTGTTGTGTTCACACACAAAGCAGTTGTACAGTAACTACACAACATGACACACAACCCACAACCATAAACGGGTGATAGTTGTTGAAGTTCACACACATCCACAAATGTGGTGGGCTGCAGAGTCCAACATATGGAATGCTCACACTGGGCATGCTCACACACTTTGACAACATGCCATGGGAAGGCTGAACTGGGCATGCTCACACACTTAGGCCAAATCTCGGTTTAGCAGTTGGACACACATATCTGGTATTGTTATGTGTTATGCCAGGAACCAACCACATTACAGCAGTCTGCCCAGTGCACACAGTTAAATGACTACAGAGACATACGTGATATAGTGGATCCCTCCCATATGCAAACATCTTCCACAGATGCAGAAGTTGTTCATACAAACAGGGAATGCTATGGCAATAAAGATATGCAAACAGTCTATCAGCAACAACTAATGTGCATTTGACAATTAAACATAATGGTGTAGAGGTCAACACTAGGCTGTTTGCCCTAGGGAATGACAGCTTAGCCATAGTGTGCTTGGTGTCTGCCTCCCCACAAGATGCACATTCCCCTTTCTAAACACAGATGATGTCAGCACCCTATAAGTACAGCAGGAGAAAAGAAACTTCCCAGTAATCCGAATAGCGCGCTCAGCTAATGCGTTCGTCTCAAGTGTCATAACATAGTTAGGTAGGGGTTTCAAATCCTGCAAATGCTCAGTGTGTGTGTGTGTGTGTGTGAGTGGGGTTGGTGTGTGTGTGTGTGAGGAAAATGCCCCTTTTGGCAAATAGGAAAAGACACTACAGGATGCACATTCCCTTTCTAAACACCGATGATGTCAGCACCCTATAAGTACAGCAGGAGAAAAGTAACCTCCCAGTAATGTGAATAGCGCGCTCTGCTAATGTGTCCGTCTCAAGTGTCATAACATAGTTAGGTAGGGGTTTGAATCCTGCAAATGGCAAGTGTGTGCCCTTGTCTAAGGGGGGTTAGTGTGTGTGAGGGAAATGTCCCTTTTGGCAAATAGGATAAGACACTACAGGATGCACATTCCCTTTCTAAACACCGATGATGTCAGCACCCTATAAGTACAGCAGGAGAAAAGAAACCTCCCAGTAATGCGAATAGTGCGCTCTGCTGATGCATCCATCTCAAGTGTCATAACATAGTTAGATAGGGGTTTGAATCCTGCGAATGGCAAGTGTGTGTGTTTGTCTGAGGGGGGTTAGTGTGTGTGAGGGAAATGTCCCTTTTGGCAAATAGGATAAGACACTACAGGATGCACATTCCCTTTCTAAACACCGATGATGTCAGCACCCTATAAGTACAGCAGGAGAAAAGAAACCTCCCAATAATGTGAATAGCACACTCTGCTAATGCGTCCGTCTCAAGTGTCATAACATAGTTAGGTAGGGGTTTGAATCCTGCGAAAGGCAAGTGTGTGTGCTTGTCTGAGGGGGGGTTAGTGTGTGTGAGGGAAATGTCCCTTTTGGCAAATAGGATAAGACACTACAGGATGCACATTCCCTTTCTAAACACCGATGATGTCAGCACCCTATAAGTACAGCAGGAGAAAAGAAACCTCCCAGTAATATGAATAGCACGCTCTGCTAATGCGTCCGTCTCAAGTGTCATAACATAGTTAGGTAGGGGGTCGAATCCTGCGAATGGCAAGTGTGTGTGTTTGTTTGAGGGGGGTTAGTGTGTGTGAGGGAAATGGCCCTTTTGGCAAATAGGATAAGACACTACAGGATGCACATTCCCTTTCTAAACACCGATGATGTCAGCACCCTATATGTACAGCAGGAGAAAAGAAACCTCTCAGTAATGCAAATAGCGCGCTCTGCTAATGCGTCTGTCTCAAGTATCATAACATAGTTAGGTAGGGGTTTGAATCCTGCGAATGGCAAGTGTGTGTGTTTGTCTGACGGGGGTTAGTGTGTGAAGGAAATGTCCCTTTTGGCAACTAGGTGAACAGACTACAGGATGCCCATTCCCTTTTCTAAACACTGATGATGTCAGCACTCTATAAGTATAGCAGGGGAAGCAAAACCCCCCAGTAATGCAAATAGCGTGCTCTGCTAATGCGTCCGTCTCAAGTGTCATAACAGTCAGATAGGGGTTTGAATCCTGCAATTGGCAAGTGTGTATTTTTGGCTGAGGGGGTTAGTGTGTGTGAGGACAATGTCCCTTTTGGCAACTAGGTGAACAGACTACAGGATGCACATTCACCTTCTAAACACTGTTCAGCAGACGGCCATGGCTCTGGCACAAGTTGTCTGTTGCTATGATGCCCCTTTGGAAGATGCTTGTGTCAGCTGGAGAGTCGATTATGGTGGCCAGTTTGCAGTCATCTGCATATTTGGACAGCCACAGTCCATCCGTGTTGGCCTGTACCTCCAATAAATATATACCAAACAAGAGGGTCCCAGGACTGAGCCTTGTGGGACACAACCCGTAACTGTTATGGGGTCTGGCATGGCTCCAGCAATGCTAACCATGTGGGTTCTGTTCTTGAGCCACTGTGCAATCCATCTAGTGACATAGGGGCTTATATTTAAGCTGGTGAGCTTCCCTAGAATGCCCAAGTGGGGTATTGTTGCGAATGTGTTTGCAAGGTCCAGGTAGGCTGTGTGAACCACCTTCCCCTCGGCAATGGCCTTGGTGACTGTATCAAAGAAATCAACCGGGTTACACCCGGTAGTGCTGGTGTGCTCTCAGTAGTCCTGAACCAGGCATCTGTTACTGCACAGATATCAATGTTTTCCATGCCAAGGAGTGTTTTGGGTGCATGCATCTGGAGGTTTAGACATCTGGCGTTGGGTAGCATTGCTCTTAGTGTCTTATCCCTTGTGATACCTATGAAGGTGGGTTTGTCATTTGAGCCCTGCCTAACATAGGCACTATGGGGGTAGCAAGAGCCTTTGCCAATATCTGAAAGGCCAGGGGTGACAGGTGTAGGCTGTCCCTAGCAAAGCAGGTAGTTCAACAGAAGATGAATGTGTGAAGGTGTAGTGCCTGTGATTAGTTAGCAGTAGCATATATGACTGCTCACATGGACACATGCCAGGCAGGTCATATGCACTGTGTCACAGGCAATGTACATGTGAACAGGACAAACAGTGACAACCTGTCAAGTGGGACATGGACATACATATAGTAGGCTATGCAGATGGCACTAGGAGTCCACAGAAGCTCTATAACTATGCATTGCAGGTGTGATCAGTATTCCAGGGTAATTGCAAGCAAACATGCATGCAAACAAAGATACAGTAAACAGGGCTCCATGTAGTCCATTGTACAACAAACAGGCTGTACCAGTTCCAGTAGGTAACACTGCAAATATGCAGGCACTATGCACATGTACATGGAAATACACGGGTCAGATGGCTAGGGTCCAGTCTCAGTGCACACAAGTGTACAGAACATGCATGTACTGTCAGGATGTACAATAACTGGATAGAAACCCATGTGCTCATACCTGCAGTAATACACATGTCAAATAACAGACACTGAGCCTTCACTCAGTGGTTCCATACTTAGTAGGATGTATGCTCCCTGGCCTGCCACCACAGTATCCCTGACATATATGGGGACTCTCCCTCCTGTGACAGTTAGTTATGTGTGTTGGGGCTGTCTAGCATGGTATGAGATGTGAGCATGCAGTGCTAGGGTGCTCCTGTGTGTCCTGTACCAGTCGTGTAGTACTGCACACATATCAACATCCTCAAACATCTGCATTGCAGAGTCTAGTGTGGGCAACATGCCACTTGCAATTTACATGTCCATCATTGTGTATTACTACATTCATTACCCTATCCCCTGTGCTACCTATGTATGTAGCCTTCTGTTGACATCATTACCACCAGTATGCCAACATGTGCAGATGATACACTATGGTACTTACCATGGGTGTAGACAACAGGACATGACAATCACACACTTACTGCATCAGGCATGCTGTGATATACCCACAATTAATTCAGCACACAGTACTGTTAACAACATGATACTATTACTACACATCTATGTGGTCACCCTGTGCATCAGCAACATGTTAACCTGTACCTGCACAGTTGTTACAGATTGCAGGAGGTGGCACAGTTTCATCATATGCACAGGGTGTGAACTTGGTATGCCTGAGTCAGCCACCCATACCACCAATTGACATGTATGTGTATGTGTGTTGGTGAGGGACAGCAGTAGAAGGTGGGGCAATGTTGATGCAGTGTGTGCATGCGTAGCCCTAGGTGTTGTCAATTTGCATGTGTGTATGGATGCACACAGTTCCACCTCATGGCTGCCATATACTGGTGTTTGTGGACAGCCACAGACTGTACCTGCCAGGTCATACAGATCAGTGTCTCTGGCCACGGACACAGTACCTGTGCCTTGCAGGGGTGCTACGGACCGTATCCGGTACCAACCCAGACTGGGTACTGTCATCAGAAGCAGGTGTTCATTGACTGGATACAGATCCCTGTCGGGCCTGGCCAGAGCCACGTGCACGTGGTCTCCTGGGGCGGTCTGATGACAGCACAGACCCAGCATTGCTGGGGCTGCTGCTGGCACTATGGGAGCGGCTGCGGCCCTGTTGTCGTCTGCACCGACTGCCAGCTGCTGCTGTTGCTGGCATACAGCCACGTCGACGCCTCAACCGCCCACCATCACCCTGGCTCATGGACATGTAGTTGTGGAACCGGTCTAATATGTCCCCACAACGTCTGTCTATGACATCGGTGAAATCACGGATGGCAGCCGCAATGTCACGCATACTGTCAGTCATGGCTGTGCGACATGCTGCCAGCTCCCTCAGACCCTGTCTGGTGTACCGTTCCATACGTGACTGTGCCTGCATGACAGTCCGAAACATAGCTGAGGTTGTAAGACCTCTGTGGGCACGCCTGACAGGGGCAGTACGCCCATGGATGCTCCCACGAGAACCCCTGGACATCTGTCTGTGTGGTACCATCTCTGGGCCATGCCCATGGCTGCTGTGTGGGGAGGCATGTGCCACAGATACCACATTACCCTGGTCAATGCCCACTGTATGCTGTCCATCACCTAGGGACAGTGGTGACAAGGGGTGTATTGGCAGGATAACTGTGCACATTGATGGGGTCGACAGCTGTGTACTGTCAATCGGCTGACCAATGGCGGACCCTGGCATACCTTCCTGTGCCATTACACCGATGTCATCATTATCAGTACCCACGGCACCTGACTCAGGTTCCCTGCTACATGACACCAGAGCAGCAACAGAACCTGTGGGAAGGAAACAGGAAACACAGTTTACAATGTCTACACATTACCAGCGATGCACACATGCACAGGTGCACACATGCTCACCTGCACACATGCACAGGTGCACACATGCAGACATGCAGACATGCAGACATGCACACATGCACACGTGCACACGTGCACACGTGCACACATGCACACATGCACACGTGCACAGGTGCACACCTGCACGTGCACCGTGCTGCGATGCACACATGCACATGCACACGTGCACATGCACAGGTGCACACATGTGCACACATGCACACATGCACACATGCACACATGCACAGGTGCACACATGCACACATGCACACATGCACACATGCACAGGTGCACACATGCACACATGCACACATGCACACATGCACACATGCACACAGTTTCACACAATTGTACAGTACTCAGTATGCGTGATATCAACACACAGACACAGACACACCTACATGCATACAAAAAGCACTACTAAGTGAGCCAAATAGTACTATTACTATCAACACTATTACAGGAATTGTGAATACACACTCACCAGCATGGATAGGCTGCATTGCAGTTATACCAGAGGGTCCTGCAGACATGAAGAAACTAATGTCAGTGGGCACAACTGTGCCATTGTTACTGAGTATGATACAGGTCAGGAGTACAACAGTCGCCTTTCACAGGTCAGCAGCTAATATTGAGGATATCACACTTGCACATTAAATACTATGGTGACAGCTACAAACCAAGGACACACCTCACACATGCATTAACTACCAGTGTACACAACAGTCAACTATACATATGACATATTACCTGCACGTTCACTGTCTTGCTGCTGTGTGGCTCCAGCCTCCATCATGATGCATGTCTGCTGCTGTTGTTGTTGCTGGTGGACTGGAGCCACTACACTCAGGAGTAGTCCCTCCAGTCTGGTGAGTGGGGGATGTGTAGCCACCCCACCACCTGTGGCGACCTGTTGCCTGTGGATATCTGACGCATGCTGACGGACATGTCTGATTAAATCACTGCAGTGATGTCGTACCTGCTCATATGTCCTATTATGCGTGCCTATATCATTTACCCGACGGACAGGGTCTTGCCACAGTGCAGCCCTCTCCTGCTGATTCTGGCTGGTGTGGGAAAAGAGTATTGCATAGTCCCGCACCAGGCTCTGGTGTATCTCCTCATCCTCAGCTGTGGAGTAGGTGGGGTTCATTGGGTGGGCCATGTACCTGAGAAAGAAAATAACCTGGTATCAGCAATATATGTCAGCAGACTTTGGCACACATACTACACATGCTACTCGACTGTTATGATACAACATATCTCACATATGTAGCATCTGTCTGTCTATTGGTGGATACACATGTAGATGGCCAGGTATCAGTGCTCGGCCAGCAACTGTGCAACAGTACCTGGCAGACTCCATACGACATACTACCAAACACCAGCAGTCAGAACACCGATTCAGGTCAGAAGCACCTCCTCACTCTGGGGGTCTGTATCTAGGTACTGTATGGCCTACATCGGCAACTACTGTGGGCTGACCACACACTGATTGTCCTGGATATACATATCCCACCTCCACCACCAGCACAGATGACTATAGTGCATAACATTACAGATACAAACTTTACACTTTGTAACAGTGATATGGTATCCTTACAGCCCACTGGGCCAGTGGCAGATACAACCCACAATGCTGACCCCTACACAATTGCTTTCTACAGACATCTCCAAGAATGCATGGATCATGCAATCCCATATATGACCAAGACACTCTCCACAAAGGGACAGCATCCTGTCTGGTGGACCCCAGCCATAGACAGATTGTATTACAGAAGATGGAAGCTACTGCAAGACAGAGCATCATTCACTGAAGGGAGGGCATGTCTGAGCAGCACTGGTAAGGATCTATTTCCCATCATACTGACTACATGGGCAATGTTGAGAGGGAAATCAAGAGTGACACTACAGATGACCAGGAGGCCTTCTTCAGTTATGTTAGCAACCTGGTCAGGAGCCATCCTCTATGCCCATAGGTAGTACACAACACATATTTCACTGACACCACAGATATCAACAACATTGTGGTGGACAGGTTCAGTGCAGTTGTCACCCCGCCCTCTCCCCTGTAATAAGGCATAGTTATCCCAGCTGACTGTAACCTCCCCGTCATCACAGATGTCCAGGTGAGAGACACCCACAGGACAGCAGAATACACAACATGGATGGGACCTGATGGTATCCCCAGTTGCATGCTACATAACCTCTGACAGGAGCTAAACACACATATAGAAGTGCTATGTAACACTAGCCTGACTACAGGATATGTACCTGTACACTGGCGCACAGCAGCAGTGGTTCCACTCCATGAAGGAGGCACCTCACCATACCAATACAATACAACACAATACATTACATTACAATACAATACTATACAATATGCTATTGCCCCTGTGTCTACAGCAGTGTACTGTTCTGCTACCCTGACCATTGTGACACATGTGGTGTGATGGTACCTGCTGCCGTCACACAGTTACACAGGGTGACTCATATGGCATATTACCTATCTGACTAACATTCAGCAGGGGTATGTGTGACATGTACTCATGGGGAGTCTCGCTTCTTAACACTGTGTGGTTTATTGCAGGGTGTGTCTTATCTGTGAGTAGGAACTCTTACCTCCACATGTGCACACTATTGCAGTGGCACGGACAACACACAGCAGACATTTAGTTTGTGGATGGTGGGAGGTGTTACTATGGTTGTTGGACATCTGTCATGGGTGTGACCTCCATATGTAAATCTGGGAGTGGTAACCTCTATGTGGGTAGCATATGTGTACTCTGTGGTGTTGTCAGTCACTGTGCATTGGTAATGTGTTTGAGTGTGTTGTCACAGTGTTGTATATGTCACTGTGTCCTTCTCCATATCTGTTGCTGTCATGTGAGGTCCATACCATGGCATCCATTATGTGGTGTGGGGGGTACACCGACCTACATGTCCATACCTGACTCACCATGTCTGTGGACACATACCATGTGCAGGTATTCCAGGGATAGTGTGCCACTGTGACTATCATTGGGGCCACTATTGTACACATTTCTGACCCTGCTCACCCCTGACACATGCAGTGGTGGGCGGCCAATCACATATCTGGTGGTTACTGGTGTTGGTGATCTGGAATGTGGTATGATACTCCGGATTTGACACTGGTGTTCACTCCATGCCTTTGTCACCAGGCACCTGTTGCAATACATCTGTACACATGTGCCTCACTCAGACTTTATATACATCTCTCTCTCTCTCTCTATATATATATATATATATATATATATATATATATATGTATATAGATATATCTATATGTATATATATATATATATATATATATATATATATATATATATATATATATATATATATATATATATATACATATACACATATATATATATATTGATGTACATATATTGCTATAGATGTGGAGGGGGGCACAGAGGGGTGTGAGTGACAGAGGGGTGGGACAGGCTGTGTTGCAGGTCATCATATACAATCATACCTGTAGGTAGTCAGATCAGTCTGTCTATGTATATGTATCTACATATATCTATATCTGCATGTGTGCATTACATAGATATGTTGGTACAATATTCTATCGACATCTGTCTATGTATTCCTACATCTCTTTCTCTATGTATGTATACATATATGCATATCATATATATATATATATATATATATATATATATATATATATATATATATATATATATATATATATACACATACATATGTTGACATACATATCCATATGTTGGACAGGTATATCAACATATTTGTCTACCATACTGTATACACACACTAACATACTGCTAAACATACATAGCTGTGTAACCTAATTTGTACATGGCACTACAACCTACAATCTCAAACAACATTGATATGTGCACATAGATGCTCTCACATACAAATGTATGTACAGCCTTCACTGATAGTTGCTGTATGTCTCCTGCCCTTTACACATCTTCATATACATATGGATACAGACCAATGACACATATGGAGGGTTCACAGTATGTACACCTTTATAGTATTACTTTACATTACCTGTGTTTGTCACAGCTGCTTCTGCTGCTGTCTGGTTCTCTGTCCTGCTGCTCCACTTCCCAGTTGTCAGCTTTCAGGTAACTGTTGCTGAACAATTCATTTCTGTCTGCTTAATTGCAGTTTTCTGTCTCTCTCTCTCTCTCTGTCTCTGTCTGTCTCTCACGTCCTTCTCAGGGTGCAATGAAAGTATTGCATGCGTGGACATGGAGTACAGCATACTTTTGTAGGTATCTGCATATGCCCATGTGATGGCCTCTGCACCAATTGTTAGCCAGCATTTGCTAATTGCATGCAGCCAGTTGTGTACTGATTGCAGTTCTCACTGTGATTTCAGAACAGTGCTATAAAAGGTGTGTGAGATAGGCATAGCCCTTTCAGATGTTAAGGGCAGGGACCATGCTGTTATGCTGTGGACAATGTTCTGTGAGTGTAAAGGTTGGTATCTCTCTCATATTTCCAGGTGTGTTGTAGATTAACATTCCTCCATTCATTTCTCCAGTTTCCTGTACTAACTGTGTATGTACACTGACAACTACAACTACTACTATTGTTAATGTGTGTGTGTGTGTGTGTGTGTGTGCTTTCCTTTCACCTTTGCTTGCACTCTGTTGCTAAGGCTTCAATAGTTGCCCTTTACAGTCACTACTTGTATGCCTGCTAGGTGTCTTGACTGTAGTGTGCTGCTGTAGCTTTCCTATTTTCCATGTACATTCACACCTTGGAATGCTTGCTTTATCTGCTAGGGTGTTACAGCATGCAGTGTGGTCTGGCCATGGTGTGGGCCTTGACATCTATTAGGGTATTTGAGTATGCTGCTGAGCAGGCCCCAGAGACTTTCAGGTTCATCAGTTATGTGCCTCATGGAATGGTACATATCAGTGGGGTACACCCATTAAAATGTCTGGTATGCTGCAGTTGTGACTGTGGGTTAGCATGAGCATATGTATTACTACACTTTTTCTGCCATGCGAGTGGTGAATACTTTCCGGACTCCATGTGTTACACCTTTCTACCTACTGTTTGTACATTTCACATGGGGTCTGTGGGGCATCCCTGTAAGACATTCACTGTTGCTATGTCTAGGTTCTTAACTATTCATATATGGTGGTGTTGGACCCGTCATGTGTACAGATATTTGCAGGCTGTCCACATTTCTGCCTCATAATTTGGTCAATATCTCATGCACACCTTTATCTGGCAAGTCAGTCTGGGCTCAAGTCAGAATATGGTGACAAACATTCAAGTTCCAGACTGCATACCCTTCCAAACATCCCACAAGGTGTAGACCCTGTTACTTTCTGAACTGTCTGCGTTTGTTGTAACTTTATTTGTAATGTGTCCCTGGTTTTGGGCCTTTGCTCCACATATTTTATTACTTGGTCCGGATGTGTTCCTGTAAGAGGTTGTGGGGTATGGGCAGTGCTTATCCTGCTGTGAGTATGTGTGTGTCTTGCAAGGTGCTATGGTGACATTATTACCTACTAGCTTCCAACTAGCATGGCTGTTTCTGTTCACACACTACTATTATGGAAATCCACCAGTTTTGTTTGTGATTCTAAATGTCATGCTTTGTGTACTACACATCTATATTCCCTTTACATCCATTCCTACTGTTACATGATATATTTACTTTAGCACAATGTTTTTATATAAGAGTCATAACTTAGTGGTAAGTCACAAAACCACCAAGTAGACCAGCATGAGCAGTTTGAAGTAAATATATTTCTTTATTGAACGTACAAATACAGACCGGTTTCGGCAAATGTTGCCTTCTTCAGTGTGGGACAAAACAACCAGGTCCCATCCATCAAACATTTTATATAAGCCTTCAGCCAATAAGGCAACCAACTTCATAAATATTAATGATGTAAAGAGAAAAAAGTTTTTTAGTCATGACAAAATATTCCTTGTAGTGGTCAAAAATTGACCGCAAATACTGTATGACCATAGAAATGATCATCAGAAAAACTCAGGCTGGCAGATATGAATATAAAAACATATAACAAAGAAAAATAAATAATGAAAAATTATTAGAAAAATATTAAAAGATAAAAAATACATGTTGAACATAGAAAATGTGGAGAATGCATGAAAGATATATGCATTGAAGATAAAATATTCAGGAAACAACCATATGATCAATAGTATGACATAGTTCCCATACAGAAAAAACATTGAAAAAAGCTTTTATGCTGTATATTGTGAAACAATCATCATGAGCTGGATATACAACAGTATATGGCACAAACCTCCATATAGTGAGTATCCATAGTACCAATAGTGAACATAATTAACAATTACTAAATAGCACTAATTAATCACTCAAAATGAGATACCTAGGGACAAGGTAATGTGACACATAAATGGAAATGTCTGTCATATGTCTTGATATTGAAAAACCATACCAGGAAAACAAACACGGCTCTTGCCAAACAAAGCAGACCTGCCCCCTACTGGAAACAATGCCAGCCAAAAAAATCATTATATAGAAACCGACATAGGTCAAAGGTGTATGACATATATGCATATATTGGATAAGATAGTATAACTATTACATCTAGAACTCCTTAAAGGTGGTCATTAAGACCAGGGTAAAACAAACCCCCCAATGTAATTATCCAATATTTCTCTTTATGATCTAATAGGCCATGCCAACCTTGTTTATTGGTTCTGTCGCCAGAAATACGATCAATAATCATGAAATCGAATCTGGCCTGTGGATGTTTAAGTGTGTGTTGGTACAAAGCACTAGTCTCTTTGTGATTTCTGATGTCACTATGATGTTCGTTCATTCTAGATCTTAATGCCCTAGAAGTTTGGCCCACATAGAATGCACCACAATAACAAGATGCTAGGTACACTACCCAATCACTACTACAGTTACCAAAAGTTTTGATGTTAAATATCTTACTAGTGTTGCGACTGGAAAATTCCTTGGATTTGGGCATATATGAGCAAGAACCACAATGACCGCAGGGAAATGAGCCAAAAAGCTCATCACCTTGTAAGGTGAGTTGTTTATGAATAGTACCTCCACTAGCCATGTGTTTATAGTGTGACAAATAAGAGCCCAAGGTTTTCCCCCGCTTGTATGAAAATCGACATGGTGGGCCCAAAAGTGATCGTAACCGGTCATTAGCCAGTAGAATATTCCAATGCTTGTTAATAATATTCCTGATCATATTAATATTTCTTCCATAAGTCGTAACAAACCTGACCTGGGTACAAGATGTATTCTTGTTTTTATTTTTGTATTGCAATAGTTGTTCCCTGTCTGTACAATTTGCCCTACATCTGACTGAAGTGATATCATGATGGTCATAACCCCTACTGGCAAACCTCTGGCTCAGATCCATGCTGGCTAGTTGGTATTCCTCATCCTTAGAACTAAGACGTTTGATACGTATGAACTGAGACACAGGAATACTTCTGATAGTGTGACGGGGATGTAAGCTAGAGGCATGAAGCAAAGTATTATATTGTGGGTACTTGCGAAACACCTTCGTGGATAAGGTGTGGTCAGAATTCCTAGATACCGTGACATCCAAAAAGTTGATTGTATTTTTATCATGTGTCACAGAAAATTCAAGTCCCCATACATTATCATTTAAATACTCCACAAATTCATACAAGTAACCCACATCCGCACGCCACACTAACCAGCAGTCATCCAGATAACGTCGCCAGACGTCCATCTCCACCTGATAGATGTTATGTAAGGCATCATATATCATGTACTCCTCAAAGTAAGCCATGAAAAGATCGGCATAAATGGGAGCAAATGATGCTCCCATGGCTGTCCCTTGCAACTGCCAGTAACACTGGCCTTGAAAATAAAGAACATTTTTGTTGAGTACATGTTCTGACATGCAAATCAATAATGTGTTAAACCCAGGTGTGTAGAGATTCACCCTATCTAACCAGTATTGAAGAGATTGTAAACCTGCCCAATGAGGGATACTGGTATATAATGATTTAACATCAAGTGTACACATGTACCAATCAGGTTCCAGCTGAGTATCTTGAATGAGCTGTAAAAATTGGGTAGTGTCCTGCAATCTTGATCTTATCAAACCTAAGAGTGGCTTGAGATATTTCGTAAGGAATGCAGATAAGGGTTCAGTCAGGGATCCTGTTCCAGAGACAATAGGTCTGCTGGGTGGTTTGAGCAAAGATTTATGAATCTTGGGTAAAAGATACAAGATCTGTTTCGAGGGTTCAGACACTATTAATGAAGACAGACATTTTTTACTGATGATACCCTCCTCAAAAGCTAACTTCAAAAATGAATCAATTTCATCTTTGAAAACGGGTGTGGGATCTATAGACATATGCATATAACATTTTTTATCAGATAATTGTGTCAACCCTTCCTGTATATAATCCGCAGTATTAAGGACCACCACAGCACCCCCTTTGTCAGCAGAAACAACTACAATATCTTTATTATTGCATAATTGGTCCAAAGCCAACCTGTCATCCAAAGTAAAATTACTTGCTAACATAACATGCCCTAGGTTCTCAAAATGAAGGTCCCTCAAAATTGTGTCCATAAATATGGAAACATGTTTATTCATAGGCGGTTGGAAAGAAGACTTGCCAAACCAAAAATCCTCAGATGGTCCTGAACTATCATCCTCAAAAAACAATTTTAGATTCAAAGTCCGACAAAAAGCCTGTAGGTCCTGAATGATATGATATTCCTGACTAAAAAATGAGGGAATATAATTGAGACCTTTATTCAATAAAGCTGTTTGTTCATTGGATAATGAGACATTTGACAAATTTAATACATTCTGATTTGGGGTTGGGATGATTCCTAGCTCAGAAAGTTGTTCAATAGGCCCTGAAATGAAACCTGAGCGGTTTGTTTTCCGGTGCTTCCTGCCCCCCCAGTGTCCCTTGCCCCTTCTAAAGGGGAAGTTCTATTTGTTTTCTTCCTATTTGGAGAACCCCTCTCAGAGGCCCCTTCACTATCTGTTATTGAGGAGTCATCCCCTGACGTACTGTTTGGAGAATCACCCCTATTTTTCAAAATAGAACGGGGTCTCTTTTTGGTGCGACTGGGCCCAGTCCTGACCTGATTGGTGTCAGCAAATCTGACAGACCGACTCAAATCAAAGGGTCTACCCCATTAATAATCCGAATAGTCCCTATGGAACTTCTTAGTTTTACGTTCCTTAACAGTTTTTTCATGTTCCATCAAATCATGGGAGAGTATTTTGATATTATCTTGATATTTGGGAGAAGATTCGAACTTGTGGACATCTGAACATAAAGTTTTGATGTCTTGTATATTCAAATCAACCGTTCTTTCATAATATTGTAGTAAAATATTCACAAATGACATGGATCCCAACTGTAAGGCTTCCTTCCAATCTTGATTCAATTTATCGTCTGGTCTCCCCACTAGAGGTTGAAGACGTATACAGAGTCCTCTGGGAGCCATATTTTGAGTAGAGTATTCTCTGAACAATTTCAGATGCCAAATATTAGATCTAAGTGTTTTAAATGCTTTAGTGATTGAATGAAAAAACATATCACAATCCACCATAAGTGGTTGTGCCGAATTCACCGGATCATTGCTTGGTAGGGTGTCAATCCCAAAAACACCTATATCCTGCCGATCAGCACATAATCCGGACAAAATGTTAGTGAGATCCATGCTGCGAATATAACTGAAAAATGACCCACCCTATGAAAATGAGAAAACACAGAAGACTATTATATAAGTAATGAATCCCTAAGAAACAGAGGACCAAAGGTCCCAATCGCACCAAAAAGACAAGGGAATACCCAAGTGATACCAATATTTTGTAAAAAAGTCAAAAGGATAAACCAGATTCAGCAGGAAGCACAGACAGTATTCCACCTGCACCAATTAATATATTCCAAAGCCAACCAAGAGACTATCTGTCAGATAATTATGATCAAAACCAAAAAAAAGAAAAATAATCACATAAAAAATGTGTATATTAATTTGTGTTAGAGAACCAAACAGTGAAACCTTGTTCACTGATAAAAAAGTATAACAACTTATGCTACAAAGAACAGGACCCTATGGTCATAAACAAATCCTCATTACAAACACTGATCATTATACTAAACAAAATATCCAAAACCAAATAGGCTAGATACCCTGTCTATTAGGTAGTTATAATCAAAGACAAAAAACAGATATATGTTCACATAAAATTATGTGTGTTTATTATTGTTGGAGGCCCGAGCAGTAGGTCTGTATTCACTAGTGAAGATATAACAACTTATACTACACAAAACAGAATACTGTAGTCATAAGGCAAATCCTAGTTACAAAAACTTATTGGTATGCTTTATCAAAGTATCCAAAGCCAGATAAGTCTGAATGCCCAACTTCAAAACCTAATGATAAGTTAGAATACTACTAAAAAGACCTGTAGATGTAATAGAAAAGCTTAACCACACCTTGTGATAACAATGGAGTAACTATAACCCCTATAGTTAAATATATAAGAAATCAGGAAAAGACCCTATAAGTAGGCTGCCGCTAATGTTCAAAAGCATGAAATATACAATGTTATAACAGGTTCATCTATCCCTTAGACAACAATATTGCTGAAAGGGAAGTTCAGCAATATTCATAAGGGACCAAATAAACTACTGATGAAAATTATTTATTTTTCTTTGATATATGTTTTTATATTCATATCTGCCAGCCTGAGTTTTTCTGATGATCATTTCTATGGTCATACAGTATTTGCGGTCAATTTTTGACCACTACAAGGAATATTTTGTCATGACTAAAAAACTTTTTTCTCTTTACATCATTAATATTTATGAAGTTGGTTGCCTTATTGGCTGAAGGCTTATATAAAATGTTTGATGGATGGGACCTGGTTGTTTTGTCCCACACTGAAGAAGGCAACATTTGCCGAAACCGGTCTGTATTTGTACGTTCAATAAAGAAATATATTTACTTCAAACTTCTCATGCTGGTCTACTTGGTGGATTTGCGAATTTGGTTTGGACCGTGCATTTCCCCCTTGCATAGGATTTGGTTGGTTTGTTTAGTGGTAAGTCATGCAGACTATAGTTGCCAAGGTCCTGGGTTCGGGACTCACAGCGGGATTTTATTTTTCTTTTGAACTGAGTACAGGACCTGTCAATCAAAGTGCCTAAGGCACTTTTAAGCAGTTGTAACCGGGTTAGCGCTGGTTTGCGCGGAGCTCACGCATGCGCACTGGCGGTTAGCTCCGCGCACACAAGCGCACACCCAATTACAACCACTTAAACGTGCTTACTCTTGCGCACACCCGCGCTATTTTCCTTGAAAGAAAAGAAAAATGGGGAGACAGGAAAGTGGTAAAAAAGGGGTCACAAAGAGGGTAAGACAGTAGGGAAACAAGCTTGGGATGTGCAGGAGGGATGTAGGTAAGGCCCATAGCTGCCCATTTCTTCAGCAGCAACAGCTGTGCATATGTATGTAATTTGGTGTGACATTTGAAACCTTCCACCCCTGAGAGAGGTGTCAGGACAACAATAATACTTGTTGTACAGCCAATTGGGATTGATAGGTTCCATGTCCAGTAGACATGTGTGCAGAATGGGCAGCTATGTATGGGGCGTAATTTTCTTGTGGGTACAGAGTGCCCTTTTTTTTTTTTTTTTTCAGGTGAGAGTGGTATGTCAGGTGAAGGTAGTCGGCACAGCTGGGGAGGTAGGTTGGGTAGGTTAACAGACAAGACAAACAAGACGCATACAGGGGCGGTGTATGACACGTGTGGGGGGGTTACACAATTGACGGGGATGGAGGTTTGGATATCCAGAGCCCATGAGCCCACAGATGGCAACAGTGGAACTGATATCCCCACCCATAGGCAGTTGCCACTGTTCCTTCACTGCCCAGGACGGGGCTGTGCTGGGGGCTGTGTAGGCGGGGCAACGGGCATGCCCGTTAGTTGTGCCACCCATGCCTCGAGCTGGCGTAGGGGCTCGAGGACAGAGTCCCGAATCTCCCTACGCACCACAGTCCGGACGCTACGGAGGGTGAGTGGTGGATCTCCTCCGGCCACACTTGCAGAGGGGGGGCGAGCCCCATCCCCTGCAGCGCTTCCACCCGCAGGTGGCACAGGGCCACTGGAGGAGGGTCCGGACTTGGCACTAGTGCCAGGTGCACTCGCCAGCTGAGGTGGGAGAGGTGGGTCCGCTGGAACCCGCCTTCCCTGTCGTTCTATGTTTTGCATTATGTCATGACAGTTTGGGTTAGTGACATATAATACCATTCACAATTAGTTGTAACAGCATGCATTAGTATTCCCATTAACCAAACACCCAGATATTCACACCATTGAACAGCGTGCATAACACATGCATAATTTGAACAGTAATACACAGTCCAACAACATGCAGGGTTGATTGATGGCAACAGGCCATCAGGTGTGGATGTATGAACAGGGCGGATGCATCAACAGACATGCAAATATATATGACCCAACAGGACAGACATCCAGGGGTGGTAATTGTGATTGCACATACCATTTTCACGTGGAATGGGTTATAGGTGGTTAGAGGGTGGGGTAAATAAAGTAATATTAACACCTTCGAATACAAATACATATGCTGTACATTTCTAATAGCTACAGTTATATACACACTACTGTTCTAACTACAGTGACCTATATGTTAACTACTTAACCTTGCAGATGGGACTGTTACTGCAACATCAATCTACATTTTATTGCTGTTCATACACATTCATATTGAGCTTTGTTCAGATACATCATCCTGTTACCTTTGCTTTATATACTTGTAGACAAGTGTGGATGTTTGGTATATCAGACAATCATCCTATCTGCATATTTCAGACTGGGAGCAACATATCCAGATTTTGGTGTACACATTCCACATGCAGCAACACTTTGAACAGATTTTGCTGTTTGGTTCTGAGTCTCACATGCATTTAATTCTGTCCTAACTGCAGTATAGTTTATTCAGGGGTTATTACTACTGTATTGCTGTATTCCTGACACTTTCTCACACTCTCTCACTTGCTTTCATGTTACTATTCAGACTGGTACTTCTAGGCTTTATTGACATGTTTTAACAGTAGTTATTACAGTTCTTTCCAGCAGTCTCACTTCTGTCATGTTTCAGTATTTCCACAGGGATATATTTCACACATGTGATTTCATCCTCTTCTGCAGCTGTACTTTACATGCTGCTGCAGGTTGTGTACTATTTTCTTACAGGCAGGGCAGTTTTATTTCAAAATATATGTTGGACAGTGTCATGTTTAGTTTACACTTACAGGCTGGGAACTGTTGTAATCAGGCAATACTTGCATACACTTTCACACTGTTACTTGCAGATTTAATTCCTTCCTGGCTACACTGCACTCTTTTGCTGACTGTCATACATTTATATATCTTTACAGTTACTAGTAGTGGATTACTGACCTGCCTGGTGGCGCAACCGCACCAGCCTATCGGCATAGGCTCTGCGGTTCGCAGAACGGACACCTGCAGCTGTAATATAAATGAAGTAATATTGGAATACACATCTCCATAATTTCAGGTAGTTTAACTTTCTACATACTTAATTAATTGTTACTTACTCAGTGGTGGGGCGTTGGGTGATTGCCGGGCCTCCTGGATCCAAAGGTTCAGTTGGTCCTGCTTGCATCTCTTCAGGTCCGCATGGTGGTGACGGACCTGCTCACCTGTCCTTGGAATTCCTGTGGCACTGGTGAGTTCATGAGCCAACTGGTCCCACGCCTCAGCCCTGCACGCTCCCCAGAGGACCTGGCCCTGCATGAGTTGGGCCTCATGGTTGTGGACTAGGAGCCAGGCCATGTACCTGGACTCCTCAACACCCCACCTCTGCGCCCGAAAGCGACTACCCTCTCCTACACCTGACATTCTGCCTGCAGGTCTGTTCTACAATCATTTATGCTGTGTATTCCCGCCTATGGGGCTTATATAGTCCGTTTTTCCCGCACATATCTGTGATTGGCCATTTTGGAATTGTATCAACTTCAGTAAACCTGCATTGTCATGCTGTAGTTTGTATTCATTCCTATATATGAGCTATTATTGCATTTCTAGGTACTGCTGTCATGGCTTAGTGGTTCTGTACCTTGACTATGGTGTATAGTATCCTGGGTTCGAACCTGGCCACTGCTTTTTATTTTTCATGACTGTCTAGACATGTTGAGGGGTGTGTCTGTGTAAAGGCAGTTTTGATACGGCTTGCTCAACGTTGCCCGTTGGTTAGCTTGTTTGCGCGGTGCGCAGCTCCGCGCAAACTGAGTACGCTGGTTTAAGCCTCATTTGGCTATCGGCACGCATATTCTACTCAGCTCAGTTAGGGGCACATATATTTAGCATGGTAAACCACTGCTCAGCTACGGGCACTCATTTTGCACCAGTTAAACCAATGCTTATCTACGGGCACATACACTCACTCTGTTGTACTGTAGCTCAGCTATGGGCACATCTGGCAGTTTATATTCATTTCTTAGCTCACATTTATTCAATATAAATGGGATATTTCATTGCATTTTACATATATTCTGGTTTTATGTGTACATATGTGTCAGGGACTTGTTTCCTGCTTATTTTGCAAAAAAAAAAATTTGTGTTGTGGGGGCTCGAACCATGAATGCCTGCTCTGCAGACGGCATCTCTACCGCTACACTATTGCTTCCTGGCTTATTTTGCATATTTAGTTCTTATATGCTTTCCCATTGACTGCTAACTGTAGCTGCGCTACGGCACGCCAGCTAAACGAGCGCACTCACGGTTAAACATCTTTACAATTTAAAAAAATATGACATGTTCATTTAGATTGTTTTATGTTTAATAGTCTGTAGGGGCATGTGTTGTGTTGTGTTTATTCACATTTCCGTGGACTCTGTTGTGGGTGTCTACTTTGGGCACTTTTACACTTCTGGGGGCGTGTCTGCTTGCAGGGCTCAGACTACGGACACGCCCCCTACTGTCTTACATGGACCGTGTTCGACTTAGGTGTGATTCAGCATGCTCTCATGAATATGCAGAGCATGCTGACATCACTCCGTTTAACTGCAGCCTCCGTGTAAGAGTTATAACTCTTACACGGAGGCTTCGTGAATCCTGGGGAATGTATTTATATGTGAAAATAAAGGAACATTACCCTTTTCCAAGGGGGAAGTGAAACACTCTTTGGAGCTGCTACATGGTGCTGGAGGGCTGCTACTGCAGTTCTAGGAATTTCAATATGTATTAAAGTGCAGCGAAGATGAAGAGAGGAGCATGAGACAACTTACTGAGAGAAGGGGAAGCAGATCAAATAAGTGTTTCAGAGCTGGAAGTAGAAGATTTTAAGATACGAGTGTCGGTAGAGTTTAAGAACCAGACGAAGCCAAAAGAAGGAGAGGAAGCATAAAGTTACATCATGGAGAGAATATTACAGGATAAAAAACTATGAGGTTGGAAGCAGAAGCAGTGGTTGGTGAAGGGGAGATATTGGAGTTATTTGTGTCTGAAGGAGTAACCATTTTCAAGAGTTTACAACTGCAACATCTTTTCTTAAAAGAAAGAACTTATGCAGATGCATCAAGACAAGAAAGAATGGTAGAAGGAACTGAGAGAGGACAAAAGTTTGTTGTTTTTCGGAAGCTGTACAGAAGACACTGGTTGTAAGAATAAAAGGTAAAAACAATGACAGTGTGAACAGGTATGATATTATGGGCTATATTACTTTGCCACTAGGGTTTGACGCAAAAGATACAAAAGCATTATTCCTTTCAAAGCTGAACATTTTGTGATATAACATCTAAGAGCTTTAATTTGCTGAAATAAATTATGTTTAAGATTGAAAAAAGAAACACAGTAGCACTGTGCACAGACTATTTATTTTGGGAAAACAACTAAAAAGGGAAATGTGCAATTTAGGATTTTAGACATGTATAAGCATGAGTTAAAAATGTAGTAAAGCACATGAAGTTAGAAATTATGTGATGTAAGAAATATATGGACTGGATGTTAGGAAGTATGAGTAACTATGGATGATAAAGATAGGAAATATTTCAAATACAGTAATTGTAAATGGCAAGATAAGATTTGTCAGTAATGGGGCCAACCTGAAGCAGGTTATTTCTGTGGGGAAGAAAATCATTTAGTATGGGAGTGTAACAAACCAAAGTGTGACCAATGTGGAAAGAGCAGAAAATGTAAGCCAGTTTGTAGACAATGTACAAAATTTGGAGTCTTGTAGTTTGACTGTCATATAACAGAAAAGAAAATAGTAGATGAAAAAGAAAGCTGAGAAAAATGAAATGCAGTAGAAATATTACTACAGAAGATGCTGAATGAAAGGGTGGTATGGGGAAGGGGATACTGAAGAATGGAACAACAATGAACCTTTAGCTCAGTATTTTATAAGTATTATAAACTTTATACCTATTTAAGGTTGACATATCTCATTTACAAGACTGCGTACAATATTTTTTCTACTGTTTTTTAACAAAACAAGTTTCTGATGGAAGTCCAGTTTTTCCTATTGTACTGTTTTGGATGAGTTTTAAACAATGTATCTTTTTATAACTTTTTTAACAACCTCTTTTTTGGAAAGGTTTCATGCAAGAAAGAGTTAAAATTTGTATTAATTTATGGCCAGCCTATAGGATTTCAAAACGAATTAACTAATTAAACAATTGGAACCATTATTTAAATGGAGGGTGAGTAGAAAAATGTAGATTCTGTTGAAGTCTCCGCGGAGAAGATGAAAGCACTCAATCTGGTTGCTTTTTACTGTCTTTTATTGTTTTTTCACTAAAATTTGTAATTTTTGCTGAACTGCGGTGGATTATTGAAGGAATTACATTTCTACTATGGAGGAAAGCCTTTATTGATACTGGACTGCGCATTGGAGTTTTTGTTTTGTGGTTTTGTGTGATTTTGGGTTACTAGATACTGAAGAAAGGTTAGAGAATGAAGAGCCAGATGTGTTATTGATACACATGAAGAAAACAGATTTGCAGATTCAGAAAGTAAAGAGCAAGAGAAAGAAATGGAGACAGAGGCAGAACAAGAACAAAGTAACAGAAAATCAATTTGGAGAAGGAAAAGAAAAATAAGATATGGAAATAAAACAAAAAGAAAAGAATAATATAGAAAGTTTAGCATTAAATGTAAACAGCATCATGAAATTATATGAGAGATTTAGTGGTAGTGGAATGGTGTAAAAACAGAAATTATTATTTTTTTTTGCTTGAGCAGATGTTACAAAGGAAGAAAAAATGGAAAAGAATACAGGCAGTATGGCGGAGATTGTTTGGCTAGCAGAAAATGAGATATGCTCTTGAATAGGAATTCTTATAAAAACTGAATAAATAAGAATTCTAGTTGCAACAATAGTAGTATCAGGAAGAATGATGATGTGTGATAGATGATATAAAAATATACAAGATTAATAGTGGTTTATGTATATACTAATATGACAAAAAAAATTTTGAAGAAATTAAGAAAATTGTATTAGTGAATATCGCAATAGTGGTAGAAGGAAATTTTAACTAAAACCTAAGGAATGAAAAAGGGAAAAAAATATTAAGATGTTAAGAGAATTAATAAAATTTGTAGATTTAACAGGAAGAAAGAATGGAGAATGAATATATGAAAGGGGGATTTTTAAGGCTAAAACTGATTATATTGTTTACTCTGAAAACATGAAAAAAATAACAGGAGGAGTATAGATTTTATTTATATCCATCAAAGACATGTACCAGACCAGGAGTGAATTTCTGCTTACCCATCCATTTGACCAAGTTGCAGTTTAATAGGGTGAGGAAAAAACTCTGCTTCACATGAATGGGAAGCCTGTTCCAGAGAATGAAAATTCTCTGAGAAACATATCTGTCCCTCCAACATGTCCTATTAATGTTGCAAAAAAAATGTAGCTATTTTAATCTAGTAATTATGATGCTGTTTGTTTTGCAGATATGCAAAAGGTACATCAAAACAGGATCCAGGCTAAAAATAATTTCTTCACACAAACACACAGTAGCCAAAGCATTCATATGTAAATACTAGGCAGTCTGCTGACTATTACATACCTAGCCAATAACCGCGACCAAAGGTGAGAATCAATCCCTGTACCTTGTATCTGTAAGGTAATCACCTTAATCACTATGCCCACCTCAAACTAAGCAGAAATGTAAAAAATATATTTAACGGACAGAGAATAGTAAGAAAACAAGATGAAATATAAATATATTTTACGGGATTATAAGAAAGATGATAAGGCCAGATTCAAAAAGCCTACACTAAGTGTAAAGTGTACACAATATGTTTTCAAGAAGATCCTTACCACATTTTTTTGTGCTTTCTATTTATTCAGAAAGATTACATTAGCCTGACATTAGTCTTTCTCAGCAAATTAAAGTACATCCTTTCCATAACAACAAATGTATGTGCTAATAATCAAAATAGAAAATAAATATTCTAAATGAAAATTGCCGGAATGACTGTGTTGGACCTCCTGAGAGACCACACATGCTCTGTTCAATAGGAATGTCAGATGCCCATTAAAGAATAGACAGACATGATCTTGTTTACATTGCTGTACACTCTGATCATACTCAGAATCTGCCTCAGTATGTCACTAGGACATTTCTCTTGAGTGGTGCATAGGCCTCCTCTTTTCCATTTCTGTCTAACTCCAGAACTTGGTTCCTCTTGCCTAATCCTGCCCATCATCATCATCACCATCATCACCCTTTTTCCCATTTTCTACATGGTATCTGGGTGTCATGTCAAATGTCACCAGATCCCTCTTGATTCAGTGTCACTCTCCTTCCTTCTTCAACACACATGCCTGACTGTAACAGGTCTTCCCTCAAACAATTCATCCATCTCTTTACTGGATGACCTCGTTTCCTCATGTTTTCTCGCTGTCTGTCCCAAATCTTCTTCACCAGATTGCCTTCTGCTTTTCTGCACATGTGCCTGAAACACCATAATCTGTTCTCTTTCACATTACCACTGTCTTACCTTTACTCAGTTTCATCCTTTTTTCCTTCAGTTTTGCATTCCATTCCGCTAGCCTTTCCTGGAGTTCTTGTACAGAGTCTGCCTATAATGCCGTATTGTCTGCATACAGCAACTCTATTGATTGATCCCTTCTGACCTGTTTAATAATGTAATCCATCACCAGTATAAGTAGCAGTAGTGGGCTCAAAGCTGAACCCTGATGCACACGTACTTCCACTGGGAACCCCTCGGAGACCGAACAACATTCACACTTGTGTCATTGGGTTCTTGTACATAGACTGAAACAATTTTATCAGTGTTACTTGGACTTTGAATCACAGCAGGTCTGCCCAAATCAGCTTTCTTGGGAGCTTGTCATATACTTTCCTCAAATATAGAAATGACTATTTGGACTCTTTCATTATCTCTAGTGTCCTCTCAATATATGTCTCATTGCAAACACTGGGTCAGTCGTGCTGCATCCTGATCTTAATTCAAATTGCTCATCTCCCATCTGACTCTCTACTACGCTGCATATTTGTTTATAAATCACCCTGTCCAGAACTTTCATGCAGTGTGGCAGGAGTCTGTGCCCACAGCCATAGATGTCCCCTTTGCTCTTGTGCTCTGGTGCTAATATGCTTATTGTCAGGAGCCACTTTCCCCTGTCTCTCCCAGTATCTTGCTCACATCTTCTGTGACCTCATCTGAGCCTACTGTGTTCCCTGACTTCATTTTCCTTAGTGCTGTTCTTAGTTCAGCTACGGTGTGCTCACCCTTTTATTTCATTGTCAGCTTTGTCTGAAGCAGTACAGCTTCTGTGGGGTTTTCTTCATTCAGAAGTTGTTGGAAGTACGCCTTCCATTTGCCTTTGATCTCCTGAGGACTGATGAGTAGGTTGTTTACAGGCATCCCTTATGAAGGAGGACTATCTTCTTCATCTTTCTGTCTTTGCCTTGCAGCTTCATAGAGTTTCTTTGAGCCATCTACTGAGTCACCTTCCAGAAGCTGGTAGACTGCCTCTCATTCCTTCTTCTTTGCTGCTGCAACTCCTCTCTTAGCCTCTTTGTCAGCCAACTAGTATTTCTTCTTAACCTGGTCTGCCTTTTCTATCTCTTACCTTTTCCTGCGCTCTGCCTTTCTTTTGATGATTTCCCGGACTTCTGCATTTCATCACCAGCTTTGCTTAGGTACCTCACTTCCATAACTGGCTCAGCTGCACATCTGTACTACAGTCCTCACACATGCTGTTTTGAGGGAGGCACTGCCAAACTTTTTCAATCCACCTACTGCCATCTCCAGAAAAAAGACCAAAGGTACATCTTTTTTCCTCTCCTTGCTCTCAGCATATTGAATCTATACCTGCTCATTTCAAACATGCTGCTGATTTCAGCTTACTTTGTGATAACCTAAGAACCCTTCTTTTTGAGATGTGTGTGTGTGTGTGGGGGGGGTCTGCTTTTAGTAAGGAAGAACTCCAAATCTGTAAGCCACTTCATTTCGAAATGGCAACATAAATGAAGACTCAACTAACTGCTTACTGTTCTCCATCACCATTAACAATCATACAAAGACACTTTCTGCAGTAGCTTGTATACCTCTAGTCCTGACCTGTTCAAATCAACTGTTCAGGACATTTAAACACTGTAAAAGAAATCATTTAATGGTTATAGGAGACATTAACAGTTTTATCCTCTGATCCAAAAGTTGCAAATTAACCATTATCTCACTCTGAATAACCTTACCCAAGTAATTAACACACCTGCAAGACTCAATACATGTAACAATATTAGCAATCTCTTAGATGTAATTAAAGCTAATATACTTCACAGATTTTAATGAAACAAAATGTTTTCTCAACACTCTAAGCAATCATCTCCCTGTCCAAATCACTATATTATCAATTTCCCCAAGCTACTGTTGAGTTAAATTACTTGCTCAAGGTCATACAGTAGGCAAATGAAGGCCATAGGACTGAAACCCTGTAGTACAGGAAGTAGCCCATCAACTGATAAAAGCCCTAACCTTTTGCAGCAACGGCCAGACTAACTGGCAATATCATAAAAGGGTATGAGGTTCAATAAATAAGTTAAAATGTTAAACATGGCTTGTGATAGCACTGAATTTTGTTGATGTTTTTAACATTTCTGATATGTTTCAATAAATATTACTTTTTATTGGTTATTTCTCTTTCTTGTTTTTTGTTTGTTACTGTTAGTAACTTATTTTAGTATGTCACACAGCAGTAAATAATATTTTAATAATAGTGCTGATAAGGTCATCAAATGAGTATTTCATTTGTTTACTGCTTTATATTTAGTTTTATCTTAGGCTGCTTCTGATAAAAGTTTCTTTAGACACTGTGGTAGATATTGCGTTCTTAATACTTTGTTATGTAACCATGTACATAAAAAGACTTAGTGGGTTATAAACTTTTAAGCAGTGTAAACTATTACCTGAAAATTCTGCACTGGTTTCAATGTTCCAAAGAGGAACATTTCCAAATAAATAAAATATGTTTCTAAGTCTTACTAGCTTTAACAGAGTAATGCATATAATTTTAATTGTGCAGATGTCTACCAGACAATGTACGAGTATAACATGCAGTAGTGATTCGGCTAGCTTGACCACTTGGTTAATTTCTCTTTTGGATTTCTAATACCACGATGGGAATGGATCCTATTCCTAAGTCAAAGTATGATTCAAGTTTGTGAAATTAGTATTGTTTCAATCCTTGATGTGCTCTTCACAGCACCAGTAGTATGCCCAGAACCGACTCCTTCTGCAGTTAATATGGAGTTACATGCATCGGTTGCATATCTAAATAAGACTAAGTTCTTTTTTATGGGACCCACTGCTGCTGCTACTGCTGGAACTGTCTGGGTATCCGTCATCCACATTGTCCTCATTTCTGCCTGCAAATCCTGGTATTTTATGACTTTGTGTCTCTCTGTATGTAAATTTTAGGTGTAGCAATTTCAATGGTCAATGCTACTTTTGTCTTCTTTTCATGAACTACTATATCTGGTTTTCTCGTATCTGTTTTTTGAGCTGTTGGTAACGGGTAATCCCATGTGATATAAACTCCATTATTTTCTATAAGGGTTTGTGGCCATGTTTCCAAAGCTTCTCAGCTACTTCAGTATTTTAATGTTTGCACAATCCCCAGTGCAACCGCCTTGATACATTATTATGCCTTTCAGTATACAGGCCCTCTGCCATTAGTGTATCCCGCCCAGCAACAAGATGTGTGACTGGTTCCAGTTCTGTTTTACGGACCCTGCATTTATCTGTTTTCCTCACATGTTCAAAGGCCTTTTTGGTAACCAGCCTAATTGTAGCCCACTATCCTAGGCCACTAATATTAACCTTTCATTTTTTGGGTTAAATTCACCTCACCTTAACCATTCCTGGGTCAGATCCTGATCGACATGAGGTGGTTCGAGGAGTTTTCTGTACATGCAACTGTATTTATGCCCTTTCCACATTTTTTGCCTTCTCATCTGATCCTTCTCCTTATATTCTTTCTTTTGTTTTTTTGGCACATTCAGTTGCTGCCTGATTTTTATCTACTTCTGGTTTAGTCCTTATTCCTGCTTGACACCAATATGCTTCTACTAAACTAAGCAGGGAAGGCATCTCAGATTTTTTTTCTTCAATTTTCAAAACGTTCACTATGTTTGGATCTGGATATGTCAGCAGATATCTATGCATGCTTATGATTGCAGATCTATACATGTAATCAGTTTCGAGGAGACCCATACCTTTTCAGAACAAGGAATGCATAATCTTGGCATACACTGATTTTTATGTAGTTTGATAAGCATGTAGCATTTTTCTTTTTTTCCTATCCAGTTGATCCAACATCTTCTGAGAGCCAGTCAATCACCCCAAATCTGTAAGTTAGAACAGGAAGAGCAAATTGGTTTATAGCTTGGATTTTGTTCCTAGATGTCAGGGCTATTTTCGCTATTAATTTTAGTTTTCTAAAATATTCCATATGGAGTTTTGTAGACATTTGTTCATGTTTTTTTTCTATCCTTAATCAATTTCCTCAAGTATTTATACACTCCCTCCTACTCAAGTTCTTTATATTATATTTGTGTCCCAAACAGATATGTTCTTGGTGTTGCAGCTTTCCTGCTTTAATTGTTGCTTTTGCACATTTATCAAGACCAAATGGCATTCTTATATCATCTGAGAAAGTTTTGACCTCTTCCAGTTGTGCTTTCAGCTCCTCATCTGACAGTTTTAAATCATCCACAAAAAGTGGAAGAGAGGTCTTTACATTTTGTTGTTGTCTGGCAGCCAAATTGTAACCATGACCAATCAGAGTAGACAGCTTAATGGGTTAAGGGCAAGACAAAAAAGCAGCAGTGACAAAGAATCACCCTGGAATATCCCCCTTTTGATTTTTATCATTGGGATAATAATTTATTTATCGAGGCTTAGCTGCAGAGTGGTTTGCCACTGTTTCATGGTACCTGTAATGTAACTAATTAATGTAGGGTGTATCTTGTACATCTGTAAGCACTACTTTATCCATAAATGTGGGATGCTGTCAGATGCTGCTTTGTAATCTAGCCATACCACACACAGATTCTTCCCCTTTGTAGAGTTCTCCATTATGACTTTATTTAACAACAAACGATCCTTTGTTCCATATAACTTTCTTTTATTACCATTTTTTTTCTATTGCTATGATTGAGTTTTCTTCTAAATGACTATAAACTCTGTCCGTATAAATTCCAGTATGTAGTTTATACATTGTCAGAAGGTATGTTATTTATTTACTTACTTACTTAACATTTGCTGACCAGGAAAGTCTGATTAGGACAGAGCCTATTTTCAGTGGAGGCCCTGGGAGAAATGTTCCAGATGCATGTCTTTGGAATGTGGGAGGAAAAAGCAGTATCCGGACAAAACCCAAGCGACCGCAGGGAGGACATGCAGACTCCGCACAGAAGACACCCCAACCGAGAATTGAATCTTGCTGTGAGGTGACAACATTAACCATATCACCACTGTGCTGCCCTCCATATTGGTCTGCAGTTTTTAGGACAGCTTACGGGTTCACTCTTAAGGAGGAGTATATTTTTTCCTGTTGTTAACCAGGTTGCTGCCTGTTCTAGGTGCACAAATAACTAGTTCTTACTTTGGGCTAAATCGTCATCTAAATATATTAATACTTTTAGCAAGAAGCTAGGTACTGGACTTGGACCTGGGGTTTTCCAGTTAAGAGCTTTTCTTAATTTTGTTTTTATTTCCCATTTCATCTCCTGTACGTTTGCATTTCTTACTATTTCTTTTACATCGTCCATTCATTCAGCAACTTTGCTATGCTCCACAGGGTCTTCATATACATTTCTCCAAAATGAGTCTATTTCTTCTTTGTTAGTGGTGTTTCAATTCCTTTTGCTTTGTTTTGCAATTCTCTATAAAACTTTTTTTGGGTCATCAATGAATTGCTTATTTTGTACTTTTCCTTTATATTTACCTGCATAAGTTCTAAGTTTTTCTGCCTATGCTGATACCTTTAGTTTATTATTTGCAATAGTGAACCATAGATCCTGGACTGCTATAATACTGCATGTTGCTTTTATCATCTCTCTCTAAGTATTTTTATTGATCTGTTTCCTATTCGGTACTCTTCTAACAGTGACACTTCCAATTGCTTTATAGTTTTCTCTATTCGATACTTCCATGATGGCATTTGATTTCTTCCCTTCCTTTCCTTATTGCCCTGTATTTTTTTTTTTTTGGTAAGACTTTATTTGTTATTAATTTAGCTGTACAGTAACATATTCCATTTACTTCTGTTATATCACATGAATTTCTGTTAATAGTCTTAATTACTGTGCTCATTTGTTTTACCAGACTTCTAACATTCTGGGTCTTATGCACTTTCTGTAATCTTATTTCTTTCATCAATCTTAATATGTCTATCCATCTCTATTAAACCAAGAATCTCTTCCCTTAGATCTTTTTCTTCTAAACTGAGGGCACATTCTTTATTCTCTGTTTCCTACAGGCATTCTACAGAAACATCAGAACTCCTTTCTGTGACATATTCTCTTTAGCTGCATCCTGTGTCATCCAATGTTCCTTCATATGGTAACTTACTGGCCTATCATTCCACAACATTGACTGTGTCAGAGTTACTGTTTTCTGCTCCTTCCCTTGCCGTGCAACTCCAACAGAAGTTTTGTACTGGTTTCCTACTGAAGGTTCCAGAATATCTTCATATGACAACTGATCAGATTACCAGAGTTGGATGTTCCACACTAAATCCTTGCTTCATTGGTAACCCCTAACTTCATTTTCTGTTTCTTTATCTTCTCCATCCTCTTTCCTACTCTTCCTCCTTTGTTTTATTATTTTTTTATATTGTAAAATTGGGTCTATATTAACACATCGAACGTTCAAAATGTCGAGTTTTCTAATATCGACCTGTTTTCAGCGAACACTGAAAATATCGAAGAAACAGAAAACCAAATTTTTTCCTTGGGAAAGAATCCGGTTGTCCATTTCTGTTGCTTCGGTATTTTCAGTGCTGTGGTGGAAAGTTACGGGTCGGGTTCAGGTAAGTGTTCGATTGTGTGGACGTGAGGGTTAGGGCAGGTTACGTGAGTTAGGGTTAGGGAGCGGGTCAGGTAAGTGTGCGATTGTGTGGACGTGAGGGGTAGGGCATGGGGTGAGGTGACTGTGTGATAGTGACGGACCTTAGAGTTAGGGTTTGGGTTAAGGTAAGTGGATAGTTAGTGGTGTATGTGTAGTTTAGTGTAGGGTTGGGTGTAAGAGTTTAGGTGTATGTGTGTGGATTGCTGTTTGTTTGGTGTGCTTTTGTTGTGTGTATGTGTTTTGAAACAGCGAATCTTTTCCCTAGGAAAAAATTCACTGTTCTGAATGTTCGATGTTTTAAATTTTCGATTCATAGGGTTCGATATTAGAACACTCGAAATTTTGAATGTTTGGTGTTCTAATATAGACCCGTAAAATTTGCCATATCAAGATGCCTTTGCCTCGGTGCTGCTTTTTTTGTATTGATTAGTTTTGCTTTCCCCTTTGCATAAATATAGCACCATATTAAATCTCTTTTTCTTTCCCCAAGTCCATATTTCTTCTTCTGATGTCTCCCGCTCCTCCTCTTTCTCATTACCTTGGGGACACATTCCATTATGCTGTGACATAACCTGTGTTAGACTTTCAACACTAAATCATTCACTTCACAGGTATTCCATAACTTCAACTTTTAATTGCTTAACTTCTACTTTACTAATCTTCTGTTCCATGTTCATCCTTTGTAATCTTATTTTTTATATTGAGAAATCTTCTATATCTGGGTGCCTCTGTATTTCTCGTCAAATATCTTTGGAGCTGCTTTTTTGTATTGATTTGTTTTGCATAAATATTCCACCATATCAGATGTCTCTTTCTTTCCCATGTCCATGTTTCTTTTTTACACCTTTCAAAAACTCTCTCATTTGTTCTTTATAATTTCACAGTTCCACAGTTGCTTCTTTTTCCAAATGGCCCAAGGTTTCTTGGTCTATCTAGTGTGTTTCACGAATCTGTTGTATTAATGAACACAAATTTGCATTTGAAGCTTTCAACAGTTTTTCTTGTGCAAATATTTGTCTTTCTTCTAATTTCTCTCAATCTTTTTGAATATCTTCTATACAGAAATTCTGGGCTTCTTACATAATACTAAAAATAGATAATTTATTTTTTATTATCAATAGAACACTCTATCACCTTTTAATGACTGTTTTATGGCATGTCAGTTTTTGTGGACTACTACTTCCTTCTACAACAGGGGGGTCACCATCCCCCTGATCCTGGCCTAGACCCCATTGTAGGAATGTTTCTAGGTCTTGAGGATTCTGGACTGTCATTTCTTCCAGTCCTGGTACCAGTGTACCTACCAGGATTGGGCACTTTTTTATCCTGGAACTTGTGCACCCAGCTGTCTTTTTTTTATTTTTAACCAACTTCTATCCATGATATATGCAATATAAAACACAGTCTATACATCAAACCACTAGTAAGACAAGGTCAGTGTAATGGTATCTTTTGAATCATATCAAATACCTCTTTTATAAAACAGGGTAATGCCTGCCACTTTTCAGTCTGCGACTAGTATTGTTGAGCTTTGTGATGGGAGCACAAAGGATGTCTGCTAGCTCTTTCAGCACCCTATGTAGTATGCTGTTAGATTCTTAGCATTTCTTTACCTTCATAGTTAATACTTTTTTATGTCATCTGTCATAAAAGGAATGTCAGTGACTCTAGCATGGTTTCTCAGTTTCAAAGAGATATTGAAGTAGTTAGTAAAGGACAGACAATACTCCTTTAAGGGAACAGAGTAAATTTGTCTCTGGGAAATGATGGCTACCAGTGCAGCTCTTAAGGCTCTAGTGAATAACGTTTTAACTTGCTCACCATTCTCTTGAAAAATATTACTGGTGTGTTATTAGAGAGCTTTCTGGCAGACCCCTTTGGTCCACCTCTTCAACAGCATAGCAAATTAATAATTTAGATTTATCCAAGTCCTCCTGACTCACCTTGCCTTTCATCATTGTGTTTTATTGTGCCCTTCATGAGGATTATTCAGTACCCTTCATATCCAGTTCTGAAAATAAACAAACTACTAGGCCAGTATTCCATTCCTTGGGCCTTGAATTAACCATAGAAGCTTTCAGTGTCTATATATATATTTGTGATGAAGACGATGTTCTAAGAAAATAACTCATGGATTATTTCTAAGAAGTTTCTAGAGAAAATATCTATTGCAAGGAATACCCAGGCTTACAAGGAATGTCCCACCATCTTCCTAAAGTTTACCTGCACACATTTTTGAAACTTTCACAATAATTGCTATCCCCTGTGATGTTTGGTCACTGCTTACAAAAGGGTCCCCAAAAGATTTGTTTGAAGGCTCCATTTTTGTCTATTCACTGTGAATCATATGGTTCTAAAAGGGCTTGTGTGTGTTCAAAAATCAAATGGTTTTAGTCCTGTCATGCTATAATGTTCTAAGACACTAGAGTGCTTTAAAAGTAGTTTATTCTATACATTATAACTAGTTATACAACAGGTCTGTTAATATAACCAGGAATTAGTTTGGGCTTTTTCTGTTCATAATGAAGCAAGAGAGTGCCAGTGTTTTTCTTATTTACTTCTCAAATTTATTCTCATAAGAAACTACCAGTGTTGCAACTATTAACTCCTTTCTAAACTGTTTCATAATACAGTGCAGGAGTTGTAATGTGTGCCCATCATATTTTCTGAAATAGTTAATACTTCAGTTCCATAATGATTTTAAATTATTTATTTACTTGTGGGATATTTAAACATTTTTGTCCATCATATGTTCTGAAACAGCCAATGCTTCAATTTCATAATGATTTGAAATTATTTATTTATTTGCTGTGGGATATTTAAGCATTTTCAGACATTATGGACAGAAAAGATACACACAGTTTCTGTAGTTTCTGCCCAGTAATTACAAAAAACAAACCTTCTTGCGACCCCTATAACATCTGCTTTATTGCCAGCATGTGGTGATATATGCATCATGTCCTACTAATAGGAAAGGGTTTGCTCTGTAATTTGCTATCTATAAAGGAAATTAGATTGCCTTGCTACCGTCTGTGCAGTTCTTCCATTTCAAATGCCTAAATGATAGATATAAATCCTTCTTAGTTTAGTAACTGTTAATTATGGGCAAGAAGCTAGTCATTTGTCAGTCATATAGAACTCCATTTTGCTTAGCATGAATAGAAATTTGCACTGCCTATTAAAAAAGAAGCATAGAAAATCAAGCCCATAGGAAGAGATCGACTATGTATGCATTAAATATGCATTATTTATTTTTCTTAACACAACATACTAACAGTTTACTGAACCAAACTACTGCTGAGCAACCCATATTACTTAAAAGATGAAATTAACAATTTCCTTTCCATTTTTTCAATTTTATTTATGGTTTGCCTATCATGTCCATATAGCATGTTGAATGTCATTTACAGCAGTTGTGTTTTACTTTTTTCCCTAATAGTACTTGATATTTAGGAAGAACATTTCAAAAACCAGAAGACTATGAAATAAATTGGTCAGCCTTTGTACTGTTTCTCCCAAAGTGACATGCAGGAAGAGATGGGAAAACCAAATTAAGATTACCTTGTACCTAAATAACCAATGTCTGTGGTATTCCTTTTCCATGGTACAGAGGGATAGAGCCCTTACTGTGACCTGGCTGTCCTGGGTTTGACTAGCAACCTGGAACTGGAGGAACCATGCAAGGAGGGAGAGGATGGAAGGCCTGTGGCCCACTCATCTCTCCTGGGGGAGGGTAGTGATTATTTGGAGAGCACATGGGGAAGTGCAATTTCCCTGGTGGAGGCCGGGTGAACCATTAGCAGTGTCTGAGCGAAAGGAATAGGCTGTATGCTGACAAGGATCCTTCTGCATGTGAAGGAAAACCATACATTTCAGCTGTCCAGAATTTTGCAGAATGTCCAGATTTTTGCCACATATTTATTTTTGGACTGTTACTCATAAAATTCATGGTTTTGTGGCAAATAAAATTGAAGTCACGACAGGTATTTGTTTTCCAGACTTCATATCTTTAAAAAAAATAATGCTAATGCAAAACATGTTATTCAAGCAACTTTTCTTAAGTTTATAAGAGCAAAATTTAAAATCTCTCTCTAATTTTTGGCCATTGCCTCCCTCATTATTTTTAGCTTTGTCCAGAATTCTTGTAGTAAGAAGCTGAGAGGTTTGGGGATGACCAGCATGGACAGCACGTTGTACGTCCCCCTTTGGTTTCATGAGTTGAGCATCTGAGGAGGACATATTTTGAGCTTAAGCAGAAAACTACTGAAACACCCCTAATGACTGTATAAATGAGAGATCTTCTTGATTGACTTTCAAGCCAGTAAGGAGGAGGAATAAATGGGATCATTGGCTGGGAGAGGACTAATGGTCATTATACAATGACCCCCCCATTAATATTTAAAAACGTGCATGCTGATTGGTCAGCGTGCACGTTGTAAATCAGTTATAGTAATGAAAAAAGGTCCGATCGCCCGGACTTTTTCCATTACTATAACTCTTTTTTTAAGCAACGGAGAACGCAAGATCTCCGTTGCTTCATACTGTCTCACTATGTTAAAGGAGTTTGACATAGCGAGACAGCTTTAAAAAAAGCAACGGAGATTCTTGAGATTCTCCGTTGCTTTTTTTAAAGCTGTCTCGCTATGTCGAACTCCTTTAACATAGCGAGACAGTTTGTAAAAAGCAATGGAGATCTTGCTTTCTCCATTGCTTTTTTCAAAACTGTCTCGCTATGTTAAATGGGTTTAACATAGCAAGACAGCTTTAAAAAACCAACAGAAATTCTCTGTTGCTTTTTTTAAAGCTGTCTCACTAAGTTAAACACATTTAACATAGCGAAACAGTTTGTAAAAAGCAATGGAGATCTTGCTTTCTCCTTTGCTTTTTTCAAAACTGTCTCGCTATATTAAATGGGTTTAACATAGCGAGACAGCTTTAAAAAAGCAACGGAGATTCTCCATTGCTTTTTTAAAGCTGTCTCGTTATGTTAAACCCATTTAACATAGCGAAACAGTTTGTAAAAAGCAACGGAGATCTTGCTTTCTCTGTTGCTTTTGCCCACAGCTTTGATGTATTGCGTAGGCATACGCATGCGCAGTACATCAGAACTGCCGCAGAATACAAGACAGCTGCGGAAGGGCAGCAAAGAGGCATTATACAATGCCATTATTTAAGAAAAGTAATTTTTTTTCTTAAATAATGTCATTGTATAATAGCAATAACCCACTTCTGGGTGTGGGCAATGCTGGATTTACCCACGGTTGGTTTTGTTTGGCCACTCGGGCTTCGCCCTTGTGACCTAACCACACCAACCATGGGTAAATCCAGCATTACCCACGCCCAGGCATGGGTTATTGCTATATTAGGCAACAGGGGCAAATAGAGTATTAAAAATATATATATTGTTGCAAGATATCTCGGCATGATAATGCTTAGCGTGCACCATGTCAGCAGCTAAATTTTTTTTCTTTTTTTTTGCATTATTGATGAATTCATTAAATCATAACATTTCCAGACACACACACACACACACACACACACACACACACACACACACACACACACACACAGACAAAGCCTACACTTACAGGGTAGATCTGAGAGTGATATGTTGCAGTTTAGCTCAGCATACAACACAGTACACAGCTTTTAACAAAAAAAGTATTGGCCACTAATATAAAATATGTTGATTGTTTTACATTCATTTTAAAAACAAAAATGCAGCTAATCTATACTAATTCCAATAATAACCTTTAAGAAATTTGTTAGCAATTAGGCATGCACATGTGTCTTGCATATAATAAACAAGTACGCACATGTCCAGTCAAATTTCTTCTGTTATGTATTTATTTTTGTTAGTGAATTACATCTTGATTTTTTAGTCCTTTCAGAATTAGTGCTATCGTTACGTGTTGCTGCTGCCTCCAGTAAGAGTGTGTTCATTACATTAGACAGCCCATGACCTCAAGCCAGCAAATACCTAGACTTTGTCTCCACAATCAATTTACTCCATTCCATCACAGAATGGGCCTGACTCCTTCAGCTCCAATGACATGTTAAGATCCAGATGAGTGACTCGTAGTGCTGCTGTGACATAAATCAAACATTTGTCACCATTTTGTTGCTGTATAGTGTCCAGAGGGATTTCTTTAGATGTAGCAATTCTAACAGAGCTGGGTCAGACATGGCTTTGTAAGTCAAGCAGAGATCGCCTCTAAGTAGGCGATATGAGAGAGAGAATAGTTGGAGTATTTTGAGTCTGTCCATATAGGACAAGTATTTAAGGCCTAAGATCCTCTTTGTGAGATACTTTTGCAGCCTCTCCAGTTGTTGCAGGTGTCTAGTGAGGTACATGCCAAATGGGGCATTGTACTCAATGACTGGCCTAATGAGAGAAGAGTGGAGAAAGACAATGACCTCTTTCTTCCTGGATGCAAATCCCTTAGTAATGAAGATGTGCCACATAGATGGACTTTCTGACTACAGTGGCAATGTGGTGGTCAAAAGAGAGGTTGATGTCAACCTGTGTTCCAGATCTCTTATAAGGCCTTCTCTGTTCAGTGGACTACCATTGATGTGGTAATTCATGGGAACAGGGTTTTTACCAAGGGGGATGACGACACATTTTTTGGCATTGAGCTTAAGACCATGGTACTGCCACCAGTCGTTAGTCTCAATGAGGCCTTTCTGTAGGATGTCAACATCACTTGGGGAGTTAATAATAGCTCCCAACTTGCAATAGTCTGCAAACTTTGTCAGCCAGAATCCCTTCTTGTTGGCCTGGACTTCAGAGAAGTAGATACCAAACAGGAGAGGACCCAGGACCAAACCCTGTGGGACTCTACTCCTGACTGGTCGGCAGTCTGACTTGAAGTCAGCTACTTTCACACTGTGGGTTCTATCTGTGAGCCAGTTTGCAACCCACCTAGTGATCTAGGGGTTGATGCCAAGCTTAGTGAGTTTTTCTATGATTCCTGAGTATAGAATGGTGTCAAAGGCCTTGGCCAGATCAAGGTAGGCTGTGTGAACCACCTTGCCTTCATTCTCAGCTCTGGTGACTGACTCAAAGAAGTCGATCAAGTTGAGCAGACATGATCTACCCTTCACAAAACCAAACTGTATGGGATCTAGAGTTTGGAGATTCCCTATATCCTTGTTTATTAGGTCCATGATGATGCGTTCCACAGCCTTGCATATCAGACTCATCAGGGTAATGAGGCGATAGTTCCCATGGTCTGTAGTCACTCCTCCCTTGTGGAGAGAGATGACTGTAGCAGTGCACCATTCGGTAGGGACAAAGCCTGAGGTGAGGCTGTGATTGAACAGGGCACACAGGTGAGATGCCAGTTCACTCTATAGTTAATGTAGAACACAGCCAGGGATATTGTCAGGTCCCATAGAAGCTGTATTCTTGGCCTTGGACAGTGCTGTTTTAACCTGTGCAGCAGTAATACTGGGTGTCTGGCAATCTACTGGTATTGTGATTGGTCCTTTGGGGGGGGTAAAGTTGACACTGAATCCGTTGGCCACTATATTGGCAATATCTGTTGGCTCGGTATAGGAGGTACCATTGTGCAGTAACTCAAAGCAAATCTGGGTATTGCCGTGGAGATTCTTTACATAACTATAGAAGGGCTTGTGGTTGTCTTTACTATCTGCTACAAGTCTGTTTTCATAGCTAGCTTTAGAGGATTTGATGACGGATCTCAACTTTTTGTTGAGGCTGATAAGGGAGTTTTTCCAGTCTTGGGACTTCACTTTATTCCACATCAGTTTCCTCCTTCTGTTATAGAGTTTGTTTATGGCAGGGGACCACCAGATTGGCTTCCTTTTTTTGGAGGAGAGCATCTTGGTTCTATTGGATATGATGAAATCCATGCATTTGTGAACATGTTTGTACAGTGCATCGGTGTATGATTCAGTGGTCATCCAGCTATTCTTCATTTGCATGTGTAATGTGAAGTTAGCCACCACTGTTTTTAGGAGCCCAAAGTTAGCTTTGGAGAAGTTTTTCATGGTGGTTACCTTTGCAGGGGGGTGGGGTGTGGAAGGGATGTGGATTTCCAAGGTGATTAGTTTGTGGTCAGATTTAACTGGGGAGGAGTTGACTATTGGTGTAGAGCAATGGTCGCCCATGTTAGTAATGACCAGGTCAAGGATGTTGCTACCTCTAGTGGGGGTAAGAACGAGCTGGTCCAGGGCATTGGAATTAATGAATTCCAGGAAACGTTGGGCAAGTGTATTGGTACATGAGTAGTTTTCCCAGTTAATGGAGGGGTAGTTGAAGTGGCCCAGTATGAAATTGTTTGGTTGGATCCTAATATTCTCCAGGGTGCTTAGAATGTGGAGTGTGAGTCTTAGGACATAGTTGGGGACCTATAGCAGGCTATGGCCTGAATCACTGTCTTACCCAATGTTAGCTTCACCTGAAGTAACTCAGATGCGTTATGTTGCTCTACCAGTCTGGAGGTGTGTGCATCCTTTATGAATATGGAAACACCACTGCCTTTGGAGCTGCGGTCTAAGTTCTGGGACAGAAAGGTGTGGAATTAGTTATAGCCTGGTAGTGCAGGGGGGCTTCTGCTGCCTTGAATCAGGTCTCTGTTACAGTACAACTGTCGATGTTCTCCATTTTAAGGAGAGCTTTGAGCGAGTGCATTTTGAGATTTAGACTTCTAACGTTGAGCAGCATGAACCTCAGATTGCATTTGTTTGTAGCTGTTATGGTGGTAATTTAGTCTTTGGAACACCACCTAAAAAAGGCACTATAGGGGTGGCAAGAACCTTGGCCAGTATCCGGAAGCCCAGGGGTGACAGATGCAGGCCATCTCTGGCAAAGCATCGAAGTCTGTCAATCATGTCATCCCAGGCAGACAGATATTGGATCCCCTTAGAATGACACCAGAAACTTAGCCAATTGTTGTAATCAATCATTTTCTGCATGTACTGTGGTATCATTCTAGGTGATGGTAGGATGCTGCTCAGGGCTAGGGTCATACCCTCCTGGGCTACATAATCCGAGAGCGCCTCCATGTCTCTTTTCATGTAGTCCAGGGAGGTACATCTCAGGTCATTCACACCCACATGTACAATGACAGAGTCATATTTGTACATGTTGTTGAGGGACCTGAGTACATGTGTTATTTGGCAGATCCTGGCACCTGACAGGCAGCTGACTGTTACTTTCTCCTTATTCAACCTAGTGAGTGGGACATCAGTGTGCCTCACTATCAAGTCACCTATGACCATTGTGTTGAGCATGCTTTTTGCCTCAGGTACTTTGGTTGAAAGGCACACTGCTTAGGAGAGTTATGTGTCACATGATTAGTGTTGTGTTTTGGTGGTCGAGTGCATTTCTGCCTTGGAGGGCTCTGCTGTTTGGGTAGATTTTTACTGAGACCCTCCAAGAAGGTGGGTGTGTGGTTTGTGTTTTTATGTGAAGGCAGTGCTGGTGTGTGTTCTAGAGGGCTATGTGTTCCATGTGGTGTGGTGCAAGTGTTGACCTTCTCCTCTTGACCAGCTATTTCGGTCTTCGCTGGAGAGTGTGTGGCTTTCAATTTGGATATATAAGTGCATCTCTCACAAGTCTGAGTGTTGGGAGGTAAGAGGAGAGGGTTTTCACTGTACATGAGGCAGTTGCTACATTGCCTCAGGATGCCCAAGTTTACCAGGTTAATAGGAGAAAGCACAGGGAACTGAACTTAATTGGGCATTAATAATAAGTACTGGAGCTGTTTCCTTGTAGAACATCTAGTGCTGGTAGCACTTTTGTGTGCTACAATAATTGCTTCAAGATGTCTGGTAAAGTGCTAGACTGATAAGCTAGTAAAAGTGCAGAAGAGGAGAGAACTAGCAGACCTAAGGAACAATTTGAAAATCAGACTTTGGCACTGCTCAGAAGCTTACAAACAGCCCTGGATTCAGCAAATCTGTATCTGGACTAGACTAGTTACAGGAAAGGCGAGGAAACAAGTGCAAATGTGGGTATTTAAACCAGAAATTTGAAAGATATAGAAAAACTGCCCAAATGGCCAATAAACTACAATTGCTGGGCCAGAAACCACTCCTCTTGTGGTAGGTAGGCTACCTAGTGCTCACCACTCCCACTAATAAGCTAGAAGGCTTCCCTCCAACACAGTAAGGCTTTTGAATCTCAGAAGCTTACATACAGTCCTAGATACAGCAAATCTGTATCTGAACTAAACTAGTTACAGGAAAGATGGGAAACAAGTGCAAACACAGGCTTTTAAACCAGAAAGTTGAAAGCGATGGAAAAATTGCCCAAACAGCCCTTATCATCTATCACACCATCCGTAACAACTTCAAAAAGTGAACTGTCAATTTACTTAGTATTTCTAAAATCTAAGGAGATACTAGGAGAAGGACTTCCCATATAAATATCTTTATTTTTTGTCAACTCGTAGGAACAAATGTAATAGCCCACTTAGACTAGAAGTAAAAAAAAGACAGTAACTTTGGTTATTTTTTTCTTCAAACAGTATTACAGTCTGTCATAGCCTTTCCATGTATAGACTGTCTTAAAGATGCCTTAGACTGTAGGCCATTACGTGGTCCAAGCACCAGCTCTAAACTCCAGAAGTATAATTTCATACATTAGCCTTACCTGGGCTCTCACACTCCACACATCAAGCACCAGCTTAACCACTGTAAACCTATGTTTATCTGAATTAAAAAAAATACGAAAACATTGGAGAACATCCTAAGAGCTAAACTCCAAACTTGTTACAACAAAGTTGCAAAATTTGCCTCTAACACCAAACATATCACCCACCACTATACAACTCTTCACTCCCTCAACTGGCTTGAACTGCCTCGCTACCTGTCCTACCTACAACTGACTACAGTGCACAAATTAATCCCTAAACCAAAAGACTGCCCTGCCCTTAGCCAGATTTTCAGTGCCTACCAACCAAATAGGACTCTCAGATCTGAGAATTGGCACCTTTTGCTGGAACAAAAAACAGTCCTAATACTGAACAGCTTCTATACTCTTGCCCTGTAGCAAAGGCCTGGAATGCCTTACCCTTAACTATTAGAACTACAAAAAAATCCTGACACTTTCAAAAGCTCCCTAAGAACTTTTTTATCTTCCAGCTGTAACTGTACCTGCACCTTAGCCCCTCCCTCAAATCACAATCAGCCTCTATTTAATGTAAACATTCATACTGGACATATGTTGTTGTTGTTTGTCTTTCGGCTTTTCCCAGTTAGGGGTCGCCACAGCGGAACTCCGGTCTGCTAATGATGGACATATAAAATACTTAATTCAAGGTGTAATGCATTGTTACTTTATGTTGTCTGAGTTATCTGTACTAATGCCAGGTGCAAGTCTCTCTATTATTCCCCGTTAGAATTTATTTTTTTTAATACATTGTGGAATCATGTGTCATTTTATAGCTTCAATTCACCTGTTAGAAATTTTATGCATTGTGCTGAATCTTGTCATTTTATCAACTCAATTTAAAATACTTCACTTGGCTGTATATAGCCCTCTAATTAACTTATTATAATTGTACTTAATTCACATCATATTATTGTTGTACATATTCCAGTAATGTACTCATGCCAATGTATTTGCTGTATGTTATGTGCTTGTTATATGTCAACTGTATGTATTTTTTGTTTCTTGTTACCTGTGGAGCTTTTCTGTCCGGGCCTCCACTGAAAATGGGCCCTTTGGTCCACTGGACTATCCCAATAAACAAATACAAATAAAATAAAATAAATAAATAATAAATAAAATAATTGAACCTAAATATAGATGTCAGCCCTCATTATTCCTTCAGAGAGTACTCCATGGGAGTACTGAGACAGTATCTTAATTAGCTGTGCATTAGGAATGGTGTTTGGGAAAATGGATGATTCCAGATCAAATTATTTAATTCAGATGTATTTCAGAACATGCAGTGCTGATTTTTTTCTTCTGAATTTATAGTTTTTTGTTGCTGATTAACATCCTATTAGTCCAAATAACACCACTCCCACTGACTTGTGTTCCATTTTAAAGGACCAACAGACAACAGGAGTTTTCAGTTTAGCAGCACTTAAACTGCAGAGACACTGAAGAAAGTACTTTTGAGATCCATGGGGGCTGGAGGTGTAACAGCCAGTAAGTATTAAGAAAAGTAAGAACTATAAGCTCTTGAGACTTCCAAAATGGCTGCATACTGAGTAACAGCTTAAATTTCAGCTCTCCCAGTGTGAAGAACAGAAACTCAGAAAAGAGAGCCAGTGAATTTGTCTTTTTTTTCAGTCAACTTTATTGAATTATCACTTGTGACATAGACAAGTTTGCATTCATATAAAAGTAATCAAAATATATTAACATAACAAACATACTTCACATATATTGCGATATATCATATAACCTAAGCAATATTATATAAAGTATTCAATTCATGTTTTTTTAAACAAGAAACATCTTTATTAAACCATCACTTACTACATAGCCAATCATACATTTATTTAAACAAAAGCAAATCGTATTGACACAATCCTAGTTGCAAGCATTTTACATTACAAACCATAATGACACACTTCTGGTTGCAAACGTTATACTTCACTTATAATTTACCCAGTCTTTCTCACTCAAACATTACATAGCTCATTTAAGCCCTGCCACCTTTTAAACCCCATTCCTCCCTTGTATATATTGTCCCCACAATTCCAATTTGTTTCTTATATAGTTTACTCCTACCCTTTTCTAAATATCTCAATTCCAGTTGTTTTATCTCTGTTACTATATTCACTACTTCCAGTATAGTTGGTTTACATTTTGATTGGTATTTAATTCTAAATTTAATAATAAATTTAGCAATTTGAAAATTTCTAAAATTGCTAAGTTTGCATTTGACTGCCCATATAGAACATATCATTGTACAGCTTTAAGGATACTAGACTGGTTGAACTTCCCAACATTATTCTTTAAAACCAACTCTCTCTAACTCACAAAATTGTAACACAACCAATCAGAATCTCTGCACTACAAAATCTCATCCTTCCTTGCAGTTCCAGAAGACCACTTCACTCTAACAATAAGAATTTACTCACTGTCTCAAGGCCAACAAAACTGCAGGAGAATCTTTATTTTCCAGCTACATATCTTGTATATGGAACTCCCTTCCTGACTCCATTCTCTCAATCTCCTCCACTAACCACTGTAAGCCATCACTTAAATTTTATCTAAAAAAATATGTGGCTATGTTCCTGTACTAACCCCTCATGAATGCTCTGCTACATCACAGTATACCCCAACCATATCCAACTTCTTCCCCTGTGTTTAATCTTTTATTCTACCGGTGTGTCTTAACTTTATATCTTGACATAAGTCATACTTTACAAATAGTACTAGCTAAGTTCAAATCCTAGATTTTGTTGTCATGATGTAACAAATTTCTATTTTCTTATGTATACTACATTTTGTTTACTTTATACTTTATTGATTATTGTAATTTGTGCATAAAACTTTACTGTTACTCATGGAGTTTTTCTCCCTGGACCTCAGCTGAAAAAGGGCCTGTGTCCAGTCGGACTTTCCCAATAAACAAATGTTAAATAAATAAAATAATAAATACATTTCCATTTTCCAGTAATTCCTATTTTGGCAGCCACCATTATTAGACACAACAAGGCCTTACCATGTCTCGGCAATTCCAATTCTGTATCATAGCTCAAAAAATCATCTCCCTTGTCAGACCAATTTGTTCTCAATTACCTCTTTCTTCCCCTTTGCACCTCCAAAATTCAGTTACTGGCAAGTAAGTGCACTGCCTGGATGCCAGCAAAGATGAAATTCAAAGAAACTGAAGGAAAATCAACTACAAAAGGTGAGGAGAATACACTGGTTGGGAAGAATCATTTAGCTGTTCAGCAAAAATCAGTTTGAGCTCATGCTTTGGTCCAAGACATGTATTCTAGTAATCTTGAGGAAATAAGTCAAATGTACTCAGAGCTGATTAAAATAAATGAAACATGGAAGAGATATATCAACTCAAATAATAAAAGGCTGAACAATTGGAAGAATCTTTAAATAGATATTCAGATGAGCTGGTAAAACTGCAAAAATCAGGGGTCAAAATAAAGAAAAGCCTGGCTGAGTATAAGACTGCTCAAGAATAGATGCTTCAAAAATAGTAAAATTAGAGTACAGAGCTCATAGGTAAAACCTGAGATTTTTTGCTGTACCAGAAAAACTTGAAGGAATAGACTGTCTTCATTTTAGGAAAGCATAAATAAGTAACTGGACTAGTATTCCACAGCAGGGGTTATTATTTGAAAGAGCACATCTTATGTATATTCCAAATCTGGCCACAAGAAGGCATCCCAGACCTTGAAGAGTAAAGATGCAATCCTACCAGCAGAAACAGATGATTCTGACAAAACTGTGACAGAAGGACAAAGTACTAAAAATGGGAGACAGCAGAGTGTTTCTGAAAATGATTATCACTGGACAACAGGCAGAAGATTTATTCCAGCAATCAGGGAATTTCAAGAAGCAGTTGTGTGATTCAAGATATTTTTTGATGCAGAACTTGCTAAGGAAGAAATACAAAAGTTTGTCCAACAAAAAGTGAGCTGTCAAGCAGAAGGGGATTGCACTTCCTATTATTCTGACAATAAAGCTCATAGAGAGACTATGCCAGTGAAACCTTTTCCAATGTTCCAAAGGAAAATGCTTGAGAGACAGAGAAAAGCACAGGAGTTGACTAGAAGAACTAGGAGTACACTGGAAATGAACCAGAGACTGGAGATGGGAGCTGGAGATCCACATGAAGAAAATCAACAATTCAGAAATTAATGAATATATGTGGAATTATAAAGCATCAATCACATTTATGAAATATGACAAAACAAGAAAACCTGGAAATAACAGATTTTTTTGACTTTGCTAAACTTGTAAGGGGCTCCAAAGCATATACATCCAACTTTGTGCCATTAACGTTTAGAAAAACATTTAGGAGAGGGGAAGAGGAAGGAAAGAGGTAACTGTAAATAAAACATTTTTTGTTCCTAACAGTATTTTTATAATACATGACATGTACTGTATGCTATAAAGTAAAGCTTTTTCAGTTATTTGAGTGTAATAGGGATACTAAAGTAAACATGTGCTGCTCTTTCCTTCTTTCTTTGTTCAGTTTTAAGAAATATATGCACTGTGGTGGAAAAACAGAAGGAAGCCTGGACAAAAGCATGTTTAAAATAAATTGTCATCTTAGTTTGTTGAGCAAAGTGATAGGTTGTAAAAGTATACAGATGTAAGTAAACTTGATATGATTTTTATTACTTTTCCATAGGGGAATGACTGGATTAAGGCTCTTGGCTTGATCTACCAATATGTTTTTAAGTGAAACCAAGTAAATAAAAGAACTCTGAGTATAATGAAAAGAAAAGTTTTCGTTTAGCAAATAAGTTTTCACAGTGCAATATGAGAAGCTTGTAGATTAAGCAGTATCTGGTTCTCATGTTTCTATGCAGACAATCTGAAAACAGAGCAATAATACAGAATGCTTTTTTTTCCAATGGCTAAAATACGTTTTCTGAAATCATTCAAGTTATTTTCTACATTTGGGAAAGCAATAAAAATAAGACAAAAATAAATATCACGTATTGTAAGTAAAAGTGCAGGCTGTAACATGCATCTTAGCATGGATAATCTTCATTATAGGTCAGTTAAAGCCTATGAGTGTAGCTGTTAGTCTGGAACAATTGTTCCTATTAGGAAGGTTAAAAATTATTTGAAGATGTACATCATTTTATGGGTTACCTATTACAACCACGAAACCGCAGTTGCATGAATACAGAAACATTGACACATATTGAGCAAGCCACGAAAACACCGAACATCCTGAAGCGCAAAATTCGAAATGTTGAATTGTCATAGTTGGCCCTTCTCCGGTATAGCTCCTTAAGGTAAGTGTGCAATAGTTACGGACTTTAGGATTAGGGTGTGGGTTAAGGTAAGTGCATACATAGTGATATATGTAAGCTTTAGTTTAGGGTTAGAAGTAGGGTTTTGTTAAGTGTATGTATGTGGGTTATTTATTTTGAGTATAGCTCCTTAATGTAGTTGTGCTATAGTTACGGACCTTGGGGTTAGGGTGTGGGTTAAGGTAAGTGCATACATAGTAATATATGTAAGCTTTAGTTGAGTTAGAAGTAGGGTTTTGTTAAGTGTATGTATGTGGATTATTTATTTTGTTTGGGTAGGTAGTACATAGTGGGCGGTGAGGTTGGCCAACTATGCCGATTCGACATTTTGAATTTCGCGGTTCAGGACGTTAGGTGTTTTCACGGTTCGCTCAATATGTCTCAATGTTTCCATATTCGCGTATGAGAGGTTTTGTGGTTATAATATAGACCCCCATTTTGAGTGTCTGTATTAAGTTAATAGGTTATGGTGGTGCTCTATTTTTTTTTTTTTGAGTTGTCATTAAAAGAAAAAGCCTTGTAAGATGTGACATAGGTTCAAATGGATATGACAAGAAAAAGTGTATAAAAGATCAACCTGCCAAACAGTGTATGCATGTAAGACAAAAGCTGAAACAAGACATTAAAAACACTTTTATACACAACAGGTAGGAATAATAACTTATCATAATGACAACACTTTCCATTTGCATAGTGCAAATAGCTGTGCAAGAGGAGACACATTTGGAAAGAAGTGAGCATGTGAATTTGATAAACAAAGGATTTCAGGATGGTTATTCAACGAAATATCTGAAACAAAGAAAAAGTTGACTATAATAACTGCAAGAGAATCTTCAATGGAGACAGAAAAGGGGAAAACTATAATGGTAGATTTGTAGTACTAAGGAGCTACTGGCAAGGGAGGAGGATTATGCTAACATATATTTATATTTTGTCTAAAACTGCCATAATGTAGTTTAAGAAAATTCTGGGAGAAATAATCAGCTTTCAGCAGGGGACTGTAATTTGATTTTCAACAGTGAGGATGTATCTGGGAGGGATAGAAGGGAAAATATAACAAAACAGGGTAGGTTTTTGAAGAAATTTATGAAAATATTTGGTATGGAAGATATGAATTCAGTAGTAGGAGTTTAGAGAAAATATACACGTTATTCCCCAAGGTACAAAAACTGGGCTAGGTTAGACAGTAATTATACTTTACGTGAACATGTGAATTTAATTGAAAGTTTTGATATGACTCCAATAAGTATTTCAGATCACGAGCCAATTATAACTAAAATAAAAATTTGGGTAACGAAATAAAAATGAGACACTGGAACTTCCTAACCTATCTCTTAAAAAGAGAGTCATTTAAGGAATGAGTAGTGGAAATTATTCAGTAGTCAATACAGAAGACAGACATTTTTTATGAAAATATAGCTAGGGAGTGGGATAACATTAAAGTGGAGTTTAAAAACAGTTTGGAAATAAAAGAAAAAGAGATATTGTTAAGCAGTAATAACAATTATTTAGAGGATCTGAGAAAGGTTAAAGTATTGCAAAATAGGGGGAATCTCAGGGAATACCAAGAGGCACAAGAGTGCTAAATAGAAAATAATGGATTACCTCAATAATATGCATGAGTTTAGACAGATTGCTCTTAAGCAACTGTTTTTTTATAACAACTCCAGAGCACAAAAACTATTAGCACAACAGCTTAGGCAACAGAAAGTAGAAAAGGTTGTTCCCATGCTTAGGGAGCCTATAACAAAGAAAATAACCAGAGATCTTGTAGAGATGATATAAATATTTCAGAAATTTTATGAAAATCTGTATAAATCAGAGAAATGTGGAAATCAAGAAAAATGCAAATGGAAATGGTTATGGAAGAATTAAACATGCCAAGGTTAGAGGTAGATGAGGCTCAATTACTAACAGTTAGGATAGGAGAAGAGATAAAATGGTGATGCATAACCAGTCTATGTGAAAGTCCCCAGAACTGTAAGGTATTCCTGTGGAAGTCTGAACGCTAGGAGGGAAGAAAGTGATAAAGATCTAGAAGGTTTTGTTTAACAGTATTTTAAAAGGAGGAGAAGCACCAACATCCTAGAAAATGCAATGTTGGCTGTAATATCTGAAGATGATAAAGACCCAGCTTCATACAGACCCATTTCTATTCTAAACCATGATTATAAAATGTTATTGTCTGTAATGGCTAAAAGAATGGAAAAAATGATACCAAGATTGACAGACATGGCTCGTCGTGGTTTTGTAAAGGGGAGACAAACATATGACAACATTAATTTTCTAGAGGGAAGCAGAATGTAAGAAAATACCACTGTTGCTGGTGGGTTTTGATGCAGAGAAAGCACTTGGCAGAGTAAGATGGGATTTTATGAGAATGGCAATGGGAGCATTTGCATTCCCTTATAAAATTATAAGGTTAATTTAAGAGGATATATGAGAGATTGGAGGTGAAAATTAACGTGGGGAGATGCCTCTCTGATAAGCTTGGTTTAGCAGAGGAACCAGGCAGGGATTTCCTCTTTCCCCTTTGCAATTTGCATTATATTTAGTACCACTGGCAAAGAAAATAAGGGATTCAGAAATTCAAGGATATAATTGGTATAGTAGTCAAGAAAAGTTGGCTTTATTTAGAGATTACATTATTTTATACCTGATAAAACCAGAAAAGGACATTTCAGTGTTGTGAAACATTCTGAAAGACTTTCACGTCTTTTTGGGATACAAAATTAATGAAGATAAAACAAAGGCAATAGCTGTAAACTGTGTACCTACACACGAACTGGTTCAGCAATACCAATATTTATTGGGACATAATAACATGAAGTATTTGAGAATAAAGATTAAAAAGGATTCTCTTATGCTAAATAGGGACATGCGGAAAGAGACTAAACAAAAGATAATACAAAAACTGAGAAATGGGAAGCTGTGATTTACAGCTATAGATAGCAAGATACAAACAGTGAAAATGTTTTATTCTCTCTAGTTTTATACACAGGACAGGCATATGTTTAACTACCAGATGAGAAGTTGTAGATAGCAATTAATAAAGAGTTGAAGGATTTTATCTGGGAGGGGAAGAAGGCTAGAGTCAAGTTGGATAAGTTGATCCTTCCAAAAGAAAAAGGTGGTTTGTGATCATCTGATTTGAAGGGATATTTCAGAGCTATACATTTAAGGGTCCTATACATAGTACAAGCAGAAAGATATAATTCAAACTGAAAAAGGTTAATGATGAAGCGGGGAAGCTCAAGAAGCAAGGATAGACTGGAATTTTGGATGTAAATCTTTATGGAGAATAACAAGCATACAGAATATTATATTCATAAAATAGCAGAAAGTATTCTAAGAATGAAGCCAACACATGGATGGACAAAGGAGATTCTGCTGATAGGATAACTGCAATTAGGGGTACAGAGAATAGGCAAGATGGGAATGTAATTTACTGCAGAAAACTGTCAAAGAAACCAAGGTATTGGGAGCAAATAATTAGACAGGGAAAGGGAATAGAATGGGAAGAGGCCATGAATTAATTAGGACTGCAGGCTAGAGATTTCCTTCCCTATCAAGAGTTGTTATCAGAGTATAGGTAAACAGTAAGAAATAGAGGAATCCTAAGTGAAAGAACAGCATTGATAGACTTTTTAGTAGAATCTAGAGCAGAAGCTGTTCTTAAAAAAAGGAATAATTAGTACAGCATATAAAACATTGTATGAAAACTATAGGAATCGATCAGAGGAGGTTGAAAAGGATTGGGAAGACAGACTGAATAAGCAGGTCAGAAAGAAACAATGGGAGGATATATGTATGGCTCCTGAATATGCAACAAAGTCTAGAATATTTAGGTTTTGCTTGGAAGTGTTTACATATGTATTTTATACAGCAAGCAGATAGCAAATAATTTTTTCACAGGTAGATTGAATGTTGGAGGTGTGATGGAGAAGAAACAGGTAATTCTAAACATATTTTTGGGAGTGTAATGAGTTGACAGACTAAAAATTCCCTGCAAGCTATTGTAACAGAAACACTGTGTGTGCACATTGGTGTAACTAAGGAATTGATCTTTTGAGCTATGATACAGAATCTGAATTGCCTAGACATGGTAAGGCCTTGCTGAGTTTAATTCTGGTGCATGCCAAAAAACTATATTACTGGAGAATGGAAATCAAAGTCTAAATCAACTGTACTAGAAGTAGTTAATATAATATTAGAGATAAAACAACTGGTAATAGGAGCTTTAGAAAAGAGTAAGAGCAAATTATATAGAAAAAAAATGGGAATTGTGCAAACAATACATGCAGAATAATGTTTTGGAGGAGGAATGATGTTTAAGGCAAGGCAGGAATTGAGTGAGATTTGTAATGCCTGACTGACAATGGCCAGATAGATTATAAGTGACGTATACATTTGCAACTTCATATATGTCAATATGCACTATAAGCTTTCATTATTCTGAAATTCAGTCAAATGTGTTTTCAGTATTTTGAACATTCAGGATTGTGGACTCAGTCAAATGAATTTCAGTATTGTGAGCTTTTAGTCATGTGAAGTGGACCTGACTCGTGCATATAACATAGCTTGCTGACATATTTTCCTACAAGTTTTGTTAATGTACTGTCTTGGGTAGTATCTAAAAATGTTTACAAGTTTGGCCAATAAATCCTCAGAAGAAAGAAACTGAATAAGTAAATCCATATTACCTCAAGGGAAGGAATACAAGCAGTGCATGTAGGTTCTGCTCTGACATGGCTGCTACCTACAGGCACTGTCTCATACAGAATTGCCATGATCTATTTATTTATTTATTTTGCATTTGTTGACCAGGATAGTCTGCATGGACAAGGTGCCTTTTCAGCAGAGGCCCAGGGAGAAAAGCTCCAGAAAAACAACAGCAATGTCTACCACAAATTTAAAACTACAAACAGAAGCACTAATATTGTTTGCAAAGTATAAATAACATAAGTAAATATCCTTTACAAAACGTAAAACAACATAGGTCAGTCAGATGCAGAAATAGTAAAAATTGGAGCTTATGTGAATGTGTTCACAACTTTTATTTAGGAATATGGTTCTGTTTTCTTAGAGATCCCTGCTGAGGTTAAACCTAAGTAGATTTAGTCAGAAAGAATATTAGAATTTGTAAACCAAAAGAGAGGTTAGGAAACAGAAGCAGTGGAATATGAAAGTTGTTTACTCAGCCAATAGAGTGCTATAGGGGTGTGACTGTGCAGCTTTATCCTGGTGTTGAGCAGGAACATAACCAGGAGTTGTTTAGGTGTTGTTTGAGTTCAAATTTAAAGGGTTTCAGTTTGTCTATTTGTTTTAGCTATAGTGGGATGTTGTTTCAAAGCCTTGAAACATAATTAGAATAAAGTGAATCCCTTGCAGTATTATAAGGTTTGGTAGTTATGAGGACTTTTTCGGTCAAGTATGGATCACTCTTTTGTAAGTAAAGTTGTAAAGTATTATATAAGGAAGGACATTTTCAGGTTTATGGATTAGACCGCAAATTGTAATTAGTTGTGTAGGGTTGAGGTTCAAGCTAGTTTAGTTGTTTGAGAATCTGGCATTAGCTGGTTTTGTGAGTGAACTTGGCAGCAAATGCTGCTATTTTGCTGAGCCAAGTGTTTAGTTTTGTCTTATAGGTGGTGTGCAGGTTTGTAAGAGCTAGTGATGCTTAAAATAGTGATGGAAGGACATAGGCAGATGCAGTGCTTTTTTCTGTGTCTGAGAGATAAGGTCTAGCTGTGTAGTGACAGACTAGTTTCTAATGGTTTTCAAAATATTTTGATTAAATCTTTCATTTTTATCTGTTATGACACCTAGTAATTTAGTCTGTGATACAACTTGTGTAAGTGTTACTGTTTCTTGGTTTTATGTGAAAGCTATACATTTGGTCTGAGATTGAAGTAGGAATAGCATTAGGCTGGACTTCTTTACATTTACCAAACACTGTAAGGACCTTTCCACCAGGTGTTTTCAGTGGAATGACTATACAGAAATACTCTCCAGATCTGAAACAATATGAACCTAACAATGGTATTAACTGTTATAAAACTTAAAAATAAATATCTTTAACATGGTAAATCAAGTAAAAAAATCCAATCCAGGATATGTTCAATTCTCAGATTCTTTATTAGTAAGTACAGACAAGTGAGTCATGAGACTTAATGGTTAAAACATTTAAGAACAATTACTTAAATAGCAGTTGAAGTGGGAGTGGTAAACTTTCCATGGTAAATACAAATCAGTCCAGACGTGGTAAAAACCAATCCCCATTCCTTCACTTAAAATAAAATAATAAAAAGGACCCAATATAAAATACCATGCTATTCAACATTCCTAAAAGTCTATTTATTTCATCCTTAAAAAACAAGAATCATAATAATAAAATAAAATAAAATTTTGTTTTCACCATATTAATTTATTCAAATCATTTAACTAAAATCACTTTTGGTTCTTCTTCAGGTTTGTGCATACTAGAAATTTCAAGTTTTACTGTCTGTCTACATGTTCACTCTTAAGAGACAAGTCTGGCATAGGTTCCAGATACTTGAGAAACTAGAGTCTGAGTTTCTGGAAGGTGATGCCAACAACACCCTGGAAAGGCACAAATTAGTTTGGCAACTCAGGCTGAACTCCTTTTGCCCTCCAGGAATGAATTACTGTTATTCTTAAAAAGTGTGCTGGAACTTCGAAAATTACTACATTGCATCTCTCATTAAATGGACTCACACAATGTTATGGTTTATGTATAACATTTCAAACACAATATTTTCACACTGCTTATTGCATTTTTTTTTTGTAGATTGGGCATATAGATACATTTTTTTGTAGATTGGGCATATAGATACATTTTCCATTGGTTCTGCTTTGTAAAAGTAGCTAGAATTTAAACAGGAATTATATGACAAGGTTTTTTCATTCTATTATGATACTGTAAAATATATAATAATAAACTTGCCTCATCCCTATTCTTTGACTTTCAAAAAGCTTTTGACACTATGTCCCACCCTCTTCAGCTTGCTAAACTCTCTGAACTTAATCTCTCCACATCCACCATTTCCTGCTTTTCTAGCTATCTCTCAGACCGACTTCAATCAGTTAAATGGCTCTCTGCAACATCTCCTGCCCTGCCTCTACTGTTTAATATATTCATCAGCGAACTACACACATCCCATCTTGCCCTGAGTTATCTCTTGTGCAATACACAGGTGACTCCACAGCCATCACCATAGCCAACTCCCTCTCTGACCTAAACATCCTCACTCAAAAATCCTTCTCATCAATTGAAAACTGGCTTTCTAATGATCAGTTTATTCTCAATCCAAAAAAAAAAAAAAGAAGAAAAAAAAAAAACTTCTGCTTTTTAGTCCCAAAACCATTAACCATCTCAAACCCTCCTTCTCAATCAACTCCCACAACAATACACTCATCTCTGTTGAACCTCTCACCAAGCTTCTGTGGGTCACCAACTCAAATTTGATTTGCATGTCTCCAATAACATTCAGAAAACCCACCAAAAACTCGCACTCCTACATCGCAACAAAAAAATTCTCACCTCCAAATCCCCCTATCCCACGCCTACCTCCTTCCTAGCCTTCTCTATGTCTCACAAATCCTCACCGACCTGCAGACCTCCCTCTTAATGAAACTCAAATCTACTTATAATAAAATTGATAAATTTGCTTCAGGTCATTCCTACAACTCTCACCACTGCCTTGCCCTTCAAACTTAAACTGGTTAGAACTCCCCCATCATTTACTCTTTACCCAACTCCAGGTCATATACACCCTACTGTACTAACCTTCCTCTTTCCCTGACATTGCTTCTCTTGTCTCCCTCTGTACCCCCTCCTAGGCCTCTCCACAGCTTTGACCAAAACCTCACCCAAATCTACAGACCCAAAAGCAAAATAGGGCAAAAACGTTATAGCTACCTCCCAGCCCTAGCTTGGAACAAACTTCCATTAGAAATCAGGAATATTAATGCCCACAAAAATTCAAGGCTGCTATAAAAAACTTTCTTATCAGTTCCTGGATCTGTCACTGCAATCACCCTCTATGATAGCCTCATAGCCTCCCTAGTCTTTCATCCTTCTGCTGCACCCGTCTCTGTAACCACCCCCTTGCCATGTATCTTACTTCTCAAATTCTCTCTACCACCCACACTCCCCTTTTCTCAATTTCTCTCTACCACCTACACCCCCTTCCTCCTCTCTTGTCTACTCACTGGCTGAACTCCTACTCCCCTCTACTTCTCAAATGACATACATCCTCTTCTCTCTCCTCCCTGAGCTTCAACAAAAGTAACCTCTTTCTCCATTCCTGTGTCTTTACTAGTCCCTCACCCACATTTAATCAAGTCAATAAATTTAGGGACTGCACTGCTAGACTTTACTTAATTCTTGACTTATTATTATATTTAATGTAAATATGTTGTCTACGCCTTTGATTACTTAGTGTATCTGTGTTTTCCTAAATAATTTAGAGAATACTTCTTTTGATAATTCTTTTTATTTTTGTGAACCATTGTATTTTTTACATCTCATGTTTGTAATCATTGTGGACCTTTCTCCCTGGGCCTCTGCTGAAAAAGGGTTTGTGCCTAGTCGGACTTCGCACATGCACAAAGAAGGTTCTGTGACATCAAACATATAGTGAATTTGAAACTTTTGCTGCACATATAATGCACACTTTGATATTTTGATGCACACTGGAAACTACACCTCTGTACCCCTAGTTTGTGCACATAATGTGTTTATATATTTTCAACTCTTAGGTTTTAAACAGGAACATATGTTATACATTTTACTGTTTCCCCTGCACACACTGTCATGTACGTTGTTTACATACAGAGCTTGCATTGTCTAATTACCTTAAGCATATAACACTTAAATAAGACTTAAATTCAAATTAAACAGAGAGTTTTGTATCATTTTATCTTCACATTTCCATATTTTTATAATTTACAAGATCGTTGCTCTTAGAACCGAATCTAGGTATTGTTAATACAAATGAGTTAGATAGATGTTTTAGTAGTTCAAACTGTTTCTTACTTCTGATTGACAATTACATTCAGACAGACAGTAAAACTTGGAATGTCTAGTGTGCACAGACCTGAAAAAGAACCAAAAGTAATTTTAGTTAAAAGATTTGAGTAACTTAGTATGGTGAAAACGTAATCTTATTTTATTATTATAATTCTTGTTTTATAAGGATGTGATAAATAGAGAGACAGAGATTTTTAGGAATATTGAATAGCATCATGGTATTTTAGGTTAGCTTGGATCCTGTTTATTACTTTATTTTAAGTGAAGGAATCGGGGTTGATTTCTTCTACAGTTGGACTGATTTGTATTTACAGTGGAAAGTTTACCAATTCCACTTCAACTGCTATTTAAGTAATTGTTCTTAAATGTATTAACCATTAAGTCTTATTGATTGCTCGTCTGTGCTTACTAATAAAGAAACTGTGAATTCAACATATCCTGGGTTGGATTTATTTACTTGATTTACTAACAATACCATAGGTTCATATTGTTTCAAATCTGGTTAGAATTTCTGTATAGTTATTCCACTCAGAACACCTGGTGGAAAGTTTCTTACAGTGTTTGATCCATCAAATGTGAGAAATCAAGGCAGCTGACTGCCTTCAATTCTTCACCATCATACAACTCCCTAGTAAAACACACATGTCCTAGTACTCACAGAGAAAGTGCACATTGTGTGCAGAGGTATCAGACACCAATATCCAATATGGTGCCATTCTGGAGAGCAGTTCAGAAATGTGTACTGAGGCTCTAACAGTGGTGTACAAAAGTCTACTTGTATTTATGGATTCTGAACAACAGTGCGTTGTACACAATGGGAAGCAATGCTTTTCTGGGTCCCTCCTACAACCCAACAGCTGCCGTACTGTGCTATGTTGCATGACAGTGCAACTGAATAGAGTAAGAACACTTACATACAAAAGTGTGTTTTATACAGTTTTGTACAAGAATGCCCTCTGTTGTGGTGTGCAGCACCATGATGCGTGACTGTGATTCGAAATTATGACATGATGATAGAGTCAGGTTCAATACCATAAAATTGTAACAGTGGAACAGTGGGATCTGCTGTTGTGTCAGCTCCCACTGGCAGGTGTTCACCAGCTTCACTGTGTGTATTGGGGAGGGGGTGTGAGCTTCACAATGTGAGTTTGTGAGTGTGTGTTGGGGAGGTATTTTTTGTGTGGTAGTATGTTTGCTTCCATTACAAGTAAATCCATTGCCAGTAAAAATATTCCTGCCAATCAAAGCAAGTAATTTATTTATTTTTGTTTTTTCTTTTTTTTTTGGCTTTTTGTAGCACCAGTATTCAGTACTATATCCTGAGCAACCTGCTAGTAAGGAAGGGGGATTACTTTGCTGACTACCACAGCTCTATTATGTGCTGGACCAGGCAGTACTCAAATGGTGCCGGCTTGTTCAGCTGCAGGCAGTTGGGACAGGGGAGGGGAGTTGTATACATACAGGCAGTCCTCAGGTTAAGGACAAAATCCATTTTTTTAGTCTGTCCTTAACTCAAATTTGTATGCAAGTCGAAACACATACATATGGTTCTTATTAAATGTCACTTAGTGAAATGTTTGCCTCAATCTAGTATTTATTTCACTTTTCTTTGCATATAAAACACTAGAAACACTTCCAAACCAAAAATAAAAATCTTAAATATGATACTGTATACCATAGCCTTACTTCCTATCAACAAAGCTGGTTTAAGACATCTTGTTATTAAATGCAGTGTTTATGAGGACTTTTGCAAACACACACACACACACACACACACACACACACACACACACACACACACACACACACACACACACACAAAATACCTCTCAAATGTACAGATTTTCACGGAATGCCCAGATTTTTGGATCATAGTTTTGGTCTGCTCCTCATAAAAAATCTGTGTTTTTTCTGACAAATTACTGCGATCATCTGAGGACTGAAGTCACTAAATAATGACATACATTTGAGTTTCAGACTTCAAACGCTACAGAAAATGTATGTTAAAAAAATCCTGTTACTCTAGCAACTTTCTAAACTTATAAAAGTAATATTTAAAATATGTACCTATTTTTTGGCTTTTGTCCCCCATTTTGTCAATCTTTCTCCAGATTTCTTGCAATGACACGTTGATAGGTATGTTAAAGACTGAAGTTAGAAAATAATGACAGACATTTGAGTTTCAAAATTCATACCCTTCAGAAAATTCATGCTAATGCAAAACATGTTATTCTATCAACTTTCTATGTTTGCAAGACAATATTTATTAAAATTGTCCCTGTTTTTGGGCATTTGCCCGAATTTTTATTCATGGCTTTGTCCAGATTTCTTGCTCTAAGAGCTTTCGAGGTATTACACACACACACACACACACACACACACACACACACACACACACACACACACACACACACACACACACAATCACTTCCTCATTCATACCTGCATTCACTCACACATTGCTCTCACTCTCCCAATCTCACACACAGTCACTTCCACATTCATACCTGCATTCACTCACACATCACTCTCACTCTCCCGATCTCTCTCAAACACACACACACACACACACACACACACACACACACACACACACACACACACACACACACACACACACACACACACACATGCACACACATACAGACACACGCACATGCACGCACATGCACACACACACACACACACACACACATACACAAATTTGGGCAGCTTTGACAATTGTATTTTTTTTTACATTCTTTCCAACATTGCAGCAGCCCATTCGTATCTATGGGTTGTCCTGATGTCGGATGTCCGGACCCCGGGCACCACCTGTACTCCATGCATGATATACAATACTTACACAATAGGGCAAGGCAGTGTATGTGGTCTTCCTCCATTGTGTACAAGTTTCTATGAATCAGTAAGGGCTTTGGAATGGGCTAGTTCTGGCCTGCTGTGAACCAAGGTTTATGAATAGGGCCCATGGTCGGCAATAAGACTAGCTTTTGTCCTTCAGAGCAAACTTTTCATGCCAACCCTCTCCATCATAAGATGGAGGCATCAGATCTTTTGTGCTTAATGTTTTATGCTCATAAAAAGATCTAATTGATTCCAAAGGGTGTCATTTTTGTGGATCTTCTAACTGATGCTCAGATTTCCCCCTAAATTTCCCGTTAGTTCATACAACAATTACACAACAGTTATATTCATCAGAAAGCCAATAATTTCCCTTATTACTAAGATATTAGTATGGTCACATGTAAATCACTGCAATTGTACTGCCTCACTACTCATGGGCCAGATTCTAGTTATAGAATGAAGGTATTAATTTTGTAACAAACCAGCTACTGAAATTAGAAGGTCAGGAGAGGTGGCTGATAAAAATTATACTAATAAGGAGTCAAGGTTGTATGTTCTGGTTATATTATATATCACTTTTATGACCTACTGGTGGTTTTTGACCTACTCGGCCAAACCAGTTTCTCATATGTCCAATGTTTCTCCACATAAAACTGCAATTCGTTATTCATAATTCAATGTATGTTTCACACAGGAATGGTTTAAAATCAACACACCATTCATTCAATCAAGCATTTTAAAATAATAAATTGTCATCTTTCTTTTTTCTACTACATTCATTTTAAGTATAAAATAAGAGAAGATTGCTAGTATTTGAATAATGGTCCATTATCTGGTACTGCTCTTAAAGAAAGCCATTTGCAACAAATGGCTTCACTTGAAGCATTTCAATTTACATAACAGTACTGGAATCCAGACATCACTTCAATAAAGAAGGAAAATGAATTCATAATAATTATGAACATTGTAAACAATGCCAGAACACTTGGAGTGCTGTCTATATTAATTTTGATATCTCTCTTAATGTCAAATGCAGATAGTAAAATGACAAAAAAAAATTACTGAGGGCCAACAATTTCTTTTTGCTGTTGCTACATGCTTTTACTTCAGCACTTCTGTCAGCTTTATAAAAGCTCATGTAAAACTGGAGTACTTGCTCACAGGTACAAAACATTATGCATCTCAAACAGATTAGGAAGAAAAGGGGTTATTTTTTTCATTCCACCTAAGCATGAAGGTAATTTATTATAAAGACTTCTAGTCCAATCTGTGAAGCAGAATTTTCTGGAAGTTATGCTTGTCCTTTTCCCTTGTAATGCTGTTGAAAAGCAGTATGTCCTTTGCCCAGATAGCCAAATGTACCTTGAAACACTGCAGTAAATGAAGACCAGCATCTAGCACTTGTATGCACGTGTGTGTGTGTGTGTGTGTGTGTGTGTGTGTGTGTGTGTGTGTGTGTGTGTGTGTGTGTGCGTGTGTGTGTGTGTGTGTGTGTGTGTGTATATATATATATATATATATATATATATATATATATATATATATATATATATGTATATGGGATCTGTACAGATGCCCGACTGCATCTTCCACCGAATCCCAATTTGGTGAGCATACTTGCACGAAAGTGCTATTCACCAAAGTAGCACTTTCACATTAGTATGCTTGTTGTTCTGGTCATACTACGGTGCGGTAAGGGAAAATTCCCTTTTCCTCACTGTAGTGCGACCTTGGAGTGAGAATATTAATGTAGGGGGCATGGGAGGGCTGGCCCCTCTGCATTCAAGTAGATTTTATGTTTTTTTTTTTTAACATACTTTAACGAAAGCGCTTTTTCGATGAAAGTGCTTTTGTTAAAGTGTGTTCGGTGGTAATGGATTCGGACTTTTGAACTTTCACTCAAAAGTCATATATATATATGAGTGTGTGTGTGTGTGTGTGTGTGTGTGTGTGTGTATGTGTGTGTGTCGGTTTACCTTTAAAAAGGCAATTCACACTCGGGCGAACAGCAGTTGTTCAAAAGGCTGTTTGCAAAGTTCGCAAATGCCGAACGAAAAAAGTTTTAAATGTGTAATGAGCTAATGCACAGTGACATTCGCTCATTGCACATTCGACATTGTGGGGCAGATTGCACTATAGTGGGGTTCGGAAAATGGTCTCTTTCCCCACTGTAGTGCGATCTCGGAGTTAGAATATTAAAGTAGGGGGTGTGGGGGGCACAGCCCCCCACATGGGGAGTGCATGGGGGCTTGCCCCCCTGCTTTACACTTCTTTTTTTTTTTGTTCGACATTAATGTTTGAAAAACAGCAAATCTGCTTTTTGATTTGCTGTTTTTTGAACATTAAGGACTATCGCCGTTTTCACTTTCACAGTTATGAGTCACTCATATGAGCATTCGTACCACTGTGATTCAGCTTTATAAAGGTAAACTGTGTGTGTGTGTATATAAATATATAGAGAGATATATATACATAAAGAGAGAGCTATGATTATATTTCCCTATCTCACCATAAGCAAACTTGTTCCATTTGAGATCACCTAAAAGAATTACAACCATTACTTAAACGTGAGGGGTTCCAATCACATCGCCAAAAATGAAATATATTAATTTCTGGGTCGCACAGCTGGAGAGAAGCAGGATAACTCTTAATTTGTTGCACAGTGAAACTCCCATTTGTTGTACAGTGAAGGTCTGTAGACTATATGTTATATTAGATTATAACTGTTTAATTCTGTAATTATAGTTTTTAAACAAATTTTATTTATTTTTTTAATAATCATTCGAGTTGAATGTGTTGTCAAACATCTTGCTAAGAGTACCTATGCTATTTATAATAAGTGATACACAATTCATTTACGTACATTTATATATTATGTTTGTTAGTATTTTTAATATGTAGCAAGAGTAACTTATTGACTACTAGACGAAAACTAGAAAGTGTGTTTTTTTATACACTACATGTATATCTACTTATTTAAATTATTAACATATTTATTTTTTACACTTTTTATTTGTTTTTCTGTTTTACTATATGTATTGTTGCTGACGTCATTTTCACCACTTAATGACTAACTTAATACCATTGGTAATTGATTTTTGAAATCACCACGTGGTATGTATTTAAGTGGAATATTTGTGTTTTTTCTGAAGGTCTGAAGAAGTCTGCTATTTAGAGACGAAAAACGCTTAACCGTTACTCATTTGTACTTCTTGTATTTGTTTCTACAATAAATTTGTGTTTCTACATGGTCATACGTGTTGGAGACTTGGTGTTTGGGTCAACGTTTGTTTTTCAAGTTTAAGCTTGGATTTGTCGTTGGATTACAGAGTATGTTTGCTTATGGCTACTGACACCATGTCCAACACTCTTGAACAGTCGCTGGAACTGAATGCCATTACACTTGGTAACGGGTCGGACATCAGCAACTTGACATTCATGTTAACAGCTTTAAATAAAAGGCTTGACGAGTTGTCAGCTCATGTTGATGTTTTTTCTAGTACCACTAATGTGATACCTGAGCAGGAAGGAGGTATTCCACTGTGTGAAACATCCAATGTATGCAAAGGCAAGCAGTCAACATATAATGGTGGAATGAAAGGATTAAGCCAAACTGGAGAGAGAGGAGCGAAGGAGGTGCCAGTGCAAGTCATTGTGTTACACCTTCACTTGACACAGGATGTGGTAGTTTGAACACTTTACCCTTGGAGCTTATTGGGATCCCAGATGTCAGTATTTGGATCAACGAAACACCAACTCTGAATATTGATGTGCGGAACAATGTATGGGAGCAACCGGCCAGAGGGAATACACCACTCGTGTCTCTTTTAAGAGACTTTGACCAGAAATCATTGAACGCTAAAAAACTTCAACTAGAGATTTGTTAATTTGAGGAATGCAGGAAGGAAGGTGTTGTGCCTAAGGGACTTCACTCATGACAATACTTGTCGGGGTTAGAAGCAGGTACACCATTTTTCCACAACCTAATTAAACAATTTTATAGGCATGGATCAGAACTAATGGGGTTAATGTCTAAACATTATAGTTCCACTATTGATAGTTTGGCAAGGGACATTTCATGTTTAGACCAGGAAATCAAAGTGCATCCAGATTTCCTGAGATACCAATTTGAATATAAAAGGGTTTTTAGCTCTATAGAGCAGCAGATTTTTAAAAACACTGAAATCAAACTTAAAAAAACTAAAGAGAGACATTAATGACTATAAGAACGGTGTTGCTTATCCTAAACCGCCCCTATCCCAGTCAGGAGAGTCATCAACAAACCAGAGGAGAGGGGTTCAAGCTACGAACATTAACCAGTGTGTTACAGAAACTTTCTCTAACCAACAAAGTAATGTTGACTATCTTGATGAAGAAAGGGAAGGGAATTACAACAACTTTTCCCAGAACCAAGGTAACAAAGTCTTAAGTGGGGCTTTAAATAATGCATATGATCAGCCTTCTTTTTCCAACAATGGCCAAAACCATCGAGCCAAGTACAATACGAGGGCGAAAGGAGGCAAGAAGTAGGTGTTCAAGTTGAACAGACAACTATTAAACCTATTGTATTTATATAATAGAAAAGGTGACTTCAAAATTTACAATTACTCTGACTATGACATTGATCCAAGGCTCTGTGAAGTTTTTAGTAGGGGCTTAACTTTTGTCCCTGATAACCACTTTAGACTTCCTGAAACATTAATAGATTTGAAACTCTACACTTGTAAACTTAATTTGAACTTGATGTTTGGTGAGCATAGTCATATAAATAATAGTTTGAGAGTGTCTAGTACATTCAATCCACCAATGCACCCGTTGTTGGGTGTATTTGAACATTTATGTGAATTTGACCTTAGACATTTGCAAAGAAACAACAGAAATAATATTGGGACACTGAATATGGATGCGAGTGAATGGGAAGTTTTGAATCTAACTAAAAGTCTGCCTATCCGTTTTTTAAAACCAGACAAGGGGGGAGGCCTAGTGGTTATGGAATCAAATGACTATAAGTCAAGGATGAAACTGGTTTTGGAAAGTGGTATATGTGTTGAATCTAGTGTCAATCAGATGAATGGGGCTTACAAAAAGGTTCATTGTTTTTTGAACGATTTATTCATTGAAGGTTTGATAGACATGGATACATTTAATTATTTGTCCACACCTAGCCCTAAAATACCAACATTATTTGGGTTGCTGAAATTGCACAAGGACCAACAGAACCCACCCATAAGAGAGTTAGTTAATTCCAGGGGTTCTATCACATACGCAAGTGCAAAATACATTGATTCTATTTTAAAGTATGTTGTAAATGAAAACCAAGTGTCTAGAGACTCATGGGCATTTCTAACTTCCATTAATTATATTAAATACGACGAGACTGTAATGTTTTTGACAGTAGACGTAGTTGATTTATATTTCTCTATCCTCCATGAGGAAGGTATTGAGGGGGTAGTGGAGAGATTACTAGTGTATGGGGATAACAGTAGAGAAATTAGGTTATTTCAGGAAGTAATGGAAGTTATTTTAACAAACAATTTTATACAATCTGATATACAAACAACAAATTGGTGTGGCTATGGGTTCACCATGTGGGGGGAGCTATGCTAACTTGGTACTAGCTATGCTAACTTGGTACTAGCCAGCTGGGAACATAAGACCATCTTTTCAGATAAGGAATGGGCTGACAGAATAAAGATGTACACAAGGTTTTTGGATGACATCTTTATATTGTTTAAAGGTACTGAATCCGAAGCCCAGAGTTTTGTACAACATCTTAACAATAGCACCAGTTTTTTCAAGTTCACCCGCACATTCCATGAGACTATCATTATGTATTTAGACATTGAGTTAAAAAAGAACATCGAAGAACAGTGGTATGTTGATAGGATCTACCGTAAACCTACATATTCTAACTCTATGCTTCATTACACGAGTTGCAACCCTATACACCAGAAGAAATCCGTGCTAAAGGGACAACTTGTCCATGCTGCAAGGATGGTGACTGATGATGCAACTTTTTTGAAGAATGTGAGACCCTTAAACTTATGTTTTTGAAGAGAGGTTACCCAAACACATTAGTCCTTGAACTAGTAGAAGTTGCACATAAAAGGAGAGAAGGGAACCACTTCTTAGATCCACCAGCAGGTCAGTGACCTTAGAGGAGGGCGTGTGTTTGGAAGTAACTACCAACATAAACCAGGATGGTATACAAAATGAAGGAGTAACTATAAGGAAGATGTCGAGCAGTTTTGTAACTTCATTTTGCTTAGAAGTTAAAGCAATTGAAGTTATATTGAAAAGAAACTGGAACATCTTTACGATGGACCCAGACGTGTTGGAAAAGCTAGGGAATTCACCATCCTTTATTTATAGAAAGAACAGGAACTTAAAACAAATTTTAGAACTGGAACCACAGATCTGTAGTAGACCTGGTGGTACATTTAAATGTGAGAGTTGCAATTATTGTAGATATATTGCAACAGGGACAGAATTTGAAGTAGGTTCCTTCAAGGTAAAGACTAAGGGTATATTTAATTGTAACTCAAAATCCATAGTCTATTTGGCTAGTTGTGTAGCCTGTCCAGCATATAATGTTGGGAAGATGGACAGAAAATTCAAAGAGAGGATTTATGAGCATATTTATCACATCAGGAAAAAGTCACCATTTAATGCTTTGGCTAGGCACTGTTCCAAACATCCAACACCCCACTTCCTATTTAGAGTAATTTGCCAGGTTGCTGTGAACATAAAAAGGGGCCCTTGCCATTTAATTTTGGAAAGACAGGAGTTGATCTGGCAATTGAGATTGAACTCCTATAACCCTCCAGGTTTAAATGAAGTCACTTCTATTGCCTGTATTTCAAAGTTAAAGAATTTAATGCGTTAAATGAGTTCTTATTTAAGTTTTGCTGCTTGTTTCATTGCCCCATTTGTTGTACAGCAAATGTTTGTAGACTAAGGCCGGGATTCACTAATCCTCTGTGTAAGACTAACTAATTCTTACTCGGAGACTGCCATCTAAGAGTATGACGTCAGCGTGTCTCATGCATATGCATGAGGGTGCACTGACAACTCCAAGGCTAACACAGAGCGTGCATGAGTGCAGGGGGCGTGTCAGACTGCCGAGCAGTCCAAATATCCACGCCCCTGCAAGTGCCTAAACAGCAAATGCTGCCAGACATGAGTGAGTCTGCTCAAATGTGTATGTCTCCAACACTACATGTCCCCACACATTCCAAACCCGTGTACAAATACAATAAAATGTCAAACTTTTTTTTTTTCTCATTCCCGATATAGCTGCCCGTATTTACACGTGTGTGCCCGGGTTTGCCCATTGCTTATCTACAGTTAGCAGTTCAGACATCGAAGAGGATAATAAACTACTTATATGCAAATTAAGCGAAATAGCAATAGCATAGTGGTAGAGCCTTCGCACAAAGAGGAGGCATTCCCGGTTCGAGTCCCACCACTCCCCTTCCCATTTTCTGTAGTAAATCTGTGCAAAGAATTAATTCCTGACATTTACCTTTTAAATATTAGTACAATGCATTGAAATGGCCTATGTAGTAGTGAACAATATTTTATATATGTATAAGAAGGCAAAATGGTCATGCATACTGATAAATTCATAAGTAATGTATCTTAAGCAGTGTGAAGCACTCCTAAGCAAAGTTTACCAGTATTAAGCACATTTAAGTATAATTGCACATAGCTTAGCACTGCTTTAACTAGCGCAATAGCTTTGCACGGAGCTGCGCATCGCACCAACTAGCGTAAACCAAACATGTTTGCGCAAAGCTGTGCACCACGCTAACTAGCACAACATCGGGCAACGTCGGTAAATGTAGAACAACATTGGGCAAAGTTGAGCAAAGTCAGCTAAACAGAGCCACACCCCCTACCGGTCAGGCCAGTAGTAAAATAAAAAAGAAATGACAGGCCTCGAACCCGGGATAGTGTGCACCATAATCACAGTACTGATCCACTAAGCCATGACAGCATTTGATGTTCATGGACTGTCAACACACATATACATATTAATCAAAGTTTACCCAGTGTTAAGCAGGTGTGCACTCAGCTGAGAATTTTCAAATCTGGCCAATCACAAATAAGTGCGGGAAATGAGGCATATTTAAGCACCTTAGACGGGAATACTTGCCATAACTGGTTGTAGCTCCCATCTGCAGGCAGCAATGGCTGGTGTCAGAGACGGCTCTCGCTTCCAAGTGCAACAGTGGGGCATTGAGGAGTCAAAAGGGATGGTTTGGCTCCTTGTCCATCATCATAATGCTAGACTCCTGCAGGGCCAGTTCCAGGGCATGGAATACAAAGCAGAAGCCTGGAACCGTCTCGCACATGAACTCACCAGTGCCACAGGCATCCCTCGGACTGGTGAGCAGGTTAGACACCACCATGCAGACCTGAAGAGATGCAAGCAGGACCAACTGAACCAATGGATACAGGAGGCCCATGGGATGCAAAATGCCCCACTACTGTGTAGGTAGCCATGGAATGAAGTATGTAAAAATTGCTAGTGTAGTCGATAGTATGGATAGGTATATGTCTCAATATCACTTCATTTACTTCACAGCTGCAGGTGTCCATGCTGCGAATCAGCAAGCCTATGCAGATAGGCTGCTAAGGCTGCGCCACCAGACAATTTAGTAATTATTCTGCATGTACTGTTATATAAAATAAGTGAGAGAGCCTGACAAAAAGTGTCATAGCCCAATAATAAAGGTATAATAAGGCTTGAATAACCTCTCTGCATGTACTGTTATGTAAAATAAGTGAGACAGCCTGAAAAAGAGTGTTGTAACCCATTAATAAAGGTATAATAAGTCCTGAATTATTTCTCTGCATGTACTGTTATATAAAATAAGTGAGAGAGCCTGAAAAAGAGTGTTGTAAACCATAAATGAAGGTATTATACATCTTGAATAAGATGTCTGCATGCACTGTAATATCAAATAAATGAGAGAGCCACTAGAAAAGTGTGTAATGTAATTAATAAAGGTATAACTCCTGTAGTGTGTCCGTGTCACTTTCTTCGAAATGTTTATGTACTCTTGCAGTATAGAACTAGTAGTGTTGTATTAAGCACTGTCAACCCACACTTGGGTAGGCCCATAGAAAGAGGAAGAAGGGAGTGCCAGTATCTCTTAAGCATATATACAGTCCTCAACTGTTGTTTCAAGGCTGGCATGTATAGGTAAATCTGGCACACGAGTAGCTTGTTATTGTGTTAACCAGAAATGTCAGTGTGCTGCCAGAAATGTAGGGGGCTGTTAAAGTATAACTGATAATGTCACCTGAACACATCCAGATATGTAGACATATAAATATAAATAAAATATATAAATACGTAGCAGTAACATCTGCATCCTGGACAGTTTGTATATTAGATACAGGTCAGGTATATAAGGAACTAGCAAAACACATTTCACAATGTTATGGACATTGCCTAGTGTAATAATACATGTAGGGGATATATACCTGCAGTCAATAGGAATGTAGTGTAAACTATAAGTTCATATAAATTGTTAATGGAGGTATCTTTTTACACCCTACTGTATGTGCATAAACAATGCAATTCCATACCTCAATGGGTATGTGTAATCTCAAAACATTTGTTGGGACATATGTCCTATTGGTTTATAAATATCTGCATTTACTTTGGTGCATGTGCCCTGTTCAAACACCACAATCTTGGTGGCCTGTTGCCATCAATCAATCCTGCATGCTGTTGGAATGTCCACTGTCATTCTATATATGCATGCGTTATGCTTGCTGTTCAACTGTTGGAACTCTGGTGTGTTGGGTTAATGGGAATATTACTGCATGCTGTTACAACTAATTTGGAATGCTGTTGACTGTTACCAACCCATATTTTCATTAAATTCTCCTAAACACAGAACATATGGGAAGGCCGGTCTCAGCGGACCCACCTGTCCCACCTCAGCTGGCGATGGCACCTGGCACCAGCAGGTCCGGTGCCCAGCCCGGGACCTCCTCCTCTGTTGGCCCTGTGCCACCTTCGGGTGGAAGTGCTGCAGGGGATGGGGCTCGACTCCCCGCTGCAAGTGTGGCCGGAGGAGGGCCACCTATCACCCTCCAAATGGTCCAGGCTGTGGTGCATAGGGAGATCGAGCGTTCAGTCACTGATCCCCTACGCCAGCTCGAGGCAAGAGTGGCGTGACTCACAGGTGAGCCTGCCCCTCCTATGCAGCACAAGCACAGCCACCCTCTAGGCTGTGAAGGTGCAGTGGTGACTGGCCATGGGTGGGGATCTCAGTTCCACTGTTGCCATCTGTGGGCTCATGGGCTTGCGATTTCCAAACATCATTCCCCATCAATGGTGTTCACCCACCCCATGTGTCATATTCCGCCCCTGTATGCATCTTGTTTGTCTTGTCTGTTTATCTCCCCAACCTACCTCCCAAAATATACCTACTTCCCTACACCACATTCCACTCTCACCTGAAAAAAAATGGGCAATCTGCTGCCACAAACAAATTACGCCCCATACATAGCTGCCCATTTTGCACAAATGTCCGCCGGACACAGAACCTGAAATTGTTGTCCTCACCCCTCTCTCAGGGGTGGAAAGTTTCAAATTTCCCTCCAAATTACTAGTATATGCACAGCTGTTGCTGTTAAAGAAATGGGCAGCTATGGACCTTCCCTACACCCATCCTGCACATCCCGAGCTGTTTTCCATACTGTCTTTCCCTCTTTGTGTCCCTTTTTCACCACTTTCCTATCTCCCCATTTTCTTTTCTTTCAAAGAAATGAGCGCGGGGGTTAGCGTGAGTAAGCACTTTTAAGCAGTAGTAAGTGGGTTTGCGTGAGTGCGTGCTTGTGTGCGCTTAGCTAAGTATTGCTAAGCATCGCGTAAACCTGCGCAAACCCACTTACAACTGCTTAAACATGTCTTAGTCACCCTGCATGTGAGGGGCCTTGTTCTGCTCAGCAGCAAAATAAAACTACCACTGTCAGTCTCGAACCCTGGACCTTCTACACACTAGACTGCATGAAGTACCACTAGGCCACAGTAGTTATACAGCAGGTTGATGCTGATATATATATATATCATGCATCAGAATGTGTGAATGTAAAGGAAAGATAGGAATGCCATAACACAAAACTTGTTCTGTGGAACTTTACCAGCAGTTGTTGTGGAATTGCATTACATGACTGTGATAACAGAACAAGACATTCTAGCAGTAAATAATGTTACAGCAGCACTTTACAACCCCCACACAGTATCATAGCAGGACAATCCCCACCCAAATGTACAAAATACCTGTGTGTTCAAGGTACAGCAAGGATGTAGGTAGGCATACTCAGTACTGGAATTGTCCAGTTTTCATGAGCATCCTGTGATAATGTCAAAAAAAGAAAAAGCACAAACTGTGCAGAAGGGAGTACATTAATATCCACAGTACAGCAGTTCCCAAACAGTTCATGTGCAAAATGAAAACATCTCAATAACTACATATGTATGCCAGCTAATTGTATAAGTAGAAAAGAAAATACATACTCCCATGTATCGTGTGTTAGCATTTGTAGGGGTGAGTACAATTTTACACTGTGAACTGTGTACTGGAAGTGGCAACATTCAGGTCTGAGTACAAAATTCAAACCACTGGCTACACCCCTAGCATCAGATACAAGAAGTACACCAACCTTCTGACTTACACAACGGTGTCCACAGCAAACAAGCATGGTCCCCACTTTGGAAAGCTGAAAGGGCTATGCCTACCTGACCTAGCAATTTATAGCATTTGGTTGCTATGGCAGTGAGTACTGCAAGTACCACACAGCAGGCTGCATGCAATTGCCAAATGGTGGCCAACAATTGGTACAGAGGCCATCACATGCACATGTGCAGATACCTATAAGCAGGCTGTACTAGCTGTCCACACATGCAATCATTTCATTGCAGGTACAAAGAGAGATGGAGAGAGAGAGAGCATTACAGAGCGACACAACAGCAACAGGAAACAAAGAAGATATAAAAGAAAATATATTGGAAATAAAAATATATTGAAAAAATATATATTGAAAAAAAATATCTTGAAAAAAATATAGAAAAAGAAAATATATTGAAAAAAATATATTGAAAAAAGAAAATATAATATATTAAAAAAATATTGAAAAACAATAATATATTGAAAATTATGATATACTGAGAATAAAAAAGAAATATCTTGAAAAAAATAAGATATAAACAAAACAAAGTGTACAAAACACACAGAACTGACAACTACAAACACATACAAAGGAAAGGTATGTAACAGATATGTATTTACTGGCATGCAATAGATGTTTTTGAAGAGTACTCTACATAGTTTGAATCATCCATATGTGTCAGCAGTACGTATCTATGCACAGATGCCCTGCATAACTACTGCCATGTAGAAATCAGTTTGTAGCTGTGTGCAGTGGGATATGACTGTGACATATGTAGTTCAGCATTAAATGTCAAACATCTGATCCATGTTATCTGTGTTCTGCACAGTAGTGGGTACAATGTCTGTTTGGGGGAGTAGCGCATACAGTTATATAAACATGGATGTGACAAAGTAACAAATGCATGATAGTCATATTAACGTGTAGCTTAGCATTGGCAACAGTTGTACCAGGCTAGTATGCTAATTTAGCATTAGCAGCTATATATACTCCCTGTAATATTACTGTGTGCTCACATGTGACACCTGTTCATGTTGCAGCAAGGCCCAACAGGTCAGCCGTGAGGTACATGGACTTACAACAGTGTGGTCCTTGCGTGTGTATGGCACACACATATGGAGAGATCTGTCTGTGTCAGATATATTAGTATGTGTACATGTGCATAGAGCAAGGGACATACTGCAACTGTTTGTGAAAGGTGGATATATATATATATATATATATATATATATATATATATATATATATATATATATATATATATATATATATATATATTGTTGAAGGTTGTCATGTGCATATTTCTATTTAGGTTGTAGTGTGTGGCAGACCAGACAGCATACAGGGCTTGTATATGACATGTGGTGGTTAAACGCTGCGGGTATGATTCATCAGGTTTGCAGTGTTGCAGCCAGCGAGGCCTGCTAAAGCTACATGGGCTGAGAACACCTTCAATGCATTCAGCACAACACTGTGCAATATTATGACATAACTGTATACCACACAACCTTCCCATACTTGATATTCCCACCATGAAAGGTGGACTGTATATGTGCCTATATGTATATCTATATGTACATCAATGGATGTTTATATGTATGTGTGTATATAGATATATATATATATATATATATATATATATATATATATATATATATATATATATATATATATATATATATATATATATATATATATATAGAGAGAGAGAGAGAGAGACAGGGTCATAATTACTGCAACACATGCCTGTTGACAAAGCCATGGACTCAAGCTCAATGTTGACACTGCATTGGCATTCCTCCTTGCAAAAACTCAGTACCCATTAACTACCACATAGGTGGTAGTCTACTTAAAACCGAAGGTGTGATAAGAGACCATGGGACACAGGTGGACAGTAGTCGCCCCTTTGATAGTCACAGTGCCACACTAGTCATGTAATCTGTCTACGTGGCACACGTCATCACAAAAGGTGTGTCATCCAGGGAAATATAGGTCAGTGTTCCCCTGTACTCCACACACATAAAACCCAGTATAGAGTACAATGCCCCATGTGGTATGTACCTCACAAGACATCTACAGCAACTGGAAAGGATACAGACATACCTCACAAAGAGTAATACCGGCCTCAAACAGATGCCCTATGCAGACCGTCTCACAAAACCACAGCTAGACTGTGTCACATACCACCTACCCAGAGGTGACCTCTGCCTAACACGCAAAGTTATGTGAAACCCAGAGCTGTTGGACATGCTCCACATAAACAGATCACAATCCTTATGAGCTACACGCTCTAGGGACCTAACCTTGTCACATCAATAAACAGCACATGCTGGAGGGATAGATCCCTATCTCAGAGATATTCCATACTCTGGAGCAAACCACCTATCAATAGCAAACAAAGCTCCTAATTAGCAGTCGTCATATATAATCCCGATGATTGTATGGGAGATAGGAAATACACCCCAGGAATCACCTCTGTGGCTCTGCTTGACAGCAAAAAATAAACTCCTGCACGGTGGGCAAATGCACAGCTCAAAACAGAAACTCGATCAAACAAAAACAAAAAGAGCCAGCATACAGTGACCTGAAACAATTTTATTGGTTGAAAACCATAAAAAACAACAAAAGACTCAGACCGGTTTCGGCCAAATTAAATCATAGCCTTCATCAGTGTAAAGAAAAAACATCAATTGTTGAACCTTACGTATACCCATCTGTAATCTCATTGGTTGTGTCTAAAAATATTCATTCAGACCAGGTGGAAATAATCCACCCAGTTTCACAATCCATTTTTTCTCTTTGGTGTTTAAGATAGAATGCCACCCTGTCTTATTCGATCTATTACCTTGTATAATGTCAATAATCATAAAAGAGAACTTAGCAGATTTATGAACCAAGTGATGTTTATAAAGTGCATTGTTAGCCTTCTTATTTTTGATGTTACTAATGTGCTCAGATATTCTGATTCTAAATGATCGAGAAGTTTGGCCAACATAAAATGAGCCACACTGACATGTGGCCAAATACACCACCCAGTCACTACTACAATTGGCAAAGAAATTGAGGTCATAAACCGTTGAACAATTTCTGCTTGAAAACTTCTTGGACTTGTTTACCTTGTCACAGTTGGTGCAATGGCCACATGGAAAACAACCTGTAAGTGGATCACCTGTCAATGTGGTCTGCAGAAATTGTGGGTGTCGATCCATAGTACCATGTTTGTAATGGTTAAAACAAGAGCCAAGCTTTCTCCCTTTACGGAAAGAGAATAAACATCTCTCTGGTAACATATTTGCTACTTCATAATCACATTGCAAAATGTTCCAATGCCTGTGTACACTTTGTATTAACTGGTCAGTATTCCTGGCATATGTAGTGGTAAACCTAAGGGGTACAGAATTTGTACTAGTATGGTCCCTATAGTTCAATAGATTTTGCCTAAGGAATTGACCAAATTGCTAGCTCTTAAAACATGACCCATGCAATAGCCCCTAGATCTAAACCTGTTGATAAGATCCTTCCGCTGTAGTTGAAACGAAGAATCATTGGAACAGATACGCTTTATCCGAATGAATTGTGATTTGGGGATATTGCGTGCAACATGAGGCGGGTGGAAACTCGAAGCATGAAGGATGGTGTTGTACTCAGGATGCTTCCTGAATACTTCTGTACCTAATGTATACTTCTGTGCCTAGTAATTAAAACATCTAGAAAAGTGATAGTGTTCCTATCATAGTGAACAGTAAACTGTAGGCCCCAAATATTGTTATTTAAATAAGATATGAAATCATGTAAGCCTTGTATATCACCTTTCCACACCATCCAACAGTCGTCCAAGTAACATCTCCATATATCAATGTGTTCCAAGAAAGAGTTGTTATGGCAATTGTAAATAATATCTTTTTCAACATAAGCCATAAATAAATCCGCGTAAATAGGAGCAAACGAAGCTCCCATAGCGGTACCCTTCATTTGCCAATAACAATTATTCTGGTAAAAGAAGATGTTACTGGTGAGGACAAATTTGGCTAGTTCAACCAAAAAAGAATTAAAATTCGGCTGATATAAATTAGCCTTGTCCAACCAATAGGACAGAGATTCCAAACCCGCCTCATGTGGAATGTTAGTATATAAAGACCTAACATCAAGAGTACACAACAACCAATCTGGCTCCAACTGGCTATCTGAAATAATTTCCAAAAAATTGGTAGTATCATGTAAACGTGAACGTATCAGACTAAGTAACGGCTTCAGATGTTTGACAGGGCCATGTGAAATGAAATTACCTGTGTGTCAAAGGCCAGGGTAGCGTATGGCTAGACATCTATAGGTCCTAGGGACAATAGCCTATAACCTACCTATGAACCGATACACACCCACATGTACTTGTTGCAATAATTGCTATGTGAGATTGACTGAGTGTGATGGTGAATGTGTTGGTGAATGTGAAAGAGTTCTGTATATGTGTGATAGCTAAGTGGGAAACTGTTTCTGTCATGGTATTATGTGTCCTAACTGTGATCCCAGCAATAGATGTGCATGCTATTGCTAGGCAGAAAAAGCAGTATGCAATACGGTCTGATGTAGTCCATTGGTGTCGACTGGGGTGTCCCACTGTAGGTTACATCAGTACATGTATTCTTACTGAGTGTTACTGCTGGTGAATCCAACCCCTGAATGAACTGTAGTACTACCTGAAGCTGTATGCCTAAACAGCACAGTATGGTGTATGTCCACATGTCTTGAAACCACTGTTTTGTTTGTTCCCCGTAGTCCTCACAGATGACATACCTCAGGCATAAGGTCTTGTAACTACTGACACACAGTACTGTATGGTACACAGGTAAAGGTCATGTGGGTTGCCATACCTTTGTGTCTGGTATGTATGTCTGATGTGTGTGTGTGTATGCCTGTACCATGGCCTCGGTCATATGTGTGTTACAGGATATAGGTGCGTATCTAGCAACATGTATAGTGTAGTACAGCAGTATGTCACCTATATAAATGAATGAGCACATATGTTAGGCAGGGGTTTGCCATCAATGACTAGTGTGGTACACTGGTAATTCTGTAACTGGACTTTACAATCATTGCAATGGATTACATGTTACGTTATGCATTAGCTTGATATATATCCCCTGTGGCTAGGTGGTGCATTGTGTCACATACAGTGTGCCATGTACTGTTGTATAGTCTTACATACTGGTTTATCTTTGTTGCTGTGCAAAACATGGTTTGATATATAGAGTGTGCCAGGCACTGTCAAGCAGTTGTGGGTTGAGCACTGATAAGTGGTATTGAAAGTGTGTATCCTTTGACAGCCAATAGGTTGCTATATATGGCAGTTAATTGATATCTGTACTTTAGAATGTTAAGTGTGCCACTTGACTTGCTCACACATATTGTTTCATGGTCTTCCAGGGTCATGTCCCACCATCGTAATCCCTCATATAGCCCAGCAGAGGAGGAAGTGATTACAGCCACCATGGTTCAGCACTACGGCCTGCTGTTCTCAAGAGCCAGCCAGGACCAGCATGAGTGGACTGCACTGTGGCAAGACCTTGTCTGTAGGGCAAATGACATAGACATGCATAACCGGACATATGAGCAGGTACGCCATCACTGCAGTGATTTAATTAGACATGTCCAGCAGCGTACGTCTGATATCCATGGACAACAACTTGCCACAGGTGGTGGGGTAGCCATCCATCCCCCCCTCACCAAAGTGGAGGAGCTGCTCTTGAGCCAGGTGGCTCCTGGCCAACAACAACCACAACAACTAACATGCATCATCATGGAGGCCGGAGCCACCCAGCAAGTTGACATGGAGCATGCAGGTAACATGGCATAGCTGTACACTACTGTTACCTCTATCAGTAGATCATGCTTATGTGAGACGTGTACTGTGTAGTTACAAGATGTGGTGCCTAGTGTTGTGCAATAATTATAATTAGGAATATAATCTGCAGGCCTGTGACTGTCAACAATCGTACTACTGTAAGATTGCAAACACACAGTAGCAATGCCACAGTTATTGCCACTGACAAACTGTCTCAAATCCTTGTAGGTCCCTCTGGTGTGACAGCAAGGCAGCAGACCCATGCTGGTGAGTGTGTTCTGCATTTAATATTACTAATTAAATGTGCATGTCATAGGTGAGGTGTAGGCCATGTACACGTCACACACCAGCGCATAATGCATGCTATGCATGTTTGCTGTGAGACTATGCACATCTCAGTAATGTGAGTAGCTGTCTCAAACACATCCAATACACAGAGCATCCCACACAATTGTGGCAACACTGTAGTGGACATTGGATAGGCAGAGTTGATATACATGCACACAACATACACAACTGTGCCATACGCAGCACACGTTAACATGCTACACATGGCATATTCAGACACCCTCTGTAAGGTCACACTCCAGTATCCCAAATGTCATCCACACAGCACACATAATATACCTGAGGGGTAGAGGCCTCATGTGGGTGTGCGACACTCTTCAACACATAACACATTCATGTTAGGCAATGCCCCCTATTGGGCACCTTACAAACCCATGTAACAACTGGCCGTGAAATGGTGAATGTAGCCATGGTACTGCAGTTCAGGTACAGCATGCTATGTGCCAGTCTGGCACACATTAGTAGCCTTGAGTGACCACGTGATGCTGCATGATGATGACTCATGGTACTACACCCCATCTAGTTACAGTGGCCACAGAGCTACACATATGAATTGCTATGCACCTCAATGTTGTGTGTGTGCAAACATATGCATCTATACACAATATGCATAGCAATTACCATTTGTACAAAGTGACACACATATGTCTTGTAATGCTATTGAGTGTATAGGTCACATGACACACATTGTGTATGTGTGATGTTTCATGTTGCAGTTGTGTGGTAGCATGCCATGTCATGGCTGGCACTGGCATGTCCACAATATGTCCTACACTCACCATAACCACTGTGCAATGGCTATGTTGAGCACTGGTATTCCATCAGGTATACATGCACCACTCATCCTGTGTGTTCATGTGTGCATGTGTGCATGTGTGCAGGTGTGCATGTGTGCATGTGTTCATGTGTGCATGTGTGCATGTGTTCATGTGTGCATGTGTTCATGTGTTCATGTATTCATGTGTGCATGTGTGCATGTGTGCTGACATCATGTACAGGTCGTAAAGTGTGTTTCCTGTCTTCCTCTCACAGGTGCTGATTTTGGTCTGGTTCAATGCAGCAGGGAAACTGATGTCACTGAGCATAATAGTGATAATGATGATAGGTGTGTTGAGGCACAAGCATGTTTGCCAAGGTCTGTCGTTGGGCCACCAATCGACAGTACACAAGTGTCCACCCCATCCATGCACACAGTCATACTGCCAATACATCCATCGCCAATGCCCTTAGCAGATGGACAGCGTACAGTTGGCAATGGCCAGTGCAGTGTGGTATCCATGGCACATGCATCCCGACACAGCAGCCATACCCAGATGTCTGGAAGGGTACCACATAGGCAGATGTCCAGGGGTTCTCGTTGGAGCACTGCTGCTCATCATGCCACTGGCAGATGTGCCACAGGTCTTACAACCTCACTCATGTTCCAGGCTGTCATGGAGGCACAGGCACGTATGGAACGGTACACCAGACAGGGACTAAGGGCACAGAGGGCACATAACACCGCTGTAATAGACAGTATCCGTGACCTAGCTGGTGCCATCCATAATTACACTGAGGTCACTGATAGACATTGGGGAGAGACATTAGATGTCCTCCGCAATGTCATGTCCATGTGTCAGGACAGTGCGGGATGGTTGAGTCGTCGATGTGGACGTATGCCAGCAACATCAGCAACTGGCAGTCGCTGCAGACATCCCTCAAGCCACAGCCACTCCCTTAGTGCTAGTACCAGCTCTAGCAATGTTGGGGGTGGGCTGTCCATAGAACGTCCTGGAAGACCACGTGCACGTGGCTCTGGACAGTCCCAGCAGGGACCTGGGTCCAGTGTACATTCATCTACCTCTGGGGATAGTACCCAGTCTGGCTTAGTACCTGATAGTGTCAGTAGCACCCCTGCCAAGCACAGGTACCGTATCCGTGGCCAGAGATGGTGATCTGTAAAGCATCTCAGGTACAGTCTGTGGCTGTTCCACAAATACCCGTATATGACAGCCACATGGTGGAACTGTGTGCATGCAGACACACACACACATAATCCAGACACCTAGGGCTAACACATACCCACACACATTACATCAACATTGGCCCATACCAGTATTATTGCCCTTCACACACACACGCACACACACACACACACACACACACACACACACACACACACACACACACACACACACATACACACACACACACATACATGTCGATTGTATGGCTCACTGTAGGCCTCTGGCAAACCAACAACACACCCTGTGCATATGATGAAACCTGTGCCACCTCCTGTCATCTGTAACATCAATGCAGGAACAGGCTACAATGGTGCTGATGCGCAAGGTGTCTTTATAGCAGTATAGCAATGTTAGCATGTTGTCAGCAGTAGAGTGTAATGATATGCTTGAAGGTGTAGCTGAGCAGGCATGATGCATTAAAGCTATGATTGTCATTGTAGTGTTGTTTACACCAATGTTAGATACAATTGTATATTGTCTGCCCACGTGCCACTTGGCTGATGTCTGCAGTATTGGCAGCATGTGTTAGAGAATGGACAGTATGTGTGGGATGTTTGTAGCACAGATTTGCAGGTGTACAGTTGTGAAAATGGTGGAGGTGCACTGTCTGCATGTACGTGCATAGTGGACACATGGGCAGGGTGACATGCTCTGTATTACACAGTAACACTCCATAGTTTCTATTGGTGGCCAGTATGCATTGTACTACACACATTTCGGAACCTGACTACACATGTGTGTATGACATGGTTTGACACTGTGCTGTGGGTGATACTGTTACTATCTGTCATTGTTTTGCATTCTGGTAGTATACATGACTTCAACAGCCTGACCATAACCAATCGTTAGATGATGTCTTGACAACCGACACACAGATGTAGGTCACACAGCAACATTTGGATCCTTCAGGTACTATACTGTGCCAGTAACCAGTGGTATTCACCTGCACCCATTACTGAGACCACTCCTGTTTGGCATATGGCTCTTTTAGGTACAAGCAATCACAGTAGGGATATGTCTGTCCACGTGTGCTAATGCATACTGTGGCCTATACTGCATTCTCCAGGTGACACACACATCCTCCACAAGGGTATCATACAGACAGATACCTGTTGTCAAACCCATGCTGTAAAGCTATAGGCCAAACTAAGCATAATCATCCACCTTTACGGAACATAGTATCCCCACAGTACCACATAGGTAGTAGCCACCAACATGATGAACAGGTACTGATGTGTACATGCAACCTAGTGTTACATCCTCTCTCCTTTGATAATCACATTCCCTAAGGTATTCTGAAATCCCTCGGTGGATCACATAAGCAATAAGGGGTCTGCATGCATGTCCACAAAGGTTGTTGTACACCTATAATGAATAGTCATCATTGACAGACTTTGCTGCATTTGAGCAAGTCTAACATATACCTCGGCCATAAACCCTCACTCACACAATTCAATAGAAACCATAATGAGTGTGTGTGACACGGATGACCTAGGCCAGGCATCACTGCAGTGGCTGGCCTTGTCACAAGCATACAGATGTGACCTAAGGTCTGGGAAGCAGCAGCACAGTTTGGCAAAGATGACAGCTGTGTTCTTGGATAAAGCAGGGTTCCCACACATGCAATAATTGAGGTAACATGTATGTATATGTATTTGCCTCACAGCTACCTCACATGTGCAATGCCTACTGATTTGTCATACAGTAGTAAAAGCAAAACCCACAACACATTGACAAACACTGTCACACACATAGAGCACACACACTCACCAATTGCAGGATTTAAACCCCTACCTAACTACTTCATGATACGAGAGGAGTACGCATTAACACGACGCGCTATACACATTACTGGGAAATCTTTTTTCCACAGGTATATTTATAGGATGGTGACATCATCAGACTTGACAATGATTAGTATACCATTTTAAGGTGTTTTACTACTCTCCAAAAAGGTTGCTTCTTCTCAAGGAGACCACACACACACACACTTGTCTAGTGCAGGATTCAAACCCCTACCTAACTACTTCATGATACTAGAGGAGTATGCATTAACACATCGTGCTATACACATTACTGGGAAGTCTCTTTTCCGCAGGTATATTTGTATGATGGTGACATCATCAGACTTGACAATGATTAGTATACCACTGTTAAGTTGTTTTACTACTCTCCAAATCGGTTGTTCCTTCCCAAGAAGACCACACACACAAACACACACACTTGTCAAGTGCAGGATTTAAACCCCTACCTGACTACTTCATGATACTAGAGGAGTACGCATTAATATGTTGTGCTATACACATTACTGGAAAGTCTCTTTTCCACAGGTATATTTGTATGATGGTGACATCATCAGACTTGACAATGATTAGTATACCACTGTTAAGGTGTTTTACTAGTCTCCAAAAAGGTTCCTCTTTCCCAAGGAGACCACACACAAACACTTGTCAAGTGCAGGATTCAAACCCCTACCTAACTACTTCATGATACTAGAGGAGTACTCATTAACACGTCGTGCTATACACATTACTGGGATGTCTCTTTTCCACAGGTATATTTGTATGATGGTGACATCATCAGACTTGACAATGATTAGTATACCACTGTTAAGGTGTTTTACTACTCTCCAAAAAGGTTGCTCCTTCCCAAGGAGACCACACACAAACACACACACTTGTCAAGTGCAGGATTTAAACCCCTACCTAACTACTTCATGATACTACAGGAGTATGCATCAACACGTCGTGCTACATGCATTACTGGGAAGTCTCTTTTCCACAGGTATATTTGTATGATGGTGACATCATCAGACTTGACAATGATTAGTATACCACTGTTAAGGTGTTTTACTACTCTCCAAAAAGGTTGCTCCTTCCCAAGGAGACCACACACAAACACACACACTTGTCAAGTGCAGGATTCCAACCCCTACCTAACTACTTCATGATACTACAGGAGTACGCATTAACACGTTGTGCTATACACATTACTGGGAAGTCTCTTTTCCACAGGTATATTTGTATGATGGTGACATCATCAGACTTGACAATGATTAGTATACCACTGTTAAGGAGTTTTACTACTCTCCAAAAAGGTTGCTCCTTCCCAAGGAGACCATACACAAACTTGTCAAGTGCAGGATTCAAACCCCTACCTAACTATTTCATGATACTAGAGGAGTACGCATTAACACGTCATGCTATGCACATTACTGGGAAGTCTCTTTTCCACAGGTATATTTGTATGATGGTAACATCATCAGACTTGACATTGATTAGTATACCACTGTTAAGGTGTTTTACTACTCTCCAAAAAAGGTTGCTCCTTCCCAAGGAGACCACACACAGTTGTCGAGTGCATGATTCAACCCCCTACCTAACTACTTTGTGATACTAGAGGAGTACACATTAACATGACATGCTATGCACATTACTGTAAGTTCTCCTTTCCACAGGTATATTTGTAGGATGGTGACATCATCAGACTATACAATGTGGGTTACATTAGGTGACATTAGGTGGGCTACATAGAAGGAATGTCTGAACACTTTGGCCATGTGACCATCAAAGGAGAGTTTGCTATCTACCTGTGTCTCCAGGGCCATAATGACTTTCTCCATACATACTGGATTACCACCTATGTTTTAATTTGTGTGCACATTGTTTCACCCACAGGGGATGACTATGCATTCATTGGCATTCAGCTTGAGGGCATTGTTTTGACACCAGGTATCAGTCTCTGTAAGACACTTTTGGAGGATGTCTGTGTCAGCCGTAGAGTCAGTTATGGACCACTGTTAGCAGTCATCTGCAAACCTGTTCAGCCATACAACTCCCATGCTTGCCTGTACCTCTGAGCAGTATCTACTTAACAGGTGGGGTCCCAGGACCAACACCTGTGGGATGTCATTTGTGACTGGCTTAGAGTCAGACATAGCACCCACAACTCTGAATGTGTGTGTTTGATCTGTGAGCCACTTGGCCACCCATCCTGTGACATAGCTGTTAATGTTCAAGCTGGTACACTTGTTCATGATGACAGAGTGGGGAATGGTGTAGAAAGTCCTTAGTGAGGTCCAGGTGGGCTGTGTGGACTACTTTCACCTCCATCTATGTCCTTGGTAACTGTTTGACATAAGTCAACTAGGTGTAGGAGACAGGATTTGCCTTTAACAAGGCAGAGATGTGTAAAGTCCAATGTCTGGAGGTCTCCAATGTCTCGGTTTATGGGTTCCATTACAATTTGCTCAATAGCTTTGTAGACCAGGCTGAGTAGACATATAGGGCAATGGTTTCCAGGTTCTGTTGTGGCACCCCCTTTGTGGAGCTGGATGACTGTTAGTGTATGCAATTCTTTGGGTACATAGCCTGTGATACACTTGAGTCTGGACAGTGGATGTAGGTGAGGGTGTAGTTCCTTTTGGGCCGAGTGTGGGACGCAGCCTGGGACACCATCCAGTCCCATTGATACTGTGTTCTTAGCTTTGGAGAGGGCTGTCTTTACCTGCATGTCCATGATGTCTAGGGCACACCATCCTTCTGTGATGGACACAGGGCCATTTGGGGGTGATGGGGGGAGTTTACACTGAACTTGTCCCCCTGGATGTGGGCAATGAGAGTTGGTTCAGTGTATTTCTTTCCTTTTTCAGTAGCTGACAGCATATTTGGAAGTTGACACCTACATGTCTGGTATAGCTACCGAAGGCCATGTGGTTGTTATTCTTACATTCCTTGGCTATTTGTCTTTAGAAACAGTCCCTGGATTATTTTATGAGCGATCATTGTTTCTTCCTAATAATGAACAGTGATGCCTTTCCTTTAGTGAAGTTGGCTCTATCATGTGTTTGGTTCCTCCTTCTGTTGTCTAGCTTATTTATGGGCAACAACCATCTGATTGTTGTCTTATTTTTGGAGGAGTGCATCTTGGATGTCTTTGTGTTGTCTCATTCCATGTATCCCTGTAGATGCTCATAGGATGCACTTGTAAATGATTCTGCAGATTGTATACCATTATCCTATAGCAAGAGGTCTTTGGAACGTTCCACTTTGGTCTTGGGAAGTGTGCAGTTTGCTTTGGAATATGTCTTCATAGTGGTTTCATTGACTGGGTGGGGGGGGGTGGGATGTGGATGTCCAGTGTGATTACTTTATGATCTGATATTACCAGCGAGGGGTTTATCTCTGCTGTGGAACACTGGTACCCCATGTTGGTGATGATCATGTCCAGTATGTTGTCACCTGTAGTGGGCATGGTGACCAGCTGTTCCAGGGTGTTAGAGTTTTTAAACTCTGGGAAACATTGGGCAAAGGACGTTGTACACAAGTAATTCTCCCACTTAATGTTTGGGTAGTTGTAATCTCCTCATATAATGGTGTTTGACAGAACCCTTGTATTTTCCACTGTTCTCAGGAATACTGAGTAAGGTTCCTGAGACAAGATACGTGATCTGTAGCAGGCTACAATCTGATGAGCAGCTTTACCCAATGTTAGTTGCACTTGCATGGTCTCCAAGGCCTCATGCAGTGCCACTAACCTGAAGGTGTGGGTATCCATAAGGTGAATGGGTATACCCCTTCCTTTTGTATTTCACTCATGGTTTTGGGTCCGAAGGTCAGAGGGATTGTGAGTGTTTTACATGGAGCATGTCCAACAGCTCTGTGTTTGACATAGCTTTGTATGTTAGGCAGTGAACACCTCTGAGTAGGCGATATGCAAGGGAGTACGGATGGAGCATTTTGAGATGGTCTGTGTATGGCATGCATTCCAGGCCACCAATGCTCTTTGTGACGTATTGCTGCAGGCTTTCCAGTTGTTGTGGTTGTCTTGTGAGGTACATAGCAGAAGTGGCATTGTACTCTATTATAGTTCTAGTGAGTGATGAGTAGAGGGGAACTATGTCCTCTTCTATTCTGCATGAGACACATTTTGTGATGAGGTGTGCCACATAGGAGGGTTTCCTGACTACTGTGGGAATATGGTTATCACAGTTGTGTCCACTGTCCACCTGTGACCCAAGGTCTCTTGTCACACTTTCAGTATGAAATATACTACCACCTATGTTGTAGCTCTTAGCTGCAGAGTTTTTACCAAAGGGGATGACAATGCACCTTTTGGCATTGAGCTAAAGTCCATGGCTTTGACAACAGCCATCTGTCTCAGTGAGGCCCTTTTGTAGGATGTCCACATCTTTAGTGTTTACAATTATGGCTCCCAGTTTGCAGTCCTCTGGAAACTTCAGTTGCCACAGACCTTCCATGTTAAATTTTACTACAGGAAAGTACATGCTACACAGCCTGGGATGTTATGTGGTCCCATGGCTGCTGTGATACTGGCTTTGGAGAGTGATTTTTTACCTGTGCAGCCGTGATGACAGCAACTTTGCAGTATTCCATCATAGAAATGTGCTCTTTCATGGGTGAGGGGGGTTAAAGTTAACACTGATCCTATCTGCCAGGATGTTGGCAATATCAGTTGGGTCTGTATATTTAGTGCCATTGAGCTGTAACTCAGAACAGATCTGAGTGTAGCCATGACATGGACCTGTTTGTTGGGAAGAGATCTCCTGAGTTGACAGAATTCAAGAGAGTTCAGATTGGGTTACATTCAGTCTTGTTGCATGGGGCAACTATTTGAGGCCAGTAATCCTGTTGTTAAGGTACTTCAGTGGTCTTTCTGGCTGCTGAACATGCCTAGTCAGATTCATCGCAAGTGTGTTGTGGTACTCTCTGACAGGTCTGATGACCGCTGTGTAGTGGGAACCTCCTTTGACCTACATGCACAGACCTTGGCAGTTTGTGTGAACACATGGCATGATTTTCTGACCACTTTGTGAATGTGTTTCTGGAAGTAGAGATGACTATCCACATTTGTTCATAGATCCCTTATTATCACATCCTTATTTAGCCTGTGTGTGTGAGCATGCCCAGTATGAACTTTCAGTATGTTGCTGCCTGACATTTGCTTTGTTTCTTTAAGTGTGTGAGCATGCCCAGTATGACCTTTCAGTGTGATGTTGAATGAAATCCACTACATTTATTGGAGTGTGTGAGCACGCCCAGTATAGGCATTTATGCTATATGTGTATGGCAAATCAAGTTGTATTTTTACAGCAGGGCTCACCTTTGTGTCATAGATCAACAGGGATCATGCTGTGCCTGCAGGGCTTCCATGAGACACTTTGCATAGACTTATCAACATTTCCACATATAGGGGGGACAGCTACTCTTTGTACATTTCTACCCGGGGGCACACCTGATTGTTACTTTAGGTGTACATAGGATGAAGATTTCACCTGACACTTATACACATTTGCTATGCCTGCACTGCTATGTACGGTACACCATTTCAGTCTGTACTGTTGCCTATTGTACTGGCTTGAAGCATACTACTGTGCTACAAATCCTAGTGTCCAATGTCATGTATATTAGATTGCGACTTCATAGCCTACACAACCCACATCACACCACCTGGCCTGATGTTCTCTGTCTGCATAGGCCTGTGGGGGAGGTTACCCATATGCCTCTTTAGGGGCATGATACAGCATTTCTTTGTGTTTGCATTAGTGTACAATTGTCCTGCTGTGTCGGTGCCACTGAAATGCTATCATGGCTTAGTGGCTCAGTACTGTGACTATAGTGCAGAGTAACCTAGGTTCGAGCCCTGTCACTGCTTTTTATTTTCATGCTGGGCAGACCAGACTGCTTAAAGGAACAGTAAAGCAAATATGAACATGTTTACCTGACTTTGCTCAACTTTGCCCAACTTTGCACTAGTTAACATGGGCAGTTTTGTTTACATATACTAAATATTGGTAAATGCTGCTTAGCACTGCTTTATTTTATTTTATTTATTTTATTTAACATTTGTTGACCGGGAATGTCCAACTAGGTTCCACAGAGCCTGTTTTCAGCGGAGGCCCGGGGAGAAATGCTCCAGATGCATGTCTTTGGAATGTGGGAGGAAACCGGAGTACCCAGAGGAAACCCACGCGAACACAGGGAGAACATGCAAACTCCACACAGAAGGCACCCCAGCTGAGAATCGGACCGGAGAACCTCTTGCTGTGAGGCGACAACATTAACCGCTGCACCACTGTGCACCTTATATTTATATTGCTTAAAACATGGCAATCATGCCTCAGGTGGTGCTGCAGGGCTGCTTATGTCAGATGCACATACTACACTCCCTATACATGTTTGGAAACAGGTAGTGTCAAGTTAGGCATCCCTTTTATTTTATGTGCGAGTCAGACAGAGGTATCATTTCAATCGTTCCTACTCAGCCAGTGTATGTGCTATGCTTTGCCTCTTTGCCAAGCCCTAGGCATACCGGGCACACCTCCTTCTGCCTACTGGGGCAGGCTCAGGTTGTTCCTCCTCCGAGTCACGCTGTGCAGGCTTTGGCAATGGTGGGGGGCTGTGTGGCCCTGCCCCATGCTGTTCATGCTGCAGCTGTTTTCTCAGGATCATATTGTGTAGCATGGCACATACCATGATAATTTGGGTACATGTAGTTGGTGAGTACTGCAAGGCACCACCAGATGTGCCCAGGCACCGGAACCATGACTTGAGCATCCCAAACACATGCTCGATTACATTTTGTGTCTGTGCGTGTGTCTCATTATGGAGTTCTTGTTCAGGTGTGTGTGCATTTCTGATGGGTGTCATCAGCCACGGCTCCAGTGAGTATCCAGCATCCCCCACTAGGTGACCGTCAGGGATGTCCCCATTGGCAAATGTCTGGTACAGCTGCATCAGATGCCAGATATGGGAATCGTGGTAGCTTCCAGGGCAGCCAGCACACACATTCATTATTATGCCCTGGGCATCGCACACGACCTGGCAGTTATGGAGTGGAAGCCATTACGATTCATGTAGGCCCTACTCCGCTCACCGGCTGGTGCTTTGATGTGTATGTGCGTGCAGTCAATTGCACCCACTATCTCAGGGTATTCCGCTATTTGCTGGAAGAGATGCATATTGCTGACCAATACCTCATGGGAATTGGGGAAATATACATGATCACCGATATGTGCTGACATGGCATTCAGGAACTGGTGCAGTACCCTGGATGCTGATGCCTGTGAAATCCCCATCATATCACCAGATGGTCTCTGGAAGGTACCTGTTGCTAGTATTCTTAGGCCAACACATACCTTGGTTTCCACTGTGATATGTTCCCCTCTGTTGGTTCTGTGTGTGAGGCGTGGCCTGCACAGCTCAACAATTTGCTGCAGGAGGTCTCTGTCCACTCTATAGCGCTCCACTATCTCCAGCTCATGTAGCCCCTGGTAGGTTACCCTGGGTCTGTACACTCTTCTCTGTCTCCTCACTGTGAGTTGCTCAGCAGCATTCGCAATGGCACCACCCTCAGCATCTTGCACATGTTGCCTTATAATAGCAATGGCAGCCCCTAACATTTTGTTGTCTCAGTTAAGCTTTTTAAGTTTTCACTTCTCTTTGTAGACTGCAGTGTTGCAGTGTTTCTGAGAAAAACATGGGGGAATGTTGTTTGCAGAGTTTTAAGTGCTGGGCTGGGCTGGGTTAGTGTACTGACTGTGTAATTGGCTGATTCTGATTGATTTCACCTGACAGCTCTGTAGTTCTCCTTGGTTAACTTCCTACTACTTCTTTTCCCTTCCTTTTCCCTTTCTGTTTCCACAGGGGGCAGCAATACACAAACAAGCGCAAACATGCGCACACAAGTGCACACGTGCGCACACAGTCTTACACAGGCTTACACGGGCTTAGGCGGGTGCACATGCGCACACACAGGCTTAGACAGCCTTACACAGGCTTACACGAGCACACACAGGCTTAGACGGGTTTACAGGCACGCACACGCGCGCACACAGTGTAAGCATCTTTGCAAGAAACTTTAGTGATAGCCACGGCATACACCTTCAGTTTCTGGGTTTCAGTTCAGACAACTGTAGACACGCCTCTTCCAGTCCTGAGTAACTCACAGCAAATTCAGCACTAGGTGTTACTGCAACTGCTTGAATAAAACAACGAAATATACACCAGGATCTTTATTAAATAAAGCTTTCGGGTCTACACCCTTCATCAGTATAGCTTAACATATAAAAAATCACCATTTAAATAGGAGAACATAAAGTCACATGCTTCAACCCAACCCACCTAACAATAAAAATTTAAAGCTACAATGAATCAATAAATACATGCAAAGTAGCACATAAAAAATCACATCTATAAAGCATATATATTTTTATAAATAAACAATTTTATACTGTTTCATATGAAATCACATGCACTATACTTAAAAATTAATAATTAATAGTTAAAACTTAAACTTATAAAACTTCTCTCTGTCTTTTAGCCAGAACAGGCTTTAGACTAACTGAATTATTTAGGCCTGGGGCTACATCAGCTTGAAGTCTAATAATCCATTCTAGTTCTTTCAATTCCAATAAATTATTAATGTCACCCTTCTTCAGACCTACCTCTACCTTACAAAGGACCCTAAATCTAAAAGTATGTCCCACACCTTCATCCAATATATGTTTACTTAAGGCATTGGTGGGCAACTTCCTCCTGATTTCAGACCTGTGTTCCACCATTCTCTCCCTCCATTTTCTTATAGTTTTACTTACATAGAATGAAGTGCAACACACACAAGTAGCCAAATATACTACTCTCTCCTCATTACAAGCAGTAATTGTTCTCATGGTAAATGTCTCATTAGTTATAGGATGTGTAAATGTAGCATCACCTGTATAAATATCATTGCAACAAGTACAATTATAGCATTTCACTGTTTTAGCCACCCTTCTATCATCTCCATTTTTATTCTGAAAATCCTTGTAGCACAATTTCTGCTTCAAAGCTTTGGAGCTCCTATAGGCGAACCTAGGTTTATCACCTACTATAGACCTAATCTCAGGCATAGCCATTAAAATTGCCCAATTCTTCTCAATTATGCTACAAACACTGAGAATTTAGGTTATAAGTTGTCAAGTACCTAACAGCAATATTATTACCCAACATCACCTGCCTAGTAGCACTATTCTCACTACAGCCTCATAATATAGGTTTATACCTGGACTCTCTTTCAATAATTACATCTTAAATTACTTTATTTATAAATTCCTTCGAATAACCACTCTTCTCAAACTCCATTGCCATAGCATTTACCTGCTCTTGAAACACTTCATCCTTTGTATTTAATCTGCTTAACCTAATAAACTGTGCTTTCAACGTTCCTTTGAAAATATGAGGGACATGCATGCTGTTTTTATTAACATACCTAAGGGCATCAACATCTTTTCTAAACACCTTGGATTCCAAAATATTAGATTCCTTAAAAATTGTTACATCCAAAAAATTCATAACACTATCTGAAGTTTCCATCTTGAAACTCAGGAAACTAGTTGAATCATTCAAATACTGCAAATACAGATCCAAATCCAGCAAAGTACACTTCCATAACATAAAGCAATCATCTACAAATCTCTTATAGAATGACACATATTTGTTGAACTCAATACTCTTATCTAAAATAACCCTTTTCTCCCATTCATAAAGTACAAGGTTGGCATAGGCGTTGGCAACGGGCGTACCCATTGCCACACCTGTTAATTGAACTCACAGCAAACACATGCCACTCTGCTCCAATAAGCTTACAGTCCTTGGAACATACCCCCTTCATGATGTCACCTATCTTCTACTCTGTTACTCCCCTAATCCTACTCTTACACTCTAGGGACATGGTTCACATGGCAGGAAAAATTGGGATTCACTATCCGTATACTCATTTGCATAGGATTGCCTACTAATGCTTGGTTACATCTCTTAGACTGAGCTTCCCCCCTTAGCAACCTCTACTCAGTAGCCATGTTGTCTTCAGCCTGCCATTCACCTGCATGGCAGATGAATATATGTAATAAAAAGCCCATTTTTAGGGGGGGGGGTTCCCTCTCATTTTTAGAGTGCCGCATGTTTGCGCGGTGCTGTGCTAGGCTTAAACATCGAAGATCAGGGGAAAAATAGTTTTTTATTATTTTGCAACACATAATAATGCCAATGGCCTTATATCTGGCCATTGGCATGCTTCGTCAACTGGATGCATCCTTTATTTGGAGCTGATATAGCTCTGTTTTGCTATTTGCAGAATGGTACTTAGTTAACAACTGAGTACATTTCTGCAAATAACACTACTCTTACTCGGACAGGTTAGTGTTTCCTGGATTGCAAATTTACCTCATTTGCATAGCTTTCAGCAGCAGATGAGGTAATTTGCATATCCTAACACTGTCCGTGCAAGAGTCGTTTTAAGAGCTCTCATGCACGCCCATGCCGGCTGTTCCTGGATCGCTCGGCAGACATGTTGGCTGTCTGGAGTCTTACTGTACTCTTAGACTCTGTGCAAGCCTTCATGAATCCAGCCCAGGATTCATTAAACTCAGTGTAGGAATAGTGTTATTCCTACACAGAGTGAATGGCATCTGCATAGCCTTAACAGCAGCGCACCTTTTATATTAATGAAGGTGCACTACTGAGAATGGCTCTGTGGACAAAAACACTGAACGAGTGCAGGGGGATTGTTTCAGTAGTGCTCTCAGATTGAAAATGCCCCCTGCACTCTGAAAGTGCTGTACTGCACTTTCTAAATGGTTTCAGTGTCCGTGGACATTGAAAGAAGGAATTGAAATGAGAAGCAATACAGGGGGTGTGTGCCAGGTGCCATATGGCACTTTCCATATGTATCAACCTCTTAGAACAAAAAATGTGGACAAAGCCTAAAATGATGGGGGACATACCTCTTAGAGCAAAAAATGTGGTCAAAGCCTAAAATGATGGGGGGACAGATTTTAAATATTGCCCTTACAAACTTAGAAAGTTGATAGAGGACCAGGGTCTGTATTAACATAACATGTTCAGAAGGATTAGAAGTCTGAATCTCAAATGTATACCATTATGTAGTGACTTCAATCCTCATATAGCCCATGCAAACTTAGAGAGTTGATAGAATGACAGGTAGTGCATTATCAAATATGAATTAT